>NW_024420499.1:196502-222656 GCF_014898765.1 Herpailurus yagouaroundi | reverse complement strand
CAGCTCTTTCACCCCTCCCCCCCCATCCACCTCCCCTCTGGGAACCATCAGTTTGCTTCTTGGTTTCTCCCCCGCCCCCCACCTCTTTTGAGCAGGGGAGACGGGCAGAGACAGAGAGAGAATTTTAAGCAGGCTCCGCGCTCAGCACAGAGCCCAATGCAGGCCTCGATCCCACGACCCTGGAATCATGACCTGAGCCAAAATCGAGAGTTGGATGCTCAACCGACTGAGCCACCCAAGCACCCCTTGTCTTTTTTTTTTCATTGTTCACTTTTTTTCTTACATTCCACTTATAAGTGAAGTCATATGGCATTTGTCTTTCTCTGACTGATTTTTCACTTATCATTACCCTCTCTAAATCCATCCATGTTGTTGCAAACGGCAAGATTTCGTTTTTTCTTCTGGCCGAGTAATACTCTATGGTGTATCCATACCATATCTTCATTATCCATTCACCTATCAGGGGACACTGGGGTTGCTTCCATAATTTGGCTATTGTAAATAAGGCTGCAATAAACGTAGGGGTACGTGTATCTTTTGGAATTAGTGTTTTCGTATTCATTGGGTAAATACCCAGGACCGAAATTACTGGGTCATATGGTATTTCTGTTTTTAATTATTTGGGGAACCTCCATGCTGTTTTCCACAGTGGCTGTACCAGTTTGCATTCCCACCAACAGTGCATAAGGGTTCTTTTTTCCTCCACATCCTTGCCAACACATGTCATTTCTTGTGGGTTTTTTTGAATGTTTATTTATTTTTGAGAGAGAGAGAAAGGGAGAGGCATAGAGTGAGAGAGAGAGAGAGAGAGAGAGAGAGAGAATCCCAAGCAGGACCCATGCTGTCAACACGGAGCCCAATATGGGGCTCAATCCCACAAACTGTAAAATCATGACCTGAGGGAAAATCAAGAGATGGACGCTTCACCGATCGAGCGACCCAGGCGCTCCTCTCATGTTTTTGATTTTAGCCATTATGACAACTGTACGGTGATATCTCTTTATGTTGCTGTTGTTGTTGTTTTACTAGACTAGAGCAGCTTTATCGGGGGAAGCCAGGGTTACAACGGATTTAAGAGTTGGCATTGGGGTCCTTCTTCTTGCCAAAGGTGGGCGCCAAGCATGTGGTCAGCTACTTCCAAGGTAATCAGACCCTCGATTCTACACTGACCCAGGGTCACCTCATCCTCTAGGGGTTTGGCTTCCAGGAGCACAACTGGATCTTCCGGAGCAACACCCTCCAGCGAGGCTACATGAGCCTTGATCTGGGCAACCCTCTTCTGGCCGGTCACCTCTAGGGTGTGTAGGTCCTGGGTGTGGACCAAGAGCTGCATGTCAGCTACTGAACCACCGCCGCTGCAGCTGCTACTGCCTCATGGTGGTTTCGATCTGCATTCCCCTGACGATGAGTGACGTTGAGCATCTTTTCATGTGTCTGTTGGCCATCTGGACGGCTTCTTCACAGAAATGTCTGTTCGTGTTTTCTGCCTGTTTTTTAAATGGATTGTTTGTGGTTTTGGTGTTGAGTTGCATAAGTTCTTTACACATTTTGGATACTAACCATTTATCAGATATGTCATTTGCAAATATCTTCTTTGTTCGTAGGTTGCCTTTTAGTTTTGTTGGTTGTTTCCTTTGCTGGGCAAAAGCTTTTTATCTTGATGAGGTTCTGATAGTTCATGTTTGCTTTTATTTCCCTTGCCTCCGGAGATATGTCTAGAAAAATGTTGCTATGGCCAATGTCAGAGAAATGATTGCCTGGACTGTCTTCTAGGATTTTTATGGTTTCAGATCTCACCTTTAAGTCTTTTTTTTTTTTTAATTTTTTTTAACGTTTATTTATTTTTGAGACAGAGAGAGACAGAGCATGAACGGGGGAGGGTCAGAGAGAGAGGGAGACACAGAATCGGAAGCAGGCTCCAGGCTCTGGTCCATCATCAGCCCAGAGCCCGACGTGGGGCTCGAACTCACGGACTGTGAGATCGTGACCTGAGCTGAAGTCGGACGCTTAACCGACTGCGCCACCCAGGCGCCCCTCACCTTTAAGTCTTTAATCCATTTTGGTTTCCTTTTTGTGTATGGTGTTAGTGGTCCAGTTTCATTCTTCTGCATGTTGGTGTCCAGTTTTCCCACCACCATTTGTTTTTGCATGTTTTTGCCTCCATCGTCACAGATTAACCGACCATATACTAGGAGGGTTATTTCTGGGCTTTCCATTCTGTTCTATTGACCTGGGTCTATTTTTGTAACAGTAGCATACCTGTTTTGGTTACTACAGCTTTGTAGTATATCTTGAGATCTGGGATTGTGACACTTCCCGTTTTGTTCTTCTTTTTCAAGATTGCTTTGGCTGCTCAGGGGCTTTTGTAGTTCCACACAAATTTTAGGATTATTTGTTCTAGTTCTGTGAAAAATGCTGTTGGTATTTTGATAGGCATTGCATTAAATCTTTAGATTGATTTGGGCAGTATGGACATTTGCACAATGTCTATTATTGCAATCCATGAGGATGAAGTACCTTTCCATTTGTTTGTGTTACCTTCAATTTCTTTCATTGTTTTATAGTTTTCAGAGTACAGGTTTTGCACCTCCTTCGTTAAGTTTATTCCTAGGGATTTTATTGGTTTGGGTGCATTTATAAGTGGGGTTGTTTTCTTAATCTTTCCCTCTGCTGCTTCATCATTACTGTATAGAAATGCAATGGATTTCTGTAGATTGATTTTACATCCTAAGACCTTCCTGAGTCCATTTATTGGTTCTAGTTAATTATGTTTATATCTTTCTGCTTTTTTAAACTTTGATTTACTTTTTTGCTTCAGTGAAGCAAGCCTCCAGACTTGGCCTGATCTACACCACTGGCTTTCCTGGGTGTCCAGTGTGTAGGTAGCAGATCATGGGACTTCTCCGCCTCCATAATCATGTGAAACCATCTCTTTCTATATAGAGATGGGTAGGGAGAGAGAGAAAGAGAGAGAGAGATAGGTAGATAGATATCTCCTATTAATTCTGTTTCTCTGGGGAATTCTCATACACTCAACTAACGGGAAGCTTAGCCAAGCAAACACCGAAGACATAGCCAAGGCCACACCACCTCCCTTACGACACTGCATGTGATTTACACACCTGTACCCAGAGGAAAATAAGTAGCTCCATGAGCACTGGCATTAAAAAGAGAACGGAAGGAAACAAACCATAACAGGCTCTTAACAATGGAGAACAGACTGAGGGTTAATGGAAGGAGGTGGGTCAGGGACGGGTTAGACGGGTGATGGGCATTAAGGAGGGCACTTGTGATGAGCACTGGGGGTTGTATGTAAGAGATGATTGCATAACAGTATGAGCATAACACTATCAGCTGTACGCTTGAAATGATTAGATGGTAAATTTCACGTTACGTGTTCTTTTCACAATTGAAAAATAAAACCTTAAAATCAATCAATCAATCAATCAATAAATGTTGCAAATGCTTTAAAAAGCCAGCCATATATATTTGGAAAGTGTTATGGAGTCAATGTTTGTGTCCGTTCAAAATGTGTACATTGATAGGAGCGCCTGAGTGTCTCTGCCAGTTAAGCATCCGACTTCGGCTCAGGTCATGAACTCACGGCTCTTGAGTTCGAGCCCCGCGTCGGGCTCTTTGCTGACAGCTCGGAGCCTGGCGCCTGCTTCGGATTCTGTGTCGCCCTCGCTCTCTGCCCCTCCCCCACTCATGCTCTGTCTCTCAAAAATAAACATTAAAAACAATTTCTTGAATGTATAAATTCAAGCCCTAACCCTCACTGTAATGGTATTTGGAGGTGGGGCTTTGTAGGGTTTGATGAGGTCATAAGGGTAGGGGGCCTGGTCTGATGGGATCAGTGCCCTTATAAGAGGAGACGACAGAGAGCTTGCTCTCTCCTCCCCCACCCTGCTCTAACCCAAAGAAGTCCTGTGAGCACACAGCGAGAAGCAACCACCGGCAGAGACCAAGAGAAGTGGCCTCAGAACAAAACCTACCTTCCCAGTATCTGATGGTGGACTCCCAGAATTGTGAGAAATAAATTCCAGTGGTTTCAGCCACCAAGTCTATGGTGTTTTGTTAGGGAAGCCAGAAGTAAAACGTAAAAATTCCAGTTTTTATTTATTGTATTATTTTTAATAATTCCAAATACGTTTCATAAAAGGGAAAAAGAAAAGCATTACAAAATAGCCACAGTAGGAGCTTAGTATCAATACATTTTGGAAATCCATATTTTATTTTATTTTATTTTATTTTATTTTATTTTTAATTTTTTATAATGTTTTATTTATTTTTGAGACAGAGAGAGACAGAGCATGAACGGGGGAGGGGCAGAGAGAGAGGGAGACACAGAATCGGAAGCAGGCTCCAGGCTCTGAGCCATCAGCCCAGAGCCCGACGCGGGGCTCGAACTCACGGACCGCGAGATCGTGACCTGAGCTGAAGTCGGACGCTTAACCGACTGAGCCACCCAGGCGCCCCAGAAATCCATATTTTAATTATATAGTACATTTTCTAAAATAATAAACACTGGCAAACTTGCTAAAAAATTAAACTTTCAATATTGTCTTCTTTACAAGAACCAAAAAGATTATTGACTGTCACAGACTTTGCTATATTCATACATATTCATAGGCATATATTCATATATATGAATATGTATGAAGATTCCAGTCTTTAAACTTTTCACATTTATATGGGACCTTTATATTCCTTATGTTTAAGGAGGTCAAACAAGGATTTATACCCCTATCCTGATGGCATTCTGTGCATGGGCCCTTTCTCTATAGTGATTCCTCATTTATTAAAAAAAATTTTTAATGTTTATTTATCTTTTGAGAGAGACGGAGAGAGAGAGAGACAGAGCGTGAGTGCGGGAGGGACAGAGAGAGAGAGAGGGAGGCACAGAATCCAAAGCAGGCTCCAGGCTCTGAGCTGTCAGCATAGAGCCTGACGCGGGGCTCGAACTCACTCACGAACCACAAGATCATGACCTGAGCTGAAGCTGGACGCTTAACCAACTGAGCCACCCAGGTGCCCCTCGTTATTTTGAACATGGGGTATCCTACTGTAATAAAAAGACAACAAATCCTTTGGCCCTTATCCAAAGAATGAGAAGATAAAGGGGGGGTCTTTATTTTTCTAGTACATTGCTTTGAAGAAGCTTGCTTTGACCTTTCTAACATAATGAATAGTTTAGGGCTCGGCTTGAATGCTTAAAAGACCCAGGGCTTTTCCTCGCATAGTCTGTAACACAGACAATCATTAGGCTGGATATTACACCCCACTTTCCATTGGGCAGTTCGGTCAACAAAGGCTGGGGATGGCCTCCACGGACCCTTGTCTGAGATCCAGTTATGTAGACATGCCACATAGGGCTGAAGTGATAGATTTGGATGCCTTCTTATCATCGTTTCTTCCACTGTTACCCTTGTCTCAGACAAAATACATTTATGCTATGATTCCTACAGTCGAGCCTTGGATCAACATGACCTGACCTGCCGCAGTCAGACCAGGACCATGCAAATTCCATTTAATCTGTAGAGCTTGGAATAATTTGCCATAAGCGACTAAACAAGTGAAAGTCTTTACCCGTGATTTGTCTCCTACGTCTTCTAGACCCAGATCCCCTTCTGTAAGGAGGAAAGCAACATTTTGGCCAAAATCTGTGGATGGTAGACTTGCCTGGTAGGACAACGCTACTTTTGTGTGGATTTCTGAAATTAATTCTCATCGAAAGCGCTTCAAGCTGTCCATTAACTTTTCTAATCCTGGTTTAGATACCATTCGGTCTTTTTAATTTATTTTTTTTTTAAGTTTTACTTATTTATTCTGAAAGGGAGAGCACGAGCAGCAGAGGGACAGAGAGACAGGAGGAGAGAATCTCAAGCAGGCTCTGCACTGGCAGCTCAGGGTCTGACGTGGGGCTCGAACTCACGAACTGTGAGATCGTGACCTGAGCCGAAACCAAGAGTCGGACGTTTAACTGACTGAGCCACTCAGGTGCCCCATTTTTTAAAATTTTAAAATACTATCCACATGGCATAAGGTAGTGGCAAATATAACCAAATGGCTGACTTTTTAACCAGGTTCAGTAAACTTTTACAATTGGGAAAAACAAGTTGGAGGTCACAAGTCGTGTGTTGATTGAAAAGAGAGTGTGAGGTTCTCCGTGCTGTATAGCAGATACCCAACCCCAAGGCAGCAGCCAATGCCATGTTAATAACTGAGGAGAAGGCCACATAGAAAATGAAATAAAATTGGGGCGCCTGGGTGGCTCAGTCAGCTAAGCGCCTGACTTCAGCTCAGGTCATGATCTCGCGGTCCGTGAGTTCAAGCCCCGCGTCGGGCTCTGTGCTGACCGCTCAGAGCCTGGAGCCTGTTTCAGATTCTGTGTCTCCCTCTCTCTCTGCCCCTCCCCTGTTCATGCTCTGTCTCTCTCTGTCTCAAAAATAAATAAACGTTAAAAAAATTTTAAAAAGAAAATGAAATGAAATTAAGGGATCCACCCAGATGAAACAAATGTGGCAAAAAGAATAATGTACACAAATAGAAGTAAAATATTTGTGGGTTTTGGTGCTCGATGAAATGCATGAATTCAGAGGAACATTTTTACTCATATTTGGATTTCCCATCAATCTTTGACATTGTTGCATGGCTTTGGACAGCATACTTTATGGACACAACTACAAACATACTGTTCTGTTTTGTAATTGAAAATTATAATTTAAAATACTTGGAGGGACGCCTGGGTTGGTTAAGCATCCAACCCTTGGACTCGGCTCAGGTCATGATCTCAAGGTTCATGGGTTCCAGCCCCATGTCAGGCTCCACGCACTCTCTCTCCCTCGCTCTCCTCCCCTCACCTGCTCGCTCGCTCTCTCTTTCTCTCCCTCCCCCAAAATGGACAAATAGGCAAAAAAAAAAAAAAAAATTCTTTAAGAAATAGAAACTTGTTTTAATCACTATGGATTCAAATAACAACTTTTTTTTTCAATTAGCTGGGAGGTGGTTTGATAAAGTGGAAAGGGCACTGGCTTTGAAATCAGGGAGATATGGAGCACCTGGCTGGCTCCGTCAGTAGATCATGTGACTCTTAATCTCAGGGTTGTGAGTTCCAGTCCCACGCTGGGAGGAGAGATAACTTTTAAAAAAATAATATTTGCGGCGCCTGTGTGGCACAGTCGGTTAAGTGCCCGACTTCAGCTCAGGTCATGATCTCACAGTTCGTGCGTTGGAGCCCTGCTTTGGGCTCTGTGCTGACAGCTCAGAGCCCGGAGCCTGCTCCGGATTCTGTGACTCCCTCTCTCTCTGCCCCTCCTCTGCACCTTCTCTGTCTTTCTCTGTCTCTCAAAAATAAATAGACATTAAAAAAAATTTTTTTAACAATAATATTTAAAAAAAAAAAGAAATCAAGAAGACAAGTTGTGGGGCTCAAGTAACTGATTTCACTTCTCCATTCCTGTTTCTTCATCCGTAAAGTAGAGATGATAATGATATCTGCTTTTTAGACCTCAAGACTAATATAAATGAAGGCACATAAAATGCTTGGCATGTACTAAGCACTGAATAAATGTTCATTCTTTTCAGATGCCTTGGAATAAAAGTGTTCTATCAGAAGTGTCAGTGGAGAATCTCAGTAATATTGCTGCATTTTTTTTTTTTTTACTGTATTTGCCGTATGCTTCTGTCTGCACCGTTCCCCTCTGTTTTTCTTGGTCATCCTCCTAGTTCCTTTTCATGTATTATTTCTTCACTAGTTCGATTTACCAATGGCGTGTTTACCCTTGAACGGTGCTGCTTCCTTGCTAGTTCACCTTTTCTCTTCATCCCTCTCCTCCTATCTCTGGCCTTTCATCTGCTTTTACTCAAAACTTGATTCTTCTAGGAGTCACAGCCTCTGAGGCATGTTTAGTGTTTGATAGATTCTTGTTCGGCAGCGAAAGCCCTTTGGAGGAAAGGTAATAGATAAATGAGGTGAGGCCAGTACATTACTTTAGTGATGTGACTGGACTTTTTTTTTTTTTTTTTTTTTTTTTTTTTTGGAGAGAGAGAGAAAAAGCATGAACGGGGGAGGGGCAGAGAGAGAGGGAGACACAGAATCGGAAACAGGCTCCAGGCTCCGAGCCATCAGCCCAGAGCCCGACGCGGGGCTCGAACTCCCGGACCGCGAGATCGCGACCTGGCTGAAGTCGGACGCTCAACCGACTGCGCCACCCAGGCGCCCCTGGACTCTTTTTCAACACGCATGCCAGAGCTTAATGTTTCCAAGGAAGGGCTGTGATAGTCAAAGTGGTCACTGTGGGATCTCATCCGTTTGTCGGAAATGCTGTAACTCTTGTGAATAACACGAGTCGCCAGCAAGAAGTATATTGTGCTTCACCTCCTCGCTTTCAGGCTCAACTGGCTTACCCCTTGCTTCATCTTACACACTTGGAGAAGCCCCAACTTCAGTTCAATCTAACTTTCTGCCTATTCCACCCTTGCCCCCGCTGCTGCTGAATGAAGGTGGAGGAGAAAAACCACAACCACCCACGTCAAATCGATCCTCAGTGCTGTTCCAGAATCAGACTCCATTTCCTAGTGCGTTCTGTCTCTCGTAGAGAACTATTTCACATTTCTACCCTCCTCAGACCTTCACCATTTCTCCCCGCCATCATTCTTCTCACCTAAGAGAGAGTGGAAAATAAAAAAGAACCCTCACGATCCCCACCACCGCATCGACACAACTGCATGCCGTTGGAACTGTGTGTGTTCATCCACGTTCCTATCTAATGCCAACCCTTCCGCTAGACCCCATCCCCTCGCACCTACCCAAGGACATCACCCCAGCAATGCACCTCTCTCTCCCCTACGTCGCCCACTTTCTACTTACTACTGAATCGTTGCCATCAGTATCTAAAAAATCTCTTATTTCACCCTCCGAAAAACAAATCGTTTATTTCACATCTCCCTCTGGCAAGCCCTTCCCTCGTTTTGATTCTCGACTATAGAGCAAAACTCCTCAAAAATAAGAACTGTCCACAGTCCTATTCTTTCTTGAGAAGCCACTGCACTCAGGCTTCTGCCACCATCATTCCACAAAAAAAAAAAAAAAAAAAAAATTGTCCTTTTCAAGATCACCGATGGCCTTTACGTTGACAAGTCCAAAGTTTAATTCTCTGTTCCAATATTTGTCTTGTAAGTAGTGATTATTATAGTTGATCACTCTCTCCTGATGGGCATCCAGGGCCCCGCACTCTTCTGTTTCCATTGGCCGTTCATTTTCTCTCTTGCTGATCCCTCTTATTAACTCTACTTCTAGAATGCCTACGGCTCAATCCTTGGTCCTAGTTTCTTCTTTATCTATTGAACCCTGAGGCACCCCCTGGCAACCACACCCATTCTTTACTGTCTGTATGCTGATGACTTCCGAATATATATCATCAGAAGTCTCTCCTGAACTCCAGACTCACATACCCAACTGTTTACCTACCCTGTCTATTCGGATGGCTAATAGGCATCAGACCCTTATTAGACACAAAATCAAATCCCTGATATTTCCCCTCAACCTGTTCTTGCCACATTTTTTACTTATCTTAGGAGAGAGCAATCCCGTCCCTCCAGCTGTCCAGGCTAAAGAAACATCTGGTACCGTCATCCTTCTCTTTTTTTCCATTACCCTCAGCTTATCTATCTACAAGTCCTGCCAACAATACTTTCAAAACCTATCTAGAAGGCAACCGCTTCTCACCACCTCCACTGCCATTGTCTTAGTCCAAACTATTATCATTTTTTTTTTTTTTTTTTTGGTCTGGATTACTTCAAGAGCCTCCTAACCGGTCTCCCTGCTTCCATGTTTGCCCACGTCCCCCACAGAGCCTGCTCTGAACACAGCTGCTAGAGCGATTCTGTTAAACGGAAGTCAAATCACATAACTTCTTTTGTCCAAAACCAAATTTCTCAGAGTAAAATCCAAAGTTGTCCTGATGACCCATAGGGCCCTACCAGAGCCGATTTTCTGTTTCCTCTCGGAGTTCATCTCGAGCCATCCACCCCCTTGCTCACTCCGGGTCATCCACACTAGCCTCCTATTTCTAAAACCCTCCAGTCATTTTCCTTTCCAAGAGCCTCTCCCATTGTTGTCCTGTCTACTTGTAATATTCTTCCCACAGGCATCCACATGACTCACTCCCTCACTCCTTTCAAGCCTTTCCATGTGACTTTCTCTGACTATCCTCTGACTACCCTATCTAAGTAGGACAGCCACCTTGCAGTCACACGTTTCCGGGATTATTATCTTCTTTATCAACATCTAACACGTATTTTACTTATTTGTGTTGTTTTAATGCTTACCCCCCAACTCTAATGTAAGCTGATGAGGCAGAGATTCTGCCTGATTTGTCCATTGTTGTATCTGCAGGATGTAGAACGGAGCCCAGCACATAGCAGGTGCTCAATACATTTTGTTGGATACGTGATTTCTGGCTTAAAGACCCCTAGTAGACAGTTCCTCCTGTTCTGAAATGCGGCATACTTATCTGAGATTCTAGAAAGAGCAATGCTGATTTTAAAACAACAAATAAACTTGGAAGTAAGGGCGTCTGGGTAGCTCAGTCAGTTAAGTATCTGACTCTTGATTTCAGCTCAGGTCATGATCTCGTGGTGATCATGAGATCATGATCTCGTGGTGATCTCGTGAGATCGAGCCACAGGTCAGGCTTGGCGCTGACAGCATGGGGTCTGCTTGGGATTCTGTTTCCTCTCTCTCTCTCTCTCTCTCAAGATAAAAAAAAAAAAAACATTAAAAAAAACTTGGGAGTAAAATAAAGGACATAACAGAATGAGATTTCAAGTAGAACAAGATTGCAAGGACGAGAAGTTGAGGAACAAGGGGGAAAGTGGGCAGTGAGGGGTGACCAGCATGAACCCTTTGACAGGGATGCAGTCATCAGACGCCTAAGCCCATGGTGTGTTTTGTTAATGTCCACTTGCACTGGAGTGAGAGTGGTCCAGTTTGACAGCTGGGTGGGACCAGGAATGTCCTGATTAAGTCTGAAGATGTCTGGGAACTTAGCACAGCACCCACTTGGATATGAGGATTTCCTACTCGTAGTTGCTGAGTTCTTCATTGGTGCAGCCATTTAAAGAGGACCCAGAGGGTCTCTCACAATTCCGTTTTACAGTGAGTGGAGAAATCGTACCATCTTGGATTCTTCTTCGAATTTAGAGCTTTAGAAGTCCATTAAGAGCTCCATTTGCAGGAAAAATAATAATTAGGTAGGAACCCGTGTGTATATGTCCAAGTACAGGTTTGATAGTGGAGGAGGGGGTATTTGATTGTTAGATGTATGCATACAGGCAAAGCAATAATTCTCTCTCCTCTGTCACATGAATAGTGAGTACAGCCAGCTTATTATGTATGACTCAGTTTGGGCCCCACATTACTAAATTCCTTTAGTGCCTAACACCTTATCTATTGTCTCCGGGTGAATGGTAACAATCCTCAAGAATCTTGGATTCTGGGCAAAAGGTCCACAATCACGGCAGTGGACAGTAGAGAGATAGGGGGCCCAAGGCCCTGTTCTCAGCTGATGAGGCTAATAAACTCCTTCAAGCTACTTGCTGTGGATATAGCAATGGATAGGCTACAATCTCTGCACTTAAAGAGCTCAAACCCTAGCGGGAATTGGAGTGGGGGGATACGGTCATATAAATAGACCATAATAATAAACTGTGTTAAGAGCACTGACAAAATACCGGATGCCATAAAAGAACATCAAGGGGGGAAGCCTAGGTCGAGTGGGGTCAAATAAATCTTTCAGGAGGTGATGCCTGAACCGAGGCCCAAAGTGTAAGTAGGGCGATCGTATAGAGAAGGTCATGAGCAAAGGAATGGGAGTGAAGAATGGCGTGGTGCATTCCGATGAATGATAGAGCAGTGATGGTTGCTGGGTAATGAAGTCTGAGTCAGAGAGTGATGAGGCATGAGGCTGGAGACGAAAGGGGAAGCCAGATCAAGGAGGCTCTGTGTACCAACTTAAAGACTTTCTCCTGGGGCGCCAGGGTGGCTCAGGGGGTTAAGAGTCCGACCTTGGCGCAGGTCATGATCTCACGGCTCGTGAGTTCGAGCCCCACGTCGGGCTCTGTGCTGACAGACCGGAGCCTGCTTTGGATCCTCTGTCTCCCCCCTCTCTGCCCTCCCCTGCGCACGCTCTCTCTCTCTCTCAAAAATAAATAAACAAAAAACAGTTAAAAAAAATAAAATAAAGTAGGATGATGATGGACCTAGAGGGCATTATGCTAAGTGAAATAAGTCAGACTGAGAAGACCAAATACCATATGATCTCACTCATATGTGGAATCTAAACCAAAAAAAATGAGTAAACAAACAAAAAGCAGAATCAGACCCAGAAGTAGAGAGAACAAACTGATGGTTGCCAGAGGGGAGGGGGTGGGGGGGATCGGCAAAAGAAATGAAAGGGAGTGGGGGGTACAGGCTTCCACATATATAATGAATAAGTCATGGGAATAAAAGGCACAGCATAGGGAATGTAGTCCATGGTATATTGAATCACTCACATTGTACACCTGAAACTCATGTAATATTGCAAGTCTACTCAAATTTAAAAAAAAACTTACAAAAAGTTAAAGTAGGATGATGACAGCGAGGTTGGAGAGAAGAATTGAGGAAACATTTCAAAGTTAAAATCACTAGGTCTTTGATGATGGACTGGAAGTTAGCACAAGAAAAATGAAGGGGCACCTTGGTGGCTCAGTCAGTTGAGCGTCCCACTCTTGACTTCTGCTCAGGTCACGATCTCACAGTCATGGTCTCCAGCTCCGCATTGGGTCCCACACTGAGCATGGAGCCTGCTTGGGATTCTCTCTCTCTCTCTCTCTCTCTCTCTCTCTCTGTGCCCTTCTCCCTGACTCATGCTCTTTCTCTCTCTCTCTCTTTCTCTAAATAAATAAATTAACTATAAAACAAAACAAAACACAGACCATATTGTATGATTCTATTTATTTGACCAAAAGCATGATCAAATGGGACTATTAAATGGAACTATTCTGCCTTGAATATTTTTAATGTTTTTTAGAGAGAGAGAGAGAGAGAGTTGGGGAGAGGAGCAGAGGGAGAGAGAGAGAGAATCTTAAGCAGGCTCCACCCCAGCACTGAGATCCACGACCATGAGATCATGACCTGAGCCAAATCAAGAGTCAGATGCTCATCCTATTGAGCCACCAAAGCTTCCCTATATGGCCTTGAAACACCTCCTCCATTTTCCACTGCCCCTCCTTTCCCCTGGTCGGTGGCTTCTCTTTCTCCTCCCACTCCTGACTATAGATATTCCCCCCAGGGCTCAGTCTTTACTCTCTGTAATGAATGTGAATTTGGGGGTGGGGGCAAAAGAAAGACTATAGTGCGCCAAATAACGGTCTCCCCTAAAGATATGTCCTCATCCTAATCCCCAGAACCAGTGAATATTACGTTATATGGCAAATGAGTGGATATTAATATTATAAATTTTTTTAACGCTTATTTCTTTTTGAGACAGAGAGAGACAGAGCATGAATGGGGGAGGGTCAGAGAGAGAGGGAGACACAGAATCCGAAACAGGCTCCAGGCTCTGAGCTGTCAGGACAGAGCCCAACTCGGGGCTCCAACTCACAGACCGCGAGATCGTGACCTGAGCTGAAGTCGGACGCCCAACCGACTGAGCCACCCAGGCGCCTTGGATGTTAATATTATAAGGCAAAAGATTTCACGAAATTAAGGATCTTGAGAGAAGGAGTTTATCCTGTGTTATTTGGCTGGTCCCTGAAAGCAATCACACTTATCTTGATAAGATAGAGGCAGAGTTTTGAGACAGAAGAGGCAATGTAAACAGAGAGGCAGAGATTGGAGTGATGTGATCATAAGCCAATGAAGCTGGAAGAGGCAAGGAATAGATCCTCCCTGGGAAATTTTAAGAGACAGCAACCCTGTTAACTCCTTGATTTTGGACTTGTGCCATCCACAAGTGTGAGCTAATACATTCGTGTTGCTCCAAGCTACCCCGTTTGTGGTCATTTGTCCCAACAGCCACAGAAAACGAATATGCTACCTTTTTTATTTCTGTGGACTCGTTCTCTTGCTCAATTAGTCATGGCCTGTGGGCTCTAAATCTCCAGGAGCCAGCCGAATTATTGCAAGGAGTCCTCAGATCCTTGTATGAAGAAAGCCTGGTATTAGATCATATACATTTGTCTTGCATATACATCTAGCATTTTTTCAAACATGTCCATATATGGTATTTAATAGAATGTTAACTCATAGTGTATTACTAAAGTCATAGTAGCTCTGTGTCATCATATAATGCTTCAAGTAAGGGATATTCAAAGTAATACTATTATGTAAGTTTAGAAAACCATTTTATTTAATTTTTCTTGTCAAATAAACGTAAAATTTACCTTTTAAACCACTTAAAAAATGTACAACTCGGTGGCCTTAAGTACATTCACGAGGTGGTGCAATCATCCACCATCGAGCTCCAGAAATTTTTCATCACCCGAAAAAGAAACCCCTCACCCATTAAGCGGTCATTCCACGATGCCTCCTCCCTCTGGGGCCTAGCAGTCACCGCTGTGCATTCTATCACCATGGATTTCCTTATTCCAGATATTTCATTTAAATGAAATTATACAGGGGAGCCTGGGTGGCTCAGTCGGTTGAGCGTCCGACTTCAGCTCGGGTCATGATCTCACAGTCTGTGAGTTCGAGCCCCGCGTCGGGCTCTGTGCTGACAGCTCAGAGCCCGGAGCCTGTTTCAGATTCTGTGTCTCCCTCTCTCTGACCCTCCCCCGTTCATGCTCTGTCTCTCTCTGTCTCAAAAATAAATAAACGTAAAAAAAAAAAAAACAATTTAAATGAAGTTATACAATACATGTCCTTTTTTGTCCGGCTTCATTCATTCAGCATAATGTTTTCAGGGTTCATCCATGTTGTAACAGGCATCGGAGCCTCATTCCTTAACATGGCTGAGTCATAGCCCCTTGTATGGTGAAGGGAGGAAGAAATTTTCCTTTATCCGAGGTTCTTCTAGGTGGGCTAAGAATTAAATTTACATGAGACAGATTAACAGGAGAAAAAAGATCAAGGTTTTCTTACTTGCGCACGAAGACCCGATAAATTACCTAAATTACCTCTCTCTGGTCATAAGGATGTCTCTTTACCTCCGGGTACAGGGAGGGTACCTTTCACACAGATTTATTTCCTTTTTTCAGCTGGACAAGGGAAGTTCTGAGTGTTCTTCTTGCACAGCTGTTTTTTTTTTTTTTTTAATGTTCTATTTTTGAGAAAGAGAGAGAGAGAGAGAACACAAGCCGGGAAGGGGCAGAGAGAAGGAGACACAGAATCCGAAGCAGGCTCCAGGCTCCGAGCTGTCAGCACAGAGCCCGACGCGGGGCTCGAACCCACGAACTGCGAGATCATGACCTGAGCTGAAGTCGGCCGCTTAACCGACTGAGCCACCCAGGCGCCCCTTGCACAGCTGTTTTTAAGTAGCTTTAATTCATAATAATCAAAATGCCATTGTGGTACGTTTGGGGGTGACCTCTCCTTGGCCCCTACAATGGATATACTAATTTTGTTTACCATTAATCCACGGATGAATGTCTGGGTTGTGTCCGTGTCTTGACAATTGTGAGTAGCGCTGCTCTGAACGTGGGCATTTATCTAGAAGTAGACTTGCTGGGTTATATGGTAATTCTATGTTCGATTTGTTGAGAAACTTCCAAACTGTTTCTCACAGTAGCTGCATCATGTTACTTCCGCACAGCAGTGTACCAGAGTCCCAATTACTCCACATGCTTGTCAACACTTATTATTTTCCGGGATTTTTAAAAAAATATTAGCCCTTCTGATGGGTGAGGTGGCATCTTACCGTATTTTTATTTTCGCTTCCCTAATGATTAATGGTGTTGAGTGTCTCTCCGTGTGCTTGTGGAACATTTGTTGATCCTCCTTGGAGAAATGTTTGTTCAAGTCTTCTGCCCATATTTTAATTGGGTCGTTCTTCTTTTTCTTGTTGAATTATAGGGTCTCTTTATATATTCTGGATCCTACTGCAAGCAGATATATGATTTGCAAATATTTTCTTCCATTCTGTGGATTGCCTTTTCCTCTCTTGACACAGCTGTTTGTTGCAGAAAGGTTTTTAAGGACGAAGTCCATTTTACGTATTCTTTCTTTTGCTGATTGTGCCTCTGGTGTCGTATCTAAGAAATCTGCCAAGTCTAAGGCATTAAGTTTTACCCCTATGTTTCATTCCAGAAGCTATACAATTTTATCTCCGATATTTAGGCCTTTGATCCATTTAGAGTTCATTTTAGTATCCAGTGTGAGGTAGGGGTACAACATCAATCTTTTGCAAGTGGATATCAAGTTGTTCCATTTTTCATATGTTTGATATTAGAAAGGGATCCTTAAAGAAATAATGTGTTCAGCGATATTCACTGCAGGATTCTTTAGCAAAAAAAACTAGAAACACCATATGTGTTCAACAATAGAGTAGTGAAATAAATGGTGATATACCCTTCCAGTATTATCTAGAAATAACAATAGTACCATGGGTAAATATTTATTGTAATGGAAAGTTGTTCCTAAAAATATCATAAGTGAAAACTGAAAATGCTTCAAATGCAGTAACTACATATATACATATACATGTATATATATATATATCAACTTCATATGCATAGAAAAAGATCTTTTTTTAAGATTTTTATTCTTAAGTAATCTTTACACCCAACGTGGTGTTTGAACTGCCAACCCCGAGATCAAGGGTCACACGCTCCATGGACTGAGCCAGCCAGGCGCTCCACGCATAGGAAAAGATTTTATGGGATGTACCCCAAGGAGCCAACTGCAGCCATCTCTGCTGCATTTTTTATTTTCTAAAAATCTTTCGATAATGAACAATCACTTCTTTACTTTTTCAGCAAGCTATCGTCTTCTTAGTAATGAGTAGTCTCCATTTTCTAAAAGGTCAGAAATGAGAGTCCTAGTCTGTTCAAGGCCCCAGTACCGACCTGTTCTATCCTGTGTTAGCTGACTTCCCTATCCCTGGCATTGTACCTACCTGATCTCTAATTTCTCTCCGATGCTTCTCGTTGAAGCAGGCCGCCCTTGCGAGTCAAGCTATTCTACCGCGCAGCTCTTGTCTATTGAATTTCTCCAGCAAGAGGACGTGTGGGGATGAGACACAGCGGTCACCGTGGCCATCCCCAGCTTAGGTTAGCCCTCATTTGTATTCTAAGTCTGTGGTTAGCTTGGTCAGAAGGTTAGTCTGTATTGCAAGCACACCTTCATAAACTGTATGATCGTGACTAGCGACTCGGGGAGGTGGTGCAGAAACTTGTGCATGCCGAAAGGCAAGAGCAGAAGTAGAGGATAAATATCCCACCAAGATCTTTGTTTCTGGTTCAGACTGACAGATGAGATCCACCATATGTAGTAGCAACAGTTGTTCTCTAACCTAGCAGACTTCTGTTCTTACTATTTTTATGAACGCTGATTATGAAATTTTATTGCTGGATCTGCTGGCCCTTAAACGGTTCTACCCAAATCCTTGCATATAGCATGCTGACCTGAAACCAATGTTTAGATACTTTTCCCCTTCTTCGTCTTTAATGGATTCCAGAAGGCCTGATCTCTTGCCAATGTTTTCTTTGTGATTCCATCCAGTGACTATCAGGCAGACACAGAATCAACTTCGCAGAATGTCTCTCTCTCTCTCTCTCTCTCTCTCTCTCTCTCCTTCTCTCTCTGTCTTCCTCCCTCTCTCTCCCTCCCTTTCTCCCCCCACCCTCATTTTCTTTCAAAAAGATTTCATTGATAGTATGGGCTTAGAAGGTGAACAGTGTGTAGTTTTTATTTGTTAAGAGATTTGTTTTGGGGGGACCTGGGTGGCTCAGTCAGATGAGTGTCGGACTCCTGATTTGGGCTCAGGTCATGATCTCAGGGTCATGAGATTGAGCTCCGCATCCATCTCCATGCTGGGCGTGGACGCTGGTTAAGATCCTCTCCCTCTCTCCCCCCCTGCCCCTCCCCAGCTCATGTGCTCGCTCTCTCTCCCTTTAGAAAAAAATAATAAAGTAAAATAAATGGAAGAGATTTGTTTTTCTGAAATGATATCTCCTGAATTCATAGTGGGGATGAAATTCTGTCAGGGTACATTAATCAGCAGTTTGACTCCCTTTGGCCCCAATCCATTTTCTGGATTGCCACAGTGTTCTTCTTCTTGTTACTTGCATCTGTCAGAAGCTTAGTCACAACATTTCTAGTTCCTTTTTAGCTTAAGCTCATTTTAGCCAATATCCAGTTAACTCATTTGAAGCAAGCGAGATCGTCTTTGATATACGATCCTGATTGAACTCAAACTTTGTATACAGCTTACACTCTTCACTGAAAGAGTTTCATATTCCCAGAAATGCATAAACTTGAGGGAGTTGCAGCTCAAGAACCATTTTTTCAGTGTTTTCTACTCTTTGATCTTTCTCCTGTGCCTGCTCGAAGATGTGGACACCATATCTGTGTCTCTGTGGATATTTTCCCCTGAAGTTGTATCTCTTTCTCCTCTACAAGAGAATCTGATTCTTTCTGTTGAGTTCCAGTGTATTTGGAACATGTGGGTGCCTATAAATCATAAATGGGAAGCCTAATTCTCCTGTCTACGAAAGGAAAATAGTTTGTCATATGCCTATGGAAAAATACTCAGGCCATTTCTCCATAAGCTTTATGAGATTCAAGAGGAGAAGGGCGTCTGGGTGGCTCAGTTGGTTGAGCGCCTGACTCTTAATCTTGACTCAGGTCGTGATCCCAGGGTTGGCTCTCTCTCAAAAGTAAATAAACTTTAAAAAACAAAGATTCCAGAGGAGAATTATTTTTCGCCGTATTGCCCCAGTTCTGTAGATGTAGTGCGGCCACCTTGCCCATGTATTTACGCCCTACAGTTCAGCTGTAAGTGTAAGGGCATGATGGGATGCCTACTAGAGAGAATCTTATATGTGTCACCCTTTCAGTCTTCGGCTTAGAAGATCATAGCCTCCTTGAAACAGTCTTCCCAGAGTGCCTGGCTGGCTCAGTCAGAAAACATATGATGCTTGATCTCGGGTTTGTGAGTTCAAGCCCCACATTGGGTGTAGGGATTATGTAAATAGATAAAACTTTGGGGAAAAAAACACCCTTCCCTTCATTTCATCCTCAGTTTCACCCTCTTTTGGTTTTCTTCCTTTTATCTGGTCACTCCACCGGCATCTTTGTTGTTTCCTTCATCGTATTAAATGGTTGATTCTTCCATTTTTTAAAAAGGTTATTTCTTTTGAGAGAGAGAGAGAGAAAGAGAGAGAGAGCATGAGCAAGGGAGGGGCACAGAGAGAGAGGAAGAGAGAATCCCAAACAGGCTTCTCGCTGTCAGCACGGAGCCTAACTCAGGGCTCGATCCCACAAACCGTGCAACCATGACCTGAGCCGAAATCGAGAGTCGGATGCTTAACTGACGGAGCCACCCAGGCACCCCTGATTCTTCCCTTTTTGATCAAAATTGAACTGTTGGAATTTCTCAGAGAATGGCCTTTTCTCTCTAGACAACTTCATTCACTCCCAGAATCTCACTTATGTGCCGATGACACCATCCTAGATTTTCGTGTTGAACTTAAAAGCTGCCCACTCTAGGCGTCTGGTAGGCACCAAAAGTTCAACAGGACAAGTATCCTCAAGACTTACACCACCAACCCCCAATTCCTGTTCTTCCTTAAAGGTGCCACTATCCACCCCATTACTCAAGTCAGAAAACCAGGAGTCAACTTCAACAGTATAGTCTCTCTTCTGCCATCGAGTAATCACTAAATTCTATTGATTCTGCCTCTGACATCTCCCTCAACTCTGCCCACTTCTCTCCATGTCCATTGCTAGGACTCTAGGGCAAGCCAACAGATATCACTGCCTCTAGCTCCAATTGTGCCCAGTTCTCCAATCCATTTTACACACTGGGTATCTAGTGACCTTCTTAAAGTTTATTTGCGTATTTTGAGAGAGAGAGAGAGAGAGAGAGAGAGATCAGGGGAGGGCCGGGGTGGGGGGAGAGAGAGAGAGAGAGAGAGAGAGAGAGAGAGAATCTTAAACAGGCTCCATGCTCCACGCAGAGCTGGAGATGGGTCTTGATCTCACAGATCTGTGAGATCGTGACCTGAGCCGAAATCAAGAGTCGGCCGCTTAACCGACGGTGCCGCCCAGGTGCCCGTCTAATGAACTTTAAATACATAAATCAGATCGATTCACTCTTGACCATGAAAATGATTCAATGATTTCGTATGGTTCTTAAGGTAAAGCCCAAAGTCTCGCCCTTACTCACTATCCTTGAACTGTTCTGACCGTCTTTTACATCCTCCAACATGCCAAATTCCCTTCCATCGCAGATCGCACGCATATGCGTTTCTATTTGGAATACTCTTTAATACCTTCTCCCCCGAATCCCAGTTTAATTCTCAAGTGAAGGAAGGAAGGAAGGAACGCCAGGAGAACAGACACTATATAAACTAGGGATGGTAGCAGTTAGGGAATTCTTTGGTTCACCCAACAGCACACACACAAAACAGAAAAATAGAATGTCCTTCAGGAAGTCCTTTCTGCTAGGCCTGCCTACCTTGGTATGAATTAATATCATCAAACTTTGTGCTCTTGTTGGTATGGCAATAATCTCTTCTACAGAGAGACATGAATAACTAAAAAAAGATGTTTTTGCAGTGTCCACATGGTTACCGCTAAAATGTTGCCTGAAAAGTGGAAATTTTATTCTGTCATCATGTAGACAGAAACTCCGATTTTTGACCGAATGCTTCCACTTTTATTTAAATATTTGTGGTTGTCTGTACGCATTATCTCTTTTATTAAGCTATCTACTTATTTTCAGGAATCCTTAAAGTATGGTACTTACGTTATCAAACTAAATTCCTGTGGATCCTAAGCCATCTGGGAGGCTAAAGATGAAAGAATGGTTTTAATAACATCTGGATGATAAATTTCTTAAAATTACATTTAATGGCAAGACCGGATTTCAGAAAAGGATAACGGTGAGATTACATGTGAGTTGGATGGTTAGTAACTCAATAGGTTTTTTTCTCCTCTATTATTTACATTTCATACATGTATTTTAAGAGATAAATTGCCTTTGCTTTGCGTTTAACTATTTGTCTTTCTTTGTCCAGGAGTACAGAAAGGATATTGCCAATAGGAAATGTTAGAACAATGCCCCATCTTATCCAGACGTATCCCTAGATTTCTCAGAGTTTAAAATAAATAAGAGGCAAATTGTCCTAGGCATGTAACCGGATACTGTCCAAGGCCTGTCTCCTACTGTAACAGGTGTGCTTTCAATGGCCTTTTATTGCTCTTTTCATCCCCCTCTTGTTCTGTTGTCCCCTAGAGTCAACAGCTGTGACTACGGTTTCGTCTCCATAGCACCCAGATTCCTTTCTCTTGTATGGTTTCATCAATCCCATTTTCCTAGTGTCTTTGTCTTACTGCTACTGATTATGCTACAATGTGCATTGCAGCGGCCATTTGACTTTGAAGCTCTATTTCAATCTAGTGTTAATACCAGTAACTCTGTAAGTTTGTGTAAATGACACCGAAGCTAGCTCTTTCCAGGCATAGCCTAGAAATACTCTGGCTCCCTATGTCATGCTCTATAGCCCTGTGGCCATTGAGTTAAGAATGACGCGGGACATTGGGGCGCCTGGGTGGCGCAGTCAGTTAAGCGTCCGACTTCAGCCAGGTCACGATCTCGCGGTCCGGGAGTTCGAGCCCCGCGTCAGGCTCTGGGCTGATGGCTCAGAGCCTGGAGCCTGTTTCCGATTCTGTGTCTCCCTCTCTCTCTGCCCCTCCCCCGTTCATGCTCTGTCTCTCTCTGTCCCAAAAAATAAAAAATAAACGTTGAAAAAAAAAATTAAAAAAAAAAAAAAAAGAATGACGCGGGACACAAAATAGGGGTGCCTGGGTGGCTCAGTCGGTTAAGAGTCCAACTCCTGATCTCGGCTCAGGTCATGATCTCACAGTTTGTGGGTTCAAGCTTCGTGTTCGGCTTTATACTGATAGTGCAGAGCCCGATTGGGATTCTGTCTCTTTCTCTCTCTGCCCCTCCCCCAGTTGCACTCTCTCTCAAAATAAATAAACTTAAAAAAAAAAAGAAAGAAATACTCAGGACACGAAATAAAGCAGTTACCCTAAGCCTGCCCTTGGCCAGACATACGTTCTCCCCTCAAACATTCATCCTTCACTCATTCAAAAACTATTCATTGAACAACTACACTGGGCAAGGCATTGGATTAGGAAATAAAGATAAGGGATGGTTAAGATACTGTCCCTGCATGGGCTGGGACTATATCTGTATATCTTATGATCGAGGCAGACAATCATAAAATATAGTAAGATGGAAGGGAACTATAGGGTCACAAAAGAAAAATACTTTAGTGTCAGGGAAGCTTCCTAGAGAAAGTGAAATCTAAGTACGGGTCTAAAGGATCTACAGGAATTATCTTCACTAAATACTAGAAAACAGTTATCTCAGGTAGGGGAGGCAGCCTTTACAAAGGCACAAAACCTTGAGATAACATGGCTTATTGGGTACATTATCAGTAACTCCTCATGGCTGGGACAGAGTTTTCTTTTTCTTTTCTTTTTTTTTTTTACATTTATTTATTTTTGAGAGAGAGAGAGACAGAGAGACAGAGCACAAGTGGGGAAGGGGCAGAGATAGAAGGAGACACAGAATCCGAAGCAGGCTCCAGGCTCCTGGCTGTCAGCACAGATCCCAACGCGGGGCTCGAACTCCCGAACCGTGAGATCATGACCTGAGCCGAAGTTGGACGTTTAACTGACTGAGCCACCCAGACGCCCCTGGGACAGAGTTTTCAAGGGAAGAGTAAGAAGCGGAGTAAAAGAAGCTGAGGAAGAAATCAGGGACAACTTAACTAGACCAAGAATCACAGGCTTTATCATTTAGGGCAATGGGGATCCACAAAAAGTTGTAATGATATAATCATGATATAATCAGAATAGCACCTTAATAGGTCACCTTGGTTGGCAGTATGAAAAACAGATGGGAAAGGGTCACAACTGGATGCTGTTGCAATAATCCAGATCAGAGATGATGATAAACTGAACTAAGGCATTGGTAGAGGGAATACAGAAGAGAAGATATGTTCAAGTAATATTTAGAAAGTTGAATCTCTAGTAGATATAATAATAATATAATAACATACAACATGGGAAACTCTATAATAACACCAAATACAAAATACCGTAACAGCGAAATCTTGGTTTGCGAGCATAATTCCGGAAACATGCTTGTAATCCAAAGCCCTTGTATATCGAAGTGAATCTCAAGATCCATTGGCTCAGTTGTGACCGTGTGACATTTGGCATCACATACTACGCGTGTTGCAAGCCATCGCTCGTTTATCAAGTTAAAATTTATCAGAGATGTTTGCTCATCTTGCGGAATACTCACAGAACAAGTTACTCACAACCCAGGGTTTTACTGTGTGAAAGAGATAGCGAATATCTTTTGGAAGGGTTGGATGAGACTCTAAGGAGAAGATGAACTTTCGTACTCCTGGGAAGAAGAAACAACCTGAGCAAGGGCACCGTGTGTTCAGTGAATGGCTTGAGTGATGTGCATATATGCACATATGCGTGTGTGTGTGTATGTTTTTAGCAAGAGAGCATTTTTTCCCGACTAAATCTTTCTCTAAACCTTAACGTTGATAACAGATAGAAGTGAACTGATTCCTCAGGCATTTGAAATATTTTCACAAAGTATGTCGTTGTTTGCAGAACTCTGAAGCACATGCCCTACCAACCCTTATGGAGCCCGACGTCCAAACCACCGACTTAACACGGATCATTAGACTACATGAAGAGAAATTACATGAGCCGCCTCACGTAAGTTCGTTGTTCCCGAAATCCAAAGCGTGTGCCATATGCTACCTCAAGCACTTTAAAGAGATGCGTTTCAGCCCTGAAGTTATGGAGAATCTGGGAAACCATGTAAAGGGCTAACCTCATTTGTGGGACTCATCCTCTCTGCCCGGTACTGAGTTCCTTTGTCCAAAGGGTGAATTGCGTTTATGCAATCCTCCCCCACCTCTGTTCAGTCTCCTACACTTTAGTCTGAATATAAGTAAATGAATGCCTTGTCCCAAGGATAGGAGTAACGTATGCATGTTGAGTTCTAGATTGAATTTGAGTTTTGGGGTCTCACATCACAATGACTCAAAAATGAATATTAGAGTGTCTGGATGGGGTCAGTAGGGATAATGCCTTCATCCCTAATCCAATCCCCTGCTTTTCTTTTTTTTTTCTCCCTGCTTTTCATATTATTCATATTTCATATTTCATATTATTTGTGGGTCAAAGTTGTCCAAACCGAATGCACATACTCCTAGAATACATGAAGACTTTGGGGCGCCTGGGTGGCGCAGTCGGTTAAGCGTCCGACTTCAGCCAGGTCACGATCTCGCGGTCCGTGTGTTCAAGCCCCGCATCGGGCTCTGGGCTGATGGCTCAGAGCCTGGAGCCTGTTTCCGATTCTGTGTCTCCCTCTCTGTCTGCCCCTCCCCCGTTCATGCTCTGTCTCTCTCTGTCCCAAAAATAAATAAACGTTGAAAAAAAAAATTTTAAAAAGAATACATGAAGACTTTACAGAGATACATAGGCAGGCTTTGTTTGTGTGTTTGTTTTCAACCAATTACCAGATTTGTAACTTCTGTTTGTATTCTTTCCTAAACTCGATCTGCGTAAGAACATACCTGATGGTCCTACTTTTCCACATTCCCTTCTCCCACTTGACAGAAGAAAGGCTTGTCTCTAATTCATTGCAAGACTCACCCTGGTTCCCAGCCCCAAGGTGTAAAAAGCTCCTGGACAAAGCAAAGACACCATTGGAAACATCGATGTAGACATTGAGAAAGTACATTGCTTTAATGATGAAATAACAAACCCTTTTATAAAGTCGAGTAGTTTTTAATGCCTTGCTAGCAACAGAATCAGAGGAGGGCCTGACCAACTTGTCATCTAATACATCACTACCTGTAATTATGATGATAGATTGCTAACTAATTTGGGGAGATATTATTCAAAAAGCGCTCAGTTGAATGATACGGTTTTAACTTAACTCCATTCGTTCCCATCCAAATATGTAAAAAAGATTTCCCAACACTTTTTTTCTGTTAAAAATGCTGAACTCATGGGGTGCCTGGGTGGCTCAGTCAGTTGAGCGTGCGACTGTTGATTTTGGCTCAGGTTATGATCGCACAGAAGTGGGATCGATCCCTGCGTCGGGCTTTGTGGTGACAGCTCGGAGCCTGCTTGGGATTCTCTGTCTCCCTCTCTCTCTGCCCCTCTCCAGCTCGTGCTCTTTCTCTCTAAAAATAAAAAAAGTTTTTTTCAGTTAAAATCTTAAAAAATGCTGAACTTGGTCTCATTCTAAACATAAGCAACATTCATCCACAGATAAATGAACTATATTTTTTTAAATCCTCTTCTACGACCTAAGAGACATAGTCCCGATAATACTTTATTTTATGTGTATCAATTATAAAGTTTTATATTTGTGTTATTTTTAATCAATTGTGTACTACTGGTTATAATGAAAACAATCCCAAAGGCTCAAAGCCTTTCATTTCACAGGAAATGAGCATTTTTTTACAGTGTGAGTTTGTACATGCTTTTATGGCAGAAATTAGGTTGTAATGATCAAAGACTTCCAAGAATAAAAGCATATCACATTAGGATACAATTCTGTGAGGTAGAATGAAAAGAGCTCAAGAGAAAAAGGTACGATACAAAATTTCTGACTGTTCAAAAGGAGTTTGTTCCTGTATCTTTTAAGTGAATCCACTTAATACATTTCAAAGAGGGATGTGACAGTTGTATTTTCAAATGTCAATATTTTCAATATGCCAGAAATTACATCATTCACAATACTTGAACTTTCATAAATGCCTCCATAAAAAGTTGTTATGTGTAAACGTTAGGTATGGGACATATAATTTTTCCAAAATTCTTTTAGAGGCTACACAAGTGAAAACGTTTGAAGACCACTGTCAAAAGTGGAGAATTGGGGGGGGGGGGGG
>NW_024420499.1:175861-196402 GCF_014898765.1 Herpailurus yagouaroundi | reverse complement strand
CGGGGTGGCTCAGTTGGTTAAGTGTCCAACTCTTGATTTCAGCTCAGGTCATGATCTCATGGTTTGTGAGTTTGAGCCCCATGTCGGACTCTGCACTGACAGCGAGAGGGGAGCCTGCTTGGGATTCTCACTCTCTCCTTATCTCTCTCTCTCTGCCCCTTCTCTCTCTCTCTCTCTCTCTCTCCCTCTTCTCAAAGCAAATACATAAGCTTTAAAAACATGGAGATTTAGAGGTGCCTGGGTGGCTCAGTCAGTTAAGCATCTGACTCTTGATTTCAGCTCAGGTCATGGTCTCAAAGTTCATGAGATCAAGCCCCACATAGAGCTCTGTGCTGATAGTGCAGCGGGAGCTTGCTTGGGATTCTCTCTCTCTCTCCCTCTCTCTCTCTCCCCACTTGCATTCTCTCTTTCTCTCCCTCTCTCGAAATGAATAAACATTTTTTTTGATGGAGAATTAACTATGGGTTGCTTAAACCCACCTGCAGCTTGAGGGGGTTCTTGGCCCCAAGAGTTGCTGAGGATGAAGCAAACAGGAGCCATTGTGTCACTAGTTTATTCCCTTGGCAAGCCAGAAACGTGGACTATGTCCAGGCCAGACACAGGACCATCTTTCCCACTTACTTCTCCAGTGTCTTTACCTTTAACCCCCTCTGCCCACCTGCCCCTTCACTCCCACTGAGCCTTCTTCCAGTGACACCAGCCTCCCCTCTGTTAATTCAAATTTCTAACAGAGGCTTCCTTCCTCCCCTTGCCTGAATACAAATACTCCCATAGTCAAGAAGAGGATAAGTTCTAAAGAGCTATAAGTCGATTTGTTCAGAAGTCAAGAGAGAGAGGCTTAAGGGTGAAGTCTCTGGAAACATTTACAAGAAGCTGCTGTGAGTGTCATGGGGCTGAGGGCTCACAACTGCCTCTGTTCTCTGGAGAATTGCCTGGGGCTGATAAGAGCTGCCCAGCAAGAAGGTGACCCCCAAGTTTGGAAGTGGCCCCTAGCCAGAGATTGGTAAGAGCTTCAAAAGGCTCTTCCCTTGCCTCGACAGCAAGCAACACTGCTGTGTGGTTTGTGCTCCAGAATCATCTGCCAAAGATCAAGTCAGTGTGGGGCTGTCCTTCTCAGCTCAGAAACCAAACACACATGCCTCTTCATCGTTGATGTGTTCTATCAGGCATCTTTTCCCCCGAACAGACCAGTTTTGAATACGTTGAAAATCTGTTAAGAAAAATACCTTCTCCCAACGCCAAACCCCTATGATCTCAACAGGAGCTGTGTCATCGAAAACTGTAGCAACTGTGTTAGACCTTCACCACCTGATCGCACCATCCTGTGTGTAAACTCAAAGTCCACAAACTCAGGGAACCTAGAACATAGGGAAAAAGCCATTGCTAGTGAAGCATTCATTCATCATTCGCTTGTGGAAAAATAAGTATTGACTACACTTGACCCTTCAACAACACAGGTTTGAACTACACACATCCACATATATGAAAGGTCTAATTATAAGTGGATTTTTTTCAAAAATACAGTACAGTACTGTAAATGCATTTTTCTTATGATTCCCTTAATAACATTCTCTTTTCTCTAGCTTACTCTATCATAATATAGTGTATAATACATATAACATAGAAAATACGTGTTAATGAACTGTTTGTGTTGTTGGTAAGTCTTCTTTTCAACATCGGGCTATTAGTTTTGGGAGAGTCTAAAGTTAGGATGGATTTTCAACGGCACAGGGATCGGTGCCTAACTCCCGACTTGCTCAAGGGTCAACTGTACTTGGTGTGTATTAGGTACTGTTCCGAGCTCTGAGAATAGATACACCAGTGAGCAAAGTAACATCATGAATAGATAAATGATATATTGTAGGGGTTCCTGGGTGAGTGGCTCAGTCGGTGGAGCATCTGACTCTTGATCTCAGCTTGGGTCTTGAGCTCAGGGTCATGAGTTCAGGCCCCATGTTGGAGTCCATGCTGGATGTGAAGCCTAAGTTCTTAAAAAAGTTCTATATTGTGAGGAAATATGTTCTGTAGGAAAAGAAAAGATAGAGCAGGGTAAGAGAGATGGGGAACACCAAGGTAGAAGGTACAAGAGGGGGGCCGCAGCATTAAAAGAGGGTCATCAGATTAAATTAATGCAAAAAAAAAAAAAAGTTTTCATTCACAGCATTTTACCATGCTTAGCTTTGGAGTTGTTCAACAAACTTCTAAACTAGCCTTCTCCTCAATTAATATTACACTAATAGGCACATGGCACTGACACTGGGCCCTCAGTCCCACGTTCGGAAGATTTCCATTTCCTCAGTTGATTTTGCAACTTCTCTTCCTAATGCTTGTGGATTGCCAAAGCACAGAACTTTTTGTATCTGCAGTCATTTGCTCTCTATCATTCACAATTTTTTTTTTTCTGTCACAGGACTCATCCTATCACATGTTGTTTCCCATCAATTTCCATTTTTTCATTCTTTACTTTTCTCATTAATTTATTTTATGTTTTAAATGTTTACTGTTGAAGTGTCATTGACTTACAATGTTATATTAGTTTCAGGCGTACAACTTGGTGATTAAAACATTCTATACGTTACTCAATGCTGGTAAGTGTAGTCACTATCTGTCACCATGTAACATCATCAGGATATTACCGACTGTGTATATATATATATATATATATTTTTTTAACGTTTATTTATTTTTGAGACAGAGAGAGACAGAGCATGAACGGGGGAGGGTCAGAGAGAGAGAGGGAGACACAGAATCGGAAACAGGCTCCAGGCTCCGAGCCGTCAGCACAGAGCCCGACGCGGGGCTCGAACTCATGGACCGCGAGATCATGACCTGAGCTGAAGTCGGACGCTTAACCGACTGAGCCACCCAGGCGCCCCCTGACTATATTCTTTGTGCAATACTTTTCATCTCTGTTTGTTTTGTCTTTTAGATTCCACATGTAAGTGAAATTGTATGGTATTTGCCTTTCTCTGTCTGACTTACCTCACTTAGCGTAATACTGTCTGGATCTATCTATGTTGTTGCACAGGGCAAGATCTCATTCCTTTTTGTGGCTGCGTAACGTTCCATTGTAAATATACACCACATCTTCTTTACCCATTCACCTATCAATGGGCCCTTGGGTTGCTTTCATGTGTTGGCTACCGTAAATAAAGCTGCAATAAACACAGAGGTGCATGTATCTTTTCGAATTAGCATTTTCGTTTTCTTTGGGTAAATACCCAACAGTGGAATTACTGGATCATATGGTGTTTCTCATTTTCTGAGGACCCTCCATACTGTTTGCCACAGTGGCTCCACCAATTTACATTCCCACTGACGGTGCGCGAGGCTTCCCTTTCTTCCACGTCCTCATCAGTACTTGTTCTTCGTTGTCTTTTCATTTTATCCACTCTGGATAGGGCCATATCTCATCACGGTTTTGATTTGTATTTCTCTGATGATGAGTGATGTGGAGCACCTATTCATGTGTCTGCTGGTCATCTGTATGTCTTCTTTGGAAAAGGGTCTATTCAAACCTTCTGCCCATTTGTAAATTGGATTTTTTTCCCCCTTTTTTTTTTTGCGGTGTTGAGTTGTCTGAGTTCTTTATATATTTTGCATATTAACCCCTTATCACATATAGCATTTGGAAATATTTCCTCCCATTCCCTAGGCTGCCTTTTTGTTTTGTTGGTGGCGCTCATTACTTGTATTTTCATCACGAATACACTGATCTCGACACTTACGCTTTTTTTTTGTTTTTTTTTTTTTAATTTGTTTTTAACGTTTATTTATTTTTGAGACAGAGGGAGACAGAGCATGAATGGGGGAGGGTCAGAGAGAGGGAGACACAGAATCTGAAACAGGCTCCAGGCTCTGAGCTGTCAGCACAGAGCCCGACGCGGGGCTCGAACTCACGGACTGCGAGATCGTGACCTGGCTGAAGTCGGACGCTTAACCGACTGAGCCACCCAGGCGCCCCGACACTTACGCTTTTTGTACCTTTGCCCTTATGATGATGATGTAGGATTGGCATTGCCAGATTTAGCAAATATACTTGAACTTAAATGGAATTTCCATATAAACGAGAATTTTTTGACTTGTTACTTGCATGAAATTCAAATTTAACTGGCATCTTATATTTTGTCGGGCAATCCAACGCAGGATCTAATTAGACCCGCAACATCAGCGTCACCTGGGAGCTTGATACGAATGTAAATTCTTGGGTTCACATCAGGCAAGCCAAAGGAATCAGAAACTCTGAGTTGGGGACCCAAAGGTCTCTGATTTAACAAGCCCACAGGGTGATTGTGATAGATACTAAAGTTCGACAACAGCTGATTTAGGCTGCTGAAGAGTTGGCCACGAACCCCTCACGGTCGCCCCCACCCCCCCGCCCCGTCTCTGCGGAACTGCCCCTCTGCTGTCTGGAGCTACCTCTTCCAGGAAGTTATGTCCCACATTGGGGGTGTCCCATCCCTTCTGAACCACTGGTAGAGGTATAAAGGGCTGACTTTTTGGCCGAGATGAAGACAGTTCTGCAGTGTGCTTTATACTCCGAAGCCCTAACCTGGTGGATCAGACCAAGGCTGGACTTCATCTGAGATCACATCTTTTCCTAGTTCTTTTCCTGCTTTTCTCCCTCCCTTCCGGGTGTTCCCTAAAGAGCATCCCCTCACCATCATGTCCAACCAAATCTCTGCTCCTGCAGACTCTGAAACAAGATGGGTGGAGCTAATAATGTGCCTAAAACACTGTGAAGTGAAGCCTAAACACAGCAAATTCGGCAAGCTGACTAGCAAGATGAAAATGATCCCATGTAACCACGGGCGCTCTTTGAAGGCAAGGAAAAACTGTTACAGTATCTTAAACATCAGATTTGTCCAGCCAGGATTTAGATAGTGGAAAGGAGAGAAGATGAGTCTAACACATTAAAACAACAACGACATTGGCAATACTATAATTTATTGTTTTCTACGTGCCTTCGTGTAAATCGGGCAACAATACAACTCAGTTACAATCTGAGTATAGACCCCCTTGAGTGCTCGTACCCACCCTTAGCACTGTGCCCAGTACCTGGCTCACAGCAGATGGTCGATCAATGTCTGTTTAATGGAAGAAAGATGTGTGTCCAAGAAGACACCAAGATTTTGAAGCGGGAAACATAGTCGCATACCATCAAGAGGAAGAGAAAGCTGGGAAGATGATGAGTTTATTTGTTGAATGTTTATTTATTTTTGAGAGAGAGAGAGAGAGAGAGAGAGAGAGAAGCAGAGACAGAGGGGGACAGAGGATCCAAAGCAGGCTCCACGCTAACAGCAGAGAGCCTTGTGCGGGGCTCAAACTCACGAACCATGAGATCATGACCCGAGCTGAAGTCGGACCGTTAACCAACTGAGCCACCCAGGTGCCCCAATGATGAGTTTATTTGTAGATAAAGGAGATGAGGAGACCCAAATTTGAGAAACTCAAATAAAGACTGGTATAGACAGCTGAAAGCAGACCTGGCAAAAAAGGTGAAAGGTCGGGGCCAAACCTATATATATTAGAGAATGGTTTTCTATGGTTGCATCGTCATTCATAGAAGCTCAGTCTTCATAATCGGGCATGAAGCCTAGGCATCTGATCACAGTTTCAAAAATCTAAAAGGAAAACTGCTAAACACAAATGTCTAGCTGCTTTTTCTTCTGAAATGTCTTTTAGAAATGTTACTTAAAGGAAACTTTTTGGTAAAGTACTTTCAGTTTAACAAAAGATGTTTTAGCATAGCAAGCCTTTGTGAAAGAAAGTTATTCTCACCCAGCAGCAACTTTGAAAAGATTGGAACCATCCAGAGATGATGCCATTGGTATTTAACTTTTCCCTTGGGAGAACTTTGTATTTCAATTTGCCTATGTTTTCACATTTTTTTTTTTTTGACAAGTTAGGTCCCCTGCAAATGATTTGCACCAATACTTCACAAACCAGCCACACTTGAATCTTTGCCCTGAAAAATAAGATTTTCAGTTCACTGCTTGAGATTTTTAAAGTGCTGTTTTTAAGGCTATGTTAAAAAACAAACATTCGCTGTAATACCACCTTCTCTCTTCTCATGGTTTGGTGCACATGCAATAGTCTGTCTGAGACCTCAGAGGCTTGTTTCTTTGATAATATACACCAAGGACATTATGCACTGACGTGATGACCCGTACGTCCCAAGAAGCACCTGTACTCTCTATGTAGTTCCATTTTATCCTAAGGAAAGTAATTTTTGTATGCTGAAGAAGATGCAGGCAATATGGCCACAAGGACAAGCTGGAGAAAAAGCAAGATGGCGGAACTAGACAATCGACTCAAGAGCAGCTCGTGCTCAAGGTGAGGTTTTAGTCAGGGTGTTTGGAGGGGAACAGAGCAGTCAGGGCAACGGCTGTGTTCTAACTGGTCTAGAACCTTAGGTTTAAATTCCAGTCACAAAGACCTGTTTTCTGTAGCCACCGGGTACAGCCTGAGGGTGAAGGAAGTTGAAACTAAAAAGACAAAGTTAGGCTTGGCTATGGGCTTCTCTAGATAACTGTCATTCGTTTCCCTGGGTATGGTTTGGAACTTGAGATTTTTCAGTGTGGCTGGTCATGCATCCTTCATGGTGAGGCATAAAGGTCAATTCTGAGGAGAGGTACTGGCATCCAGAAGGAGAAAACCTTCATCCCCTAAGAAATGGTCATGAGAAACAGAGGACAAAAAAATGGGGAATATTCGGTTACTTGAGTGGTCCTGGCATTTTGGCCCAGGAACGTGTGTTAAAAGAAAAGTCTCAGACACCCTTCTAGTTCCCATCTCCAACATTCTGCTCTTTAAAACTGCGAAGATCTCAAGTTTTGTGAAGGGATTTGAAAAAGAATGATTAAAATGCATTTGCTATTTAAAGAACAGTTTCCTGAAGAAATCAAGTGCCCCCTTAAGTACACCAGTTCTCTTTTCTTTCGCATATTGGCTGCTAATGGCAAACAATACATTATCTTGTGTCAGCTGATGCTTTTACATGTGTGCTCGAATCCATATTCTACAGGATGTGTTTTATACTGTCCACTTGTCATATAATCATGTTTTCTATTAGCAAGATTGTTCATGTGGTGCCTGGGCGGCTCAGTTCGTTAAGCATCCGACTCTTGGCTTCAGCTGAGGTCATGGTCTCGCGGCTCCTCGAGGGATCGAGCCCCAAGTTGGGCTCAGCGCTAAGTGTGGAGCCTGTATGGGATTCTCAATCTCCCGCTCTCTCTGCCCCTCCCCAGCTCCACCACACGCTCTCTTTCAGAATAAATAAACATTAAAAAAAAAAAAAAAGATTGTTCATAAGGGGAGGCAGTAGATACAGTAGTTAAGATCACAACCTTTGAGGGGGTGCCGGCGGGGGGGCTCAGTCAGTTATAAGCGTCTGACTCTTAATTTCGGCTCAGGTCATGGTTCCAGGGTCATGGGATCGAGCCCCGAGTGGGGATCCGCGATGAGCATGGAGCCTGCTTAAGAATCTCTCTCTCTCTCTCTCTCTCTCTCTGCCCCTCCCCCACTCGTTTGCACACTCTCTGTCTCTCTCAAAATAAATAAACAAACATTTAAAAAATCACACACTTTGAAATCCACTTCCTGTCACTTCCTGGTTGTGTGACCCTGCTCAAGTCTCTGAACATCTCTGAACCTGTCTTCACAGAGCACACAGGAAATAGGGTAGTGAGAAGTGAATAAGGCCACGCATGTTAAGGAATTAGCAAAGTGCCCCCCAAATGGCAGGTCCTGGGATACTGCTATTAGCTTATTCTTATTAAGTGCAGGAATCAAATGAAAAAAATATCATTTGTCCAAGTCCCTCAGAGAACACCGTGAGTTCCAAGTACTCCTGACACGGAGGAAATTTAAGAATGACCAGCCTTCGGGGCGCCCGGGTGGCTCCTTCGGTTGAGCGTCCGGCTTCGGCTCAGGTCACGGTCTCGAGGTCTGTGAGTTCGAGCCCCGCGTCGGGCTCTGTGCTGACGGCTCGGAGCCTGGAGCCTGCTTCAGATTCTGTGTCCCCCTCTCTCTCTGCCCCTTCCCTACTCGTGCTCTGCCTCTCTCTGCCTCAGAAATAAATAAACATTAAAAAAAAATTAAAAAAAAAATGACCAGCCTAGTAAAGCATAGCCTGTGCCTGAATCGGAGATTCTACACCTGAGAAGAACACTGGACTAAACGTGAACCTTTGGATCAATGAAAGACATGAAGAAGAGCCTTTGGGGAGGAAAGCCACATGGGGAAAGATACCCCCGGGAGACAAAAAGAGGAATGCTGTCGCGGCCAATGGCCATCAGAAGCAAGACTCCTCCTGGACCTGCCAAGGGGATGACTGGTGGCCCGCGGCATCCATGCACAGGCCGTCAGTGCCCAAGAAAAAAGACGCAGAAGCCAGTGGTGCGATTTCCTAGGGTGCCACCCAAACTCTTGGAGCCGAGGTTGCTGACATATTACGGTAACATCCTTTTCATTTTCTCTTATTCTTCTATTAGAGGTTCCCCGCTGTAAGATCTGGGCATGAGTTCTGGGGGGGCCAGGCCAGATGATATCTGGGGAAGACACCGTGCGGGCCTTCTCATCTAGCCACGCCCCTTATACTGGACAGAAGAAAGGAATAGGGACAGGGAGGTGAAATTCAACAAGCAGTTCACTTTCTTGGCCTTACTGAACCCGCACTGCATGCCTCACGGCGACCTTGCCAGGATGCCATTATCATCCTTAGTTTACTGGTATTATATTCCATTTTGGTAACTGTCACCCAGTTAAAGTAACAGGATCAAGGTGACACAAGACAGTAAATGACCGAGTTAGAATTTGAAACAAGGTCTGCCTACCCCAATGATGCCACCTGCAGTAATATTCTGTGCCTTTGTCTTATCACTAGGAGTAATTATGTTTGGCCTTAGGGCATTAGACCTCAGTGTATAAGAGGATACAAACACACATGTTAGAGTCTATAGCATTATATCTGTACCACAGAATATGGCCACTCTCTAATCTGGGGGTCAGCAACCCATGGCCTGAAGGCCCACCAACTGAGCTTTATAAATAAAGTTTTATTGGAGCACAGCAGCCATGCTCATTGATTCACTTGCACATGGTCTACAACTGCAGAGATGAGTAGTTCTCCTGGGGACCATGCACCTGCAAGCTTAAAATGATCATTTTCTGACCCTTTAAGAAAAGGTTTAGCGGGGGGGCCCCTGGATGGCCCATTCAATTGAGTGTCGGACTCTTGATTTCCGCTCAGGTCACGATCCCAGGTTCGTGGGATCGAGCCCTGCGTTGGGCTCTGTGCTTAGTGTGGAGCCTGCTTGAGTTTCTCTCCTTCTGCCCTTCTCCCCCTACCCACTCTCTCTCTCCCTCTAAAATATAATTAAATTACATTTTATTTTTTTTTAATTTTTTTTAACGTTTATTTATTTTTGAGACAGAGAGAGACAGAGCATGAACGGGGGAGGGGCAGAAAGAGAGGGAGACACAGAATCGGAAGCAGGCTCCAGGCTCTGAGCCGTCAGCCCAGAGCCCGACGCGGGGCTCCAACTCACGGACCGCGAGATCGTGACCTGAGCTGAAGTCGGACGCTTAACCGACTGAGCCACCCAGGCGCCCCAGTAATTAAATTACATTTTAAAAAGAAAACAAAAGGTTTAGTGACCAATGGTATCCCATTGAGTTCAGGAGATGCCTTCATTAGCAAGTGATATTCCCTGCCCTCCCTCCCTTCACGCCCGCACTCTTTAGAACCAATCCAAAGTACCCAGAGAGCTAGGAATAGCACCACGATGCAAGCGGGTCCTAAACTCGGGCTAGTATTTATTAGCCTAAGTTTGTTTTTCTGGGAGAAAAACATGATAGCTTTTATCATATCAAAAAATGATATGATTTTATGATATCATGATTTTATGATAGCTTTTATCATATCAAAAAAGAGTTGGGAATCGCTCATTGAATCATTGGCAGACAGACATAAGTTTAAGTCTAGCCTCGGGCACCGACCAGCTGTGTGATTTGGGCCAATTAGTTAAACTCTTGGAGCTTCTCTTCTCTTATTCGTAAAATTTCTTGTTTACTATAGACCATCTCCTCGGATCAGGTCATCTCCTGAAGATGGGAATCTTTTGCAGTTCAAGATCACTGGGAGGGTTCTAGCCTCTGTTTTCTCCCTGTTCCCTTAAACCGAATGTAACCACTCATCTCATATTCTTAGACCGGATTTGTGCCTGGACCACAGGTAAAACAAGCCAATACATCCAGACAATGAAATACTAAATAGCAATAAAAGGAAGTGTTTATCCACACAACACTGTGGCTAGATCTCAAGGGTCTTATGATCAGTAAGAAAAGGCATACTCGGGGTGCCTGGGTGGTTCAGCTGGTTGAGTGCCTGACTCTTGACTTTAGCTCAGGTCATGATCTCATGGTTTCTGGGTGCGAGCCCCATGATGGGCTCTGTGCTGACAGTTCAGAGCCTGCTTGGGACTCTCTCTCTCTCTCTGCCTCTCCCCAGCTCTCTCTCTCTCTCTCTCAAAATAAATAAGTAAACTTAAAAAAAAAAAAAGCCAGACTCAAAAAGACTACATATATACTGTATGGTTCTTTATGTAACATTTTGGGGAAAAAAACAAAACAATAGGGACACCTTGATATCAGCCCTGTGAGATCCCAAGCAAAGAGCACCCCTCCACACACACAGCATCCGGGACTTTTGACAAATGTTAGCGTGAGGAAATAAATGGGTATCGTTTTAACCGCTGAGTTTGCTGTAATTTCTTTCGGCGACAACAGTGAACCGGTACAAAAGGCATGAAGGAACTCCTTGGGGTAGAGAAAATACTTTTTATTTTAGACATTTTCTTTTTTTTTTCTAGCTTTATGGAAACATAATTAACATGTAACATTGTATATATTTAAAGCATAAAATGTGATGATTTGATATGGGCGAAGCCTTCGAAACGCCAGTCTCCAAGAAGTTCGTTGATGTACCCATCATCTTGCGTGTGGTGAGAACTTTTAAGATGTACTCTCTTAGCAACTTTCAAATGCTCTAGATCTTGATGGTGGCAGTGGTTCCATGACTGGGTAAGTTTGTCAAAATTCATAGGATGGTAAGTTTTAATGTATGTAAATTATCCCTCAATAAACCTATACAAATAAAATAAAAACCCATCAAATTGTACTTAAGTGTTAGGTAAGTGTTACTGGAAAGAATCTATACCTGTTCAAGGGTCATCTATTAGAGAACTTTTCCCTTATTCTCAACTCCCCTCATTTTTTTTTTAAGATTTTATTTTTACATAATCTCTACCCCCAACGTAGTACTCGAACCTACACCCTTGAGGCCAAGAGTTGCACGTTCCCCTGAGTGAGCCAGCCACACGCCCATCATCTTCCTCCACTTGAGATAATCAACCATACTTTTCCCCCCACTACAACTGTACTTTATTATTTATTTCTATCTTTTCTTCTAGTGCTGCGTTGTCATTTTGAATTACATCTGTATTACTAGCAGACGGAGTACAGGGACATTGTCTTGAACACTGGAATCATGAGTGTCCGAAATACACTAGGTATTTTATCATTTGGTTAATTTCCAATACAGTACATGAACATATCTAAAATTTTTCAAATGTCTGTTTCAGAAATTTTCTGGCTAGATCTCTTCCTGGGAGTAATACATTTCCTATATTTATTACTGGGTAAAGCATTTCAAATTTTTAAACATTTCAAAACCACTTCTTTAGGGGCACCTGGATGGCTCACTCGGTTAAGCATCCAGCTTCGGCTCAGGTCATGAGCTCGGGGTATGTGGGATCCAGCCCCACATCGGGCTCTCTGCTGTCAGCACAGAGCCTGCTTTGTCCTCTGTCCCCCTCTCTCTCTGCCCCTCCCTGGCTCATTCTCTGTCTCTCCCTCAAAAATAAATAAAAACATTAAGAAAAACTACTTTTTGGGGCGCCTGGGTGGCTCAGTCCGTTAAGCGATCGACCTCAGCTCAGCTCATGATCTCGAGGTTGGAAGTTAGAGTCCCACGTCGGTGCGGACAGCTCAGAGCCTGGAACCTGCTTCAGATTCTGTTTCCCTCTCTCTCTCTGCCCCTCCCCACCTCTCTCAAAAAATAAATAAACATTAAACATTTTTTTTTTAAAAAAAACGACTTCTTTAAATTTCAAGGGAGTATGTCCCTATTTCTGGTATTTTTTAAAATTTTTTAATGTTTATTTTTGGACAGAGGGAGAAGGACAGAGCTCTAGCAGGAGAGGGGCAGAGAGAGAGGGAGACACATAATCTGAAGCAGGCTGCAGGCTCTGAGGTGTCAGCACAGAGCCCGATGCAGGGCTCGAACTCAGGAACAGCGAGATCATGACCTAAGCCAAAGGCGGACGTTTAACTGACTGAGCCACCCAGGTGCCCCTACATCCCCCTTTTATTTTATTTATTTTTTTTAATTTTTTTTTCCAACGTTTTTATTTATTTTTGGGACAGAGAGAGACAGAGCATGAACGGGGGAGGGGCAGAGAGAGAGGGAGACACAGAATCGGAAACAGGCTCCAGGCTCTGAGCCATCAGCCCAGAGCCTGACGCGGGGCTCGAACTCGCGGACCGCGAGATCGTGACCTGGCTGAAGTCGGACCCTTAACCGACTGCGCCACCCAGGCGCCCCTACATCCCCCTTTTAGATATAGTTTTTCTAGAATGTAATCCAGTTAAAAATGCCCTTTCGACAGTATATATGTCCACCATAGTAGAGTTGCCAGATAAAATACATAACGCCCCATTAAATTAGAATTTCGGTAAACAGCAAATAATTTTTAGTAGAAGTATGTTCCCTGCATTATTTAACTGGACATCCTTTATTTGGAGAAGGGGTGGCTAAGTCTGTGGAAGCAAGAGTCCTAGAGTGAGGTTAATGTAAATTTGTCTTTTAAATATGCTGACGTTTTGCTAAGTGACAATCAGCCACATTATGGGCCTGGCAGGCAAGACGTATGTACAGACTACTTTGAGGGAAGGCATGACGAGAAAAAGAAATCTTGTCAATGAATTGGGTCTGGTAAGAAAATGACGTCATGCCCTTGGGAGGGCCGCAAGAGTTTCCAGAAAATTGTACATTAACGAAAATAAGTACTGAGAACAAACTGAGGGTTCATGGGGGGGTGGGAGGGAGGGGAGGGTTGGTGATGGGCACTGAAGAGGGCATCTTTTGGGATGAGCACTGGCTGTTGTATGGAAACCAATTTGACAATAAATTTCATATATTAAAAAAAAAAATAAGAGATCGTCACTTAGGAAAACTTACTCGGGCACTCAGGGCTTTGGGAAGAGATATTTGATGACGCACCAGAAAGACTCCATGGGAAAGTAAAGGTGTGAGATTTGGCTGAGCGGCTGCAGGGAAAGCAGTTTTAATTCCTTCAAAAAAAATAATTCTTGAGCACCTATTTTGTGCCATGCGCTGTTCAAGATAAAAGCCCGAATCCTCATGGAGTTGGCATTTCGGTTGGGGAAAGGGATACGCACGGTGTATAAAGGAATGAGGAAAACATATGGCATGTCACTTGATGATTAGTGCTATGGGGGACAATTAAGCAAGGAAGGGAGATAGGAAAGGGGGATGGGAGAAACTTACATAAGGAAGTGATGTTTGAGCAGAACCTTAAACAGGCAAGGAAGAAAGTCATGCTTGTATCCGGTATAAAGTACTCCAGGAGTGGCACCTGGGTGGCTCAGTCAGTTAAGGATCCAACGTCGGCTCAGGTCAAGATCTCTTGGTTCGTGAGTTCGAGCCCCCCGTTGGCCTCTGTGCTGACAGCTTGGAACCTGGAGCCTGTTTTGGATTCTGTGTCTCCCTCTCTCTCTGTTCCTCCCCTGCTAGTGCTCTGTCTGTCTCTCTCTCTCTCTCTCTCTCTCTCTCAAAAATAAACATTAAGAAAATAAGTAAAATAAGATAAAGCATTCCAGCAAAGAGAACATCTATGCAAAAGCCTAGTTCTGTCTAGGAGAAACAAGGAGATCAATTCGGTAGAAGCTCAGAGAACTAGCAGGAGAGAAAGTCATGGGGAGGGAGATGGCGAGCCTTCCTATGAGGCCTTCTAGAATAACGTCGGGACGTTGTCTTTCACCCTGAGTGTTAGCCCCTGGAGATTTCTGAGCATAAGACCGGCTTTGGAAAAGGGTCACCTTGGCTGGCAGGTAGAGGATAGAATGTAAGGGGGCCAGGCCACAAACAACACAATCAGTTTTAAGACTTAATGAGGAAGAGACTGACGCTTCCTTCTTTGAATTATAGCTAAAAGTGGTAAAAAAAAAAAAAAATACGTTTTTATTAAACAGTCAAGTGAGGGGTGTCTGGCTGGCTCAGTCAATAGAGCATGGAACTCTTGGCCTCAGGGTTGTAAGTTCAAGCCCCACGTTGGGTGCAGAAATTATTTAAAAATAAAAAAATATGAAATAAAATACAATGGACAGCAAGATGACACCTAGGCGCCCTTCTTTTATTTAAGGAAGAAACGGTTTCGTACGGCAGAGTCCTGTGAAACAGTGGTTCAGCTAGCTACTTTATAATAGAGACCTTGAGTAAGATTGCTTCATTGCACTACAAGAGTATTGCCCGCTAGTAGTCTAGATGTTATATAAGTTGTCTGGGCCCACATTTGACACCAACTTCTGTCTATCCCAAGCCTCCTACCTCGTCAGGACGGACTGGAAGCCTCTAGTCCTCAGATGGCAAGTTTCTGTCACACCTCGTGCCATTATCTCAACCCTGGGAAATCATCACTGCTTACAATACATTTTACCTATTGAGCCTGAAAACAACCCCAGAACCTTTCTTAACACCATGGGGGTTTTTTTTTGTTTTTTTTGTTTTGTGTTTTTTTTTTTTTATTCACTGTACCAGGGCACCTGCAGGAGAGAATGAAATGCGGCTGATATCTAACCCATGCTCTTTTCTTCGTGGGCTGGGCCTGTGTTCTGAGAGTGTCTTTTTCCAACTCCCTGCTGTGTCTGTTTTAGGGGAATAAGCAGGGGGAGGGAGGTCACTTGCTATAGTCGTTGCAAAGAATAAGAATAGTTAGACAGGGTGGGGAGACATACATGGAAGCATTCATCTTTGAGGAAGGGCGAAGATTCCATTTTTTTCTGTCGTAAATAGGCAGCGATCTGGATGATGCTTACGTAAGTGGTTATTTGCCTCTGCCTCTTGGCAACCAACGAAAGCCAACCTTGGCTTCTGAGACTGTTCAACGCCGGACGCCCTTCTGTTCGAGAAATTTAAATTCACGTAAAACCTAAAGCAATCTGCTATTTACTGATGCATTTGCCTTGTTTAGTTACGTTTGGTATTAAAGAAACACACATACGACATTCTGATTTTACACAATAGATAAATTAAGTGCTAAATGATTTATAGAGCCACAGTTCCCTGGGTGATTCTGACGTATGTAACTTGGTTGCAACCCACGGAGCTTAGAAAGGAAGTCGGTTGTCCTGGAGCGGGAATCAAACCAGAACCATCATGAACCACAGGGAGCTCGAGAGCTCCTTAAACGAGAGCGTTCACCTGCCCCTTAATGAGAATCTTCTGCTAAAGTGAGGCTGTGTCGGACTGAGGAAATTTCAGCAGAACAACATAGAGGAAGTCGAGGAACAAAACTTCACTCCCAAAGCTGAGGCCACTTCAAGGGGAAACTTCAGCATGCATGCTCTGGCCACATGCCAGTCCCAAAGATCGCCAGCTGCAGGGCTCTCGGATGAGGCTTCCCCTGAGCCGGTTGCATGAGGAAAGCTTGTCATTTAATGGGTAACCTATGCCCACCCCTGCCTTGCTTTCTATAATCCCCTTCAAGATTCGAGTGGCTTTTCTGTGCATGTTCTCCAAGCCTATTACTCCTGTCTTATGCACAGACCAGAACTGCAAAAACAGCCCAGGTGCAGACATCTTCAGGATTTATGAATAAGTGGGCTGAGTGCTTCCTGCTTTCTTTTTCCCCCTGTGATTTTTCTTAATGATATTCAACATTTTCCGATTATTTTAGCCAAAGCAACGCTTGGGCAGCTGTCCTCGAAGAACAGTCTCTAAGGACTTTTGACCCCCTTCCCTTGGGATGTGACAGCTCAAAACTCGTCATTTTATTTTATTTTTTTTTTAATTTTTTTTTCAACGTTTATTTATTTTTGGGACAGAGAGAGACAGAGCATGAACAGGGGAGGGGCAGAGAGAGAGGGAGACACAGAATCGGAAACAGGCTCCAGGCTCTGAGCCATCAGCCCAGAGCCCGACGCGGGGCTCGAATTCCCGGACCGCGAGATCGTGACCTGGCTGAAGTCGGACGCCCAACCGACTGCGCCACCCAGGCGCCCCAAAACTCGTCATTTTAAAACATGCTTGAAGAGGGGCGTCTGGGTGGCTCAGTGGGTTGAGCGTCAGACTCTTGATTTGGGCTCAGGTCGTGATCCCAGGGTTTGGGGATCAAGCCTTGTGTTGGGCTCTGTGCTGAGTGTGGAGCCTGCTTAAGATTCTCTCTCTCTCTCCCTCTCTGCTCTGCTCTCACGCTCTCTTTCTCTCTCTCTCTCTCTCTCTCTCTCTCAAATAAAAAATAAAATAAAACATGCTTGACGAGATGGAGAAGTGAGGAAATTAGAGAGGGGAAATACAGGTGTGATTTGGAAAACCAACCGGAAAAGAGACAACTTGTCCAGAACATTCCTTTGGGTGGCTCTTTGCAGAAAACACTTCATATTTGCATAATGCTTTACCATGTAAAGGGTCTTTCTTGTATTTTTGCACTTAATCGTCATAGCAACACTGATCAGAAAGGTGACTGGACTTTTCCGTTACCGCATAGTAATTGTGCAAGGAAGCTGGTGTTAGAACTGAAGTCTGGCTCCTTATTTCATGCTAGACTGCTTTATTATTTGTTGGGATCCCCTGGACCACCTTCATCTCACAAGTTATATATTGTGTATTTTAGAAAGGTTTTTATTTGAAGGGAGATTATCTAAATGTTTGTAGGCTAATATTATAAAGAAACGTATTAGACTAAAGGAAACCAGGGGACCCTGAGTGGCTCAGTCAGTTGAGCATCTGACTTGATTTTGGTCTGGGTTGTGATCCTGGGGTTGTGGGATCGAGCTGCATATTGAATTCCATGCTGAGTGTGGAGCTTGCTTGGGATTCTCTCTCTCTCTCTCTCTCTCTTTCTCTCTCTCCCTCTGCCCCTCCCCCACTCGCATTCATATGCAAGCCCGTGCTCCACCCCCAAAGAAAAATAAATAGACTGAAGGTAACAAATGGCGTAGGCACGATAGAATGCCGCCCTCCCTCCACTCTGAAGAAAACGTAGGGCTCTCTTTGTGACCGCCTATATTGCAAATTGAATCATGTTTCAGGCTCTAAAACCTTAGCGGTCATACATACTGCAAAGGACCCAAGGGGGGTTTTCTTTAAGTAAACTGTCAAAAGCAGCTACAGATGGAAAACTTCTATAATTCTACTTCATCTATGATGAAAGATATTTTCATTTCGGGCTGGGAGCTGTTCTTTTTCCGTCACTCAGATTACTTTATGAGCCATTTGCTGTAGAAGTAGGTATTTTTACTCTTTAATGGAATGAAATGGTATAAGGTTGAGGCTCATTATCAAATTGGAATGCATACACACACACACACACACACACACACACACACATATATACACACACATATATACACATACATATAATAAAGTTTGTTACCTACAGAAAATCTCTGAAGAGACCTAGATATGGTCAAAGCTGTCAACTTTAATGAAATATTCTAATTCACTAAAAACATGCAAATGAGGCAAGACACTTCATATTTCATATTTCTTGAAATGTTAACTGTCCAAAAGGCGTTGACCTCTCTGAATATAAATAGAACACTCTCCCTATCTATAGGTGTCTACGAATATTAAATCACTTGGCAGTCACTTAGCAAACTAGCTAAATGTAAACAAAATGTTGCCACTGGATACAAGGGGCTAAATGCAACAAATCAACTGATATGCGTGAATGGGAAAAGAGGTGTATCGCAAAGAATAAAAAGGGGGCTCCCGGGTGGCTCAGTTGGTTAAGCGTCCCACTCTTGATTTCAGCCCGGGTCGTGACCTCGCAGGTCGTGAGGTGAAGCCCGTGTCACGCTTCTGTTTCCCTCTCTCTCTGCTCCCCCCGCCCCACTTGCGCACGTGTTCTTTCTCTCTCAAGATAAATAAATAAACATAAAGCAAATAAAAATAAAAAGGACAATTATGTAGCACATCACCAATTCCAAGATTCATATTTTGTATAGAATAGTGCATGCTACATCACTTTGTGCTTTTTAACATTTTTTTTTGCATTTGAATATGGTTGACACACAGTGTTACGCTAGTTTCAGATACACAACATAGTGATTCAGCTTCTCTATGTGCTTGTTATGCTGTGCTCAACACAAGTGTGGCTTCCAATTATGGAATGATATCATTGACTGTGTTCACTATGCTGTGCCTTTTATTCCCCTGATTATTCATTCCGTAACTGGAAGCCTATATCTCCCACTCCCCTACACCCATTTTGCCCACCCCTAGCCCCCTTTCCTCTGGTAATCATCAGCTTGTTCTCTGTATTTACAGATCTGATTCTGGTTTTTGTTTGCTTATCCATGTGTTTTGTGTTTTAGGTTCCATATATGAGTGGAATCGTATGGTATTTGCCTCTCCCAGTCTGGCTTATTTCATTTAGCATAATACCCTCTCAGCCCATCCATGCTGTTGCAAATGACACAATCTCATCCTTTTTAATGGCTGCATGAAGTGATGTGTATGTATCACATCTCCCTTATCCATTCTTCTGTTAATGGACATTTAGGTTGCTTCCATATCTTAGCCATTGTAAATGACGCTGCAATAAACATAGGAGTGCATATATCTTTTCAAATTAGTGTTTTCCTTTTCTTTAGATAAAATACCCGTTAGTGGAATTATTGGTGTTTCTATTTTTAATTTCTTGAGGAACCTCCATACTGTTTTCCACAGTGGCTGTACCAATTTACATTGCGTGCTCATGGATTGGGAGAACAAATATTGTTAAAAATGTCCATACACCCAAAGCAATCCACAGATTCAATGCAATTCCTATAAAAATACCAACAGTGTTTTTCGGAGAACTGGAACAAATAACACAAAAATTTGTATGGAACCAAAAAAGACCCTGAATAGCCAAAGCAATCTGGGAGAGAAGAACAAAACTGGAGGTTTCATGGGGCGCCTGGGTGGCTTGGTCGGTTGGGCGGCCGACTTCGGCTCAGGTCATGATCTCGCGGTCCGTGAGTTCGAGCCCCACGTCGGGCTCCGGGCTGACAGCTCGGAGCCTGGAGCCCGCTTCGGATTCTGTGTCTCCCTCTCCCTCTGCCCCTCCCCTGTTCATGCTCTGTCTCTCTCTGTCTCAAAGATAAATAAACGTTAAAAAAAATTTTTTTAAATAAAAAAAAAAAACTGGAGGTTTCACAATCCCAGATTTCAAGATCCACTACAAAGCTGTGGTAATCAAAACAAATGGTACATGGTCAATTAATCTATGACAAAGGAGGCAAGAATATACAATGGGGAAAAGACTATCTCTTCAATAAATAGTTCTGAGAAACCGGGACAGCTACGTGCAAAAAATGACACTGGACCACTTTATAAAACCACTCACAAAAATGAAATCAAAATGCATTAAAGACCTAAATGTGAGGCCTGAACTGTAAAAATCCTAGAAGAGAGCACAGGCAGTCACTTCTCCAACATCAGCCATAGCAACATTTTTCTAGATATCTCCTAAGGCAAGGGAAACAAAAGCAAGAACAAGCTACTGGGAGTACATCAAAATAAAAAGCTTCTGCACAGTGAGAGAAACAACAAAACTAAAAGGCAACCTACTGGATGGGAGAAGATATTTACAAACCACATATCTGATAAGGGATTAATATCCAAAATATGTAAAGAACTTACACAACTCAACACCAAAACAACAACAACAATCCGATTAAAACATGGGCAGAAGACATGAATAGACACTTCTCCAAAGAAAACATCCAGATGGCCAACACATACATGAAAAGATGCTCAACATCACTCATCATCAGAGGAATGCAAATCAAAACCACAATGAGATATCACCTAACCCCTGTCAGAATAACTAAAATCAGAAGGTAAAGAAATACCAAGTGTTGGTGAGGATGTGGAGGAAAAAAAATGCTCATGCACTGTGGCCGGGAACTTTTTGTTCTTTGAAAAAATATAAACATATTCAAACAAAAAGATTAATCTTTTTTTTTTTAATTTTTTTTTCAACGTTTATTTATTTTTGGGACAGAGAGAGACAGAGCATGAACGGGGGAGGGGCAGAGAGAGAGGGAGACACAGAATCGGAAACAGGCTCCAGGCTCCGAGCCATCAGCCCAGAGCCCGACGCGGGGCTCGAACTCACGGACCGCGAGATCGTGACCTGGCTGAAGTCGGACGCTTAACCGACTGCGCCACCCAGGCGCCCCAAGATT
>NW_024420499.1:169568-175761 GCF_014898765.1 Herpailurus yagouaroundi | reverse complement strand
ACCGTTTATTTATTTTTGGGACAGAGAGAGACAGAGCATGAACGGGGGAGGGGCAGAGAGAGAGGGAGACACAGAATCGGAAACAGGCTCCAGGCTCCGAGCCATCAGCCCAGAGCCCGACGCGGGGCTCGAACTCACGGACCGCGAGATCGTGACCTGGCTGAAGTCGGACGCTTAACCGACTGCGCCACCCAGGCGCCCCAAGATTAATCATTTTAGACTGTAGCACCTGAATGTGCTAAAGAAACCTTTGTAGGGAAATAAAAATAACATTGTTGGTAAGGCATGTAAACTGACAATTTGGTTATTTACTTGGTTGAGTATAAACCTGTATGTGTCCTCAAAAGAAAGTCCAAATGTTTAGCGTAAGAATAAAACTGCGTGTATTTTTTAAAAATGCTATTTTGAAGGCCTTTGCAGTGATCACTTTGTAGTCTGCCCCGTGAAAGCCTTCAAAACTGAAACAGAAGACCATAAAAACAAGTACTTTGATTACTCTTAATCATTTGATTTGGGAAAGTCCAAAATTTGGAGGAATTTATTTGATTTTTTTATATCACTAACAGACATCGTCTATAATGACGATGGACAAGGCAATCTTCTGAAATGATTCAGACAAAAAACTCACTCTTGCCTGCATTTATGAAACATAAATTTAATGTTAAGCTCTCTAGGACTTAGATTAAAAGTATTAGGAGTGGGACAGGAGTGAGCATCTATTAACATTCTTATTTCAGGGGCGCCTGGGTGGCTCAGTGGGTTCAGCAACCGACTTCTGCTCAGGTCATGATCTCACAGTTTGTGGATTTCTGCCCCGCGCCCGGCTCTGTGCTGACGGCTGAGAACCTGGAGCCTGCTTGGGATGCTGTGTCTCCCTCTCTCTCTGCCCCTCCCCTGCTTATTCTCCCTCTCTCTCTCTCTCTCACAAATGAATAAACACTAAATTAAAAAAAAAAAAAAAACATTCTCATTTCATACTTGGGGAGCACAAGCCCAGAGAGGTGAAATGACTTGTTTAATATCACAAAACTAAATGCTGGCTAGTTGGAGCCCAAGTAGGTGTCCAGTATTCCAATCTAGTGTACTTGTGATTTCCAGAGAGTGCCTCAAGCTTTCCCTGGCTACTACCAAAAGTACATAATGATTTCTGTTTAAGAGAACTTTTTGATTTTCAGGTCATAGCAAGAGTAACAATTCATTGCGTGCCTGGTGAGTGCCCCCTCTCCGTGCTAACTACCTTATGTTATTTGGGAGAATTTGAACTTTTATTTTTATTATTTTTTTTTTAATTTATTTTTGAGAGACACAGTGCAAGCGGGGGAGGGGGAGAGAGAGAGGGAGACACAGAATCCGAAGCAGGCTCCGGGCTCCGAGCTGTCAGCACAGAGCCCAATGCGGGGCTTGAACTCACGGACCGCGAGATCATGACCTGAGCCAAAGTCGGACGCTTAAAGGACTGAGTCACCCAGGCGCCCCTCGGAGAATTGATGTGACAATATAGTGTCTTCCAACCAAGGAACACGGCATGCCTCTCCATTTGCTGTTTTAGACAATCTTTGACTTCTTTTGCCGGCTACGTAAAATCACGTCTCTCTGATAACAGTTTCTTTGACTTCAAATTACTCCAGCTTTTCAGAACAGTTGCTAGGTCATTCTGCTCTCATTTTATTAAGATGGAATTATAACCAGTAAAATTCAGGGAAAGTACAATGTGTTCATTCAGGGGAAGCCTGTCATTTGGCTCCAAATAAAAAGAGAAATGCCAGCAAGACATTTATAATGACATTCACCATGAAAGCTTTTCAGGAAAAAATATCATAAGCTGATATTTAATTTTTTAGCAATGTTATTAGGATATAATTTGACATGTAATAAATGGAATCGATTGAAATCGTACAATTTGATAAGTTTTGACCCATGCCTACATACATAAAATCATCACCATCAACGGAGTGAACAAATCTAGCACCCCCAAAAAGGTCCCTGTGCCCTGTGGTAATCTTTTCCCATGCTCAATCAGCATCTTCCATATTCCCAGGCAACCACTGATCTGCTTTCTGTCATTATACATTCATTTGCATACCCTAATAGTTTACATATACATAGACTCAGACAGTCTGATCTCTTTTTTGTCTTGCTCACTTCACTCAGCATAATCATTTTGAGATTCATCCAAACTTTTGCGTGTATCAGAAGTTCATTTCCTTTAATGCTGAGTAGGATTCTGTTGTATACATATTCTACAATTTATCTTTTTTGGTTGATGGACATTGGGGATGTTTCCTTTCTGGGGTCATTTTAGAAATAAAGATGTCTCGAACATTTGTATATGAGTCTTTGTATGGACATATGCTTTGATTTTCCTAAACAGTTACTTAGGAGTTGAATGGGTGTATCATATAATACGGACATGTTTAAAGTTTTGAGAAGCTGCCAAACTGATTGCCAAAGTGGTTGGTACCGTTATACGTTCCCACAGGCAGTATCTGAGCATTCCAGAACGTGGAGGCACATTCTTGCCACCATTTGGTAGGTCATTTTCATTTTATCCCTTCTAATAGATGTATAAGTGGTACCTTACTGTGTTCTTTCTTTTCTTTTCTTTTCTTTTCTTTTCTTTTCTTTTCTTTTCTTTTTTTTCTTTTCCTTATTTTGAGAGAGAGAATGAGTGCCCGAGCAAGAGCAGAGGAGGAGCAGAGAGAGAGAGAGGGATGGTAAATCCCAAGCAGGCTCCGCACTGTCAGCACAGAGCCTGATGTGGGGCTGGAACCCACCAACCAGGAGATCATGACCGGCACTGAAATCAAGAGTGGGACACTCAACCGACTGAGCCACCCAGGCTCTCCTCTTACTGTGTTCTTAATTTTCATTTCTTTGATTACTACTGATGAACATCTTTTCATGTGTCTATTTGCCATTCATGTATTTTCTTTGGTGAATTGTCTGTTCAAGTTCTGCCCATGTTCAAATTGGCTTGTTTTCTTAGTATTCAATTTTGAGAGTTCTTTACACATTCTACATTCAAGTCTTTATCATCTATAGTGCAAACATTTTCACCCAGTGACTTGTGTTCATGTTCATTTAACAGTGTCTCTCAAAGAGCAGAACTTTCCAATTGTGATGAAGTCTATTTTATCAACTTTTTGCTTTTATGGATTGGACTTTTGGTGTCATATCTAAGAAATCTTTGCCAAACCCAAGGACACAAAAATTTTCTCTTGTATTTTCTTCTAAGAGTTTTATATGTTTAGATTTTACATTGATCCATTTTGAGTCAATTATCACATATGATAAAGAGGCATGAACCCATGTTCATATTTTTTGCATATGGATATCGAATTGTTCTAGCACAGTTTGGGGAAAATAAGACTGTCCTTTCTCCACTGAATTGCATTTGGTCAATTGTTGAAAATCAATTGTCGGGGCGCCTGGGTGGCGCAGTCGGTTAAGCGTCCGACTTCAGCCAGGTCACGATCTCGCGGTCCGTGAGTTCGAGCCCCGCGTCAGGCTCTGGGTTGATGGCTCAGAGCCTGGAGCCTGTTTCCGATTCTGTGTCTCCCTCTCTCTCTGCCCCTCCCCCGTTCATGCTCTGTCTCTCTCTGTCCCAAAAATAAATAAACGTTGAAAAAAATTTTTTTTTTAAAAAAAAAAAGAAAAGAAAATCAATTGTCCATATATATGTGGACTCATTTCTGAACTCTCAATTCTGTTCCATTGATCTACATGTTTGTAAAAATAAACCAATGTCAAGACCCTAGTACCATGCAGTTTGGGTTACTGTAGATTTATAATGAGTCTTGAAAACAGACTGTCTTACTCCTCCAAACTTGTACTGTTTTCCCAAGTGCTTTTAGCTCTTTAGTTCTTTTTCCAAGTTCTTTGAGCTATTCTAGATCCTTTGCATTTCCACATGACTTTGAATATATATGATCTATGTATCAATTTGGAGAAAACTGGCAAAATGACAAGTCTTCTGATCTATGGATACCATATATCTCTCTATGTATTCGCAATTTATTTTTTCTCAGTACTGTTTTATAGTTTTTGGTGTACTGGTCTTGAATGTCTTTTATCAGATTTACACCTACGTATTCATGGAGTTTTTTCTGCTATTGTCAATGGTATTATGTTTATTTTTTTTTTAATTTTTTTTTCAACGTTTATTTATTTTTGGGACAGAGAGAGACAGAGCATGAACGGGGGAGGGGCAGGGAGAGAGGGAGACACAGAATCGGAAACAGGCTCCAGGCTCTGAGCCATCAGCCCAGAGCCTGACGCAGGGCTCGAACTCCCGGACCGCGAGATCGTGACCTGGCTGAAGTCGGACGCTTAACCGACTGCGCCACCCAGGCGCCCCAATGGTATTATGTTTAAATACAATTTTCAATTGTTAGTTGCTAGCATATAGAAAGAACATTGATGACTATTTTTTAAATTTTTTTAATGTTTATTTATTTAGAGAGAGACAGAGAGACAGAGAGACAGAGCATGAGCAGAGGAAGGACAGAGAGAGAGGGAGACACAGAATCCGAAGCAGGCCCCAGGCTCCAAACTATCAGCACAGAGTCCGACGCGGGGCTAGAACTCAGGAACCATGAGGTCTCGACCTGAGCCCAAGTCGGACGCTTAACCGACTAAGCCACCCAGGCACCCCATTTCTGAACTAGTTATTCTACTTCTTGATCTATATGTCTCTCTTGATGTCAATTGTACTTCTTGATCTATACATCTGTCTTTATGTCAGTACAACACTGTTTTGATTAATGTAGCTTTGTAGTAAGTTTTAAAATCTGAAGTGTGAGTCTTCCAACATTGTTCCTCTTCAAGATTGTTTTGGCTAGTTGGGACCCCTTGCAAACCCATATGAATTTGAAGATTGGTTTTCACATTTCTGCAAAAAAATTCTTTTGACATTTTAATAGAGATTGCATGGCATCTGTAGATTATTTTGAGGAAAATTGCCCTCTTAACAATATTAAGTTTTCCAAGCCATTAATATAGGTTGTCTTTTCATTTATTTAGGGCTTCTTTAATGTCTTTCAGAAGTGTTTTGTGGTTTTCTGTGTGCAGTCCTTACCTTCTTGGTTAAATGTATTCTTAAGAATTTTGCCTATTTTGGGGCACCTGGATGGCTCAGTACATAGAGCATGTGACTCTTGATCTTGGGGAGCCCCATGTTAGTACAGAGATTGCTTAAAAAATTGTTTTAATCTTAAAAAAAATAAAAAATAAAATAAGTACAAATTTTAGAAAATTAACTTTATCCAGTTTGGTGATTTTGCAGGTGGAATTGTTTCTTAACTTCCTTTCTGGATTGTTCATTGCTAGTGTATAGAAATACAATTAATTTTGATACGCTGACCTTGCATCCTGTAACTATGCTGAATTCTCTTATTTTTTTAATGTTTATTCATTTTCTTTTGAAAGACGGAGAGAGACAGAGCATGAGCGGGGAAGGGGCAGAGAGAGAGAGGGAGACACAGAATCCGAAGCAGGCTCCAGGCTCCAGGCTCTGAGAGGTCAGCACAGAGCCCGACTCGGGGCTCGAACTCATAAACTGCAAGATCATGACCTGAGCCAAAGTCGGACGCTCAACCGACTGAGCCACACAGGCGCCCCTGAAGTCACTTATGAACTTTAACTTTTTTTGGTAGATTCTTTAGGATTTCCCACATACATGGTCCTGTAATCTGCAAATGCTGATAACTTTACGTCTACTTTTCCAATTTGGATGCATTTTATTTCGTTTTGGCGCCTAATTGTTCTGACTAGAATTTCCAGTTTGTTAAAATATGTGTTTTTTATGTTTGAGGATGTGCATTCAGTTAAACCAAGCTAATGAATTTTTTATGCAAAACTGTGTCAAGATTTTTCTATTGAAAATAATAGTCTATAATCAGCATAGTAATATATAATGTGTGTGTTTAATCTTAAAAAAAATAAAATTAGATTTAAAAATAAAAATAGATTTAAAATAGATGAAAAATAGATTAAAAAATAAAAATAGATTTAAAACCTTGATAAGCTGGGGGCACCTGGGTGGCTCAGTCGGTTGAGGGTCTGACTCTTGACTTTGTCTCAGGTCATGATCTCAGGGTCGTGGAGTCCAGCCCCAAATCATGCTCCATGTTGAACATGGAGCCTGCTTGAGAGTCTCTCTCTCTCTCTCTCTCTCTCTCTCTCTCTCTCTCTC
>NW_024420499.1:142922-164568 GCF_014898765.1 Herpailurus yagouaroundi | reverse complement strand
TTCAAGTTTCACAAAAAGGTTTCCTTATGATAGAATCAAGCAACTACTGAAAATGTATAATCTTTCTTACAGTTTTTGTTTCATAGTTTGATATCCCTCCCCAAACTATTATAAATTTAAAGAGCCTGTGTAATTCATATTCATTCAGACTGCTTGTCTACTTAGAATCTGTCTTCAGGGATAGCCTGAGGTGCAGGGAATCAATCTCCTTTTTTTTTTTCTTTTTTAAGTAAACTCTACACCCAACCTGGGGCTTGACCTCAGAACCCCAAGATCCAGAGTCATGTGCTCTACCAACCGGGCCAGCCAGGAGCCCTCCAATCCCCCTTTGGGGTAAGGAGTAATGGAATTATCCTAGAAGCTGACATCAAGGTCTTCAAGTGTGAGGAATATACATTTTTACTTGTAAATCGAGTAAGAAATAAATGCAAAATCATCTATTTTGGGGGCAATGGGGCGGCTCAGTCGGTCAGGCGTCCAACTTCGGCTCAGGTCGTGATCTCGCCGTCCGTGAGTTCGAGCCCCGCGTCGGGCTCTGCGCTGACAGGTCGGAGCCTGGAGCCTGCTTCGGATTCTGTGTCTCCCTCTCTCTTTGCCCCTCCCCCATTCATGCTCTGTCTCTCTCTGTCTCAGAAATAAATGAACATTAAAAATAAATAAATAAATAAATAAATAAATAAATAGAAAAGAATCATCTATTTTGCATCCTTTTTTTGAGAGAGAGAGAGAGACAGAGTCAGGGGAGGGGTACAGGGATAGAATCTCAGCATGAAGCCCAGCTTGGGGCTCGATCTTATGACCCCGAGATCATGACCTAAAGCAAAATCAAGAGTTGGACGCTTACCGGGGCGCCTGGGTGGCGCAGTCGGTTAAGCGTCCGACTTCAGCCAGGTCACGATCTCGCGGTCCGTGAGTTCGAGCCCCGCGTCAGGCTCTGGGCTGATGGCTCAGAGCCTGGAGCCTGTTTCCGATTCTGTGTCTCCCTCTCTCTCTGCCCCTCCCCCATTCATGCTCTGTCTCTCTCTGTCCCAAAAATAAATAAACGTTGAAAAAAAAAAAAAAAAAAGATTTGGACGCTTACCAAAGGACCCAGCCAGGCACTCCAATTTTTCATAACTTTTTGAACCCTCTGGTGGAAATGTGAATTGAATGTTCACTGGAGTAATCAGGCAAGAACAAGCATCTGAGTTGTATTTGTGAAGGTGAGATTCTTTACTTAAAGGAAAATCCCACGTCATCTACATTCTGGCTTGCTACGAGTTCATTTTGGATGTTCTCCAAATTGTCCCTTAAACTAGTTTTACTTTGGGGCACCTGCCTGGCTCAGCCAGAGGAGCCAGTGACCCTTGATCTCAGGGTTGTGAGTGCGAGCCCCACTGGGTGTAGTGATTACTTAAAAATAGAATCTTCAATAAAATAAAATAGTTCTACTCTTTTGACTCTGTTCCTAGATCCTCCCTCACCCCTGCCTCAGCCCCACGTCCTTCCGGCTGAGCCTTCATACCAAGAACAGTGGGAAGGTGAGAGACTTATAACTGAGGCACTGCTCTAAATGATGCAATCCAGATCAACAAACGAAGAGCAATCAGGATAGCACAAAAGGGGACGAAAAAGAAGCTTTTCGGTCGCTTTTTTTTTTTTTCAGAGCAGTGGAAGGCTTTAAAATAATTCCTTTATGAAATGAATGGTTTTCTTCACAGAAGGTATTTCCATTCGGTCAAAGAAATCTTGCAGGCTGACGAGATCCGAAGGAATGGGGAAAGATGAAAACCGGCGATTAACAGCAAACCTGTCTCCTAAAATTTAACCGGCCCACCGGAATATGATATAATCAAACAATGCCCCCTAAGGCGAGGGTTGTGAGATACTACGTGGGTCATACTTCTAGTAAAAAATTATTTGCCATGGGGCGCCCGGGTGGCTCAGTCGGTTAAGCATCCGACTTGGGCTCAGGTCATGATCTGGAGGTTCATGAGTCCGAGCCCCGCGTGAGGCTCCACACTGACAGTACAGAACCTACTCGAGATTCTCTCTCCTTCTCCCTGTCCCTCCCCTGCTTGTTCTCTCTCAAAAATAAATAAATAGGCTTTTTAAAAAATTATTTGTTGTGTATCTCAAATGTGAATTTAACTGGATGTCCCGTAATGTATTTATTTATTTTGATTGATTGATTGATTGATTGATTGCTACTCCATCGAGTCTGTGGCATTTTAACATTTAGAGTCAGTCGGGTTTCGCCATTTAACATTCTCTAAAGAACAAAGAGTTTTTACTCAGCTTCGTGAAGGAACAAAAGAACATTTTCTTTTCTCTTGACTGCGAACACAATTTGAACCCTATTCTATTACTTCTCTAAAGGTTCAGACGGTAAATATAACTTCACCTATAGAACACGGAGTCTCAGTTCCTACACAGTAGCAGTGACAGTGTAACAATAAGTCCTAGGTTTCTAAGTTTCCTGGTTGTCTGTGGATTCACTGTCTTCTCCACCAAGGCCTTGTACCTTTGGATACCAAATTTTCTATTTCAGTGAACTTGGGGGACGGGGGAGGGGGGGGGGGGGGGTGGAACTTCAGGAACGTTCCTTTGCTCTGCTTTGGGCTGTGTCTGCCTCGTGCTTGCTGAGCAACAGAGAGTTAAAATCTTTTTTTCAATATCGCCACTCAAATTGCTGTTTACCATCTAAAGTACAGGGTACAGAGTGAGGAGAAAGGCCACAAGGGTCATTATGCTCTAGTGGCAAAAGACCTATCATTATTTTCATTCTGTTCGATGCCAACAAACCGTTTATTAAAGGACAAAATTGGAAATTCTCCACTTTGCTCTTTTTGGGGACTGTTGTGTTTGATGTCCCCAACCTGAGGAAAAGACGAGCGAAATTCCATTTTGTTTCCTCACATGGACTTGAACTATTTTAAAATCCTGTTCCCGAAGCGAATCTGGCTTCCCGAGACTGAAATCACTTGGTCAGTCACGGAGGGAAACAGTGGTTTGCCTGCCTCTCTCATTGCGTAGCGTAAGTTCTTGACAACTGTTTGTTAAATGAATGAACGTAGGAACTGCTTTTATTTGGCACTAACTAAACCGTCATACCCAGACGTGTGGGGCCTCCGAGCACCTATCTCCGAAAGGAATTTCTTCCCTTTTTGTTAACTCGAAATAAGAGACCTTACAGCTCTGTTATCAAGAACTACTTGGATGTAGGGGCACCTGGGTGGCTCCATCAGTTCAGCATCCGACTTTGGCTCGTGTCATGAACTCACGGTTTGTGGGTTCGAGCCCCGCATCGGGCTCTGTGCTGACAGCTCGGAGCCTGGAGCCTGCTTCCGATTCTGTGTCTCTCTCTCTCTCTCTCTCTCTCTCTCTCTCTCTCTCTCTCCCCCTCCCCCACTCGTGCTCTGTCTCTCAAAAATAAATAAACATTAAAAAAAATTTTTTTTTAAAAGAATTACTTGGATGAAGAGAGAAAGAGGAGAGAGGTTTGGGGATTTTCCCTACTGACAAAGTCAAACAAGTAAGTCTATCAACAGAGAGTTCTAGCTGGAGTGAATATTGACTGTAGTGCAGTGTATTCTGGAGTCTTAAAACAGGTCTCTTGTCATCTGCTCAAACTCAAGTGGTGAAAGCTCCAGGCTGGTTGGGATATTGTTCATCATGAGTTGCATTTTAGCTCAGCGTGTTTTTGCATATCTGTAGGAAGTCTTGAATGTAGCCAGAAGAGAGGGACAAACCCTGGAGAGAGAAAAAAAAAAAAGTTAGTCTGTAACAAGGGGAGGGGTGCTTTTCAAAAACCTGAACCACAAAAGCAGATGGTGCAAAATAACAAGTTGGAGAAGGGGCCACGAAAACAATGTGGGAGGCTAGTTTAAAGAGATTCCTCTGAGCCGAAGACCAGGGGAATATATTCAGTATTCAGGAGGCTGACGGCAGAATTTTCCATCCAGGGAGAAGTGGTGCTAGATTCCAGAACAGAAGAACCTCACTTCCTTAGAAGCAAAGGTGGGGGCGCCTGGGTGGCGCAGTCGGTTAAGCGTCCGACTTCAGCTCAGGTCACGATCTCGCGGTCCGGGAGTTCGAGCCCCGCGTCAGGCTCAGGGCTGATGGCTCAGAACCTGGAGCCTGGAGCCTGTTTCCGATTCTGTGTCTCCCTCTCTCTCTGCCCCTCCCCTGTTCATGGTCTGTCTCTCTCTGTCCCAAAAATAAATAAACGTTGAAAAAAAAATTAAAAAAAAAAAGAAGCAAAGGTGGGAAAGAGGGAGAAAACCTGAAAGAGAAAGAGAAGGAAGAACTGGATGATAGCAAAAAAGCTAAAACCACAAAGGAAGAACTCTGGATCCCATAGCATGAGGGCTAAAGTAAGGAGTTGAAGCACTATATTAAAAAATCGGGGAGGGGAGGCACCCGGGTGGCTCGGTCAGTTCAGCGTCCAACTCTTGATTGAGGCTCAAGTCATGGTCTTATGGGTTCATGAGATCGAGCCCTGCGTCGGCAGGGGAGGCTCTCTCTCTCTCTCTCTCAAAATAAATAAACGCACTTTAAAATTAATTAGTTAATTACTTGATTAATTAAAAAGCAAAATCAGACAAAAATTACTGAAATTGAAGGGTGCCTGGGTGGCTCCCTCGGATCTCACAGCGGGTGAGTTTGAGCCCCGAGTACTGCTCGGTGGTGAAATCACAGAGCCTGCTTTGGATTGTCTCTCTCTCTCTCTCTCTCTCTCTCTGTCCCTCCCCTCCTTGTGCTCTCTCTCTCTCTCTCTGAAAATAAATAAATAAACTTAAAACCAAAAGAATTATTGACATGGAAAGAAAATTCTTGAAATTCAATGAACCAACTAAAAAAGGACACTGTGTACTTACTCTGTACCAGTCAATACCCCAGGTTCTTTTACTATGATTTTGGTCCTCCAATCACTATTCGAGTAGAAATTTTTATCTTTATTTTGTGGATGTAAAAGATGGTGGCTCCCATTCATCTTGTTCAAGATCCAACAGTGAGAAATTGAGAGGGAATCCCAGCTCAGGAATAATTCAGGTGCTCCTGACAGACTGAAGCCCACGCTCTTAATGAATGGAGTTTGCATCGGGCTGGTTCAAATAACTATGTATATCTCTGTTTACCGCTGTAGAGTCTATTACCCGCTGAGGTTTAATAACTTGGGAATTTATTAATTTTGCAATAAAGGCAACTGAAGCCCTATAGGGAAAAGAAGTCAGAAGGGAAATTAGACTCGTCAGAAGGCGTATTTCCCACTTCCTGAGGTTGTGACAGCAACAACAACAACAACAAAAAAGTACGGTGACAGCAAAAACCAAAACGTACTTCTTGTAACCCCCTCCACCTTCTTTCCACACCTATAGCTTCCACTCCTCTAATTCTACAAACCAGTTTAACTTTGTCACCTCGCATACGTGTCCCCTCACCTCATGCCCTGACCCGATCCTGGATCTAAATGGGGAGGGGCAAGTGGTGGAGTCCAATAAAGGAACCTGGTGGCTTTTCCATCACTCAGGAGGACTGAGACTCCTGAAAGAGCCTCACGGCTTTGTTCCTCCCAATGTAACTCTGCCAATAACCCATGCGCCTTCGACCATAGCCCTTTAGGTGAGGTCCTGCCTTCTCCCTCCCTCACCACCCCCACGCCCACTTCAAGTCCTTCCAGGGACAGGATGTTCTTGACCCTGAACTCTGCTCTTGTCAACTCTGAGTCGCTCTTCCTTCGATTCTATTATTAATGATAAAACCTATGAACTTTACAAAGCACTGTTAATTTCATATCTCGCCTGGTCTTGACCGCCTTGTATACTTGGGTACGAGTATTTCTTATCCCCGTGTTAAAGATAAGAAGCCTAGGGGCGCCTGGGTGGCTCAGTCGGTTGAACATCAGACTCTTGATTTCAGCTCAGGTCATGATTTCACGGTCTGTGAGTTTGAGCCCCGCATAGGGCTCTGCGCTGTCAGCGTGGAGCCTGCTTGGAATCCTCGCTCTACTTCTCTCTCTTCCCCGCTTGCACACTCGCTCACTCACTCTCTCAAAAGATAAATCAATAAAATAAAGTTAAGAAGCCTGAAGAGTTGTGACTTGCCTTAGGACACAGGATATTAAGTGATTTTTCTGGTGCACAGACCAGTCCTCTGTCACCAACGCCCTGTTACATTCTGACTGTCCCTTCTGCCTATTGGCTCACATACTGGTTTGAGATCTATCTTTGACCCTAAGTTCTCACATGCTTGCACTTTGCTCTTTGCCTCCACGGATTCACTTCTTAAACTAATGTTCCTTCCTTTGCCCAGAGATTCTCAGACTTTAGAATGCACAAGGTCACATGGGATGCTTGTTAAAATGTGGATTCTGAGCCCTCGACCCCAGTGGATCTGATTTATTATGTTTGGAGGGAGGACGCAGGAGTCCCCATTTTGGAAAGGAATCTAAGTGATTATGATGCAGGGAGTCCAGGAATCACCCTTTGAGCAATGCTGTTGTAGGTATTCTGAAAGAAGAGAATCCTCAAAGTGAAAATTGCTGGGGGATTCTTCAGTTTGAGAGTTGTGTTGCCTTGAGTTACAGAGCTCTCACACAATGTGAAGTGAATAATGAGGAACATTCTATCAACACAGTTGTTCACTGCAATAAAATGTCAACATTTCAAGTCTTTTTTTTTTTTTTTCAAAAGACTTCTTAAGATTCACTCTCTCTGCACATGGTCCTGTTCAAAAGGAATTACAGCTGTTCCTACTTTTGTAACTAACACTTCCCGATCTGTGTATAAAATATTTAAAAAGAACAAAGTGCAGCTATAGCTATATTTTCAGTTGTGTAGAATAAATCCATTGCCTTCAAAATTATAAATCTGACTAATTAAAACTAACCAAAAAAATCTACTGAATAAGAATGGAATTTTTAAGCATATAAGCAATGGAAGAAACCACAAATGGAAAAATCAATAGATTGAGACTACAGAGAAATGGAAAACATTGAAGCTTCAAAAGCCACGACTAAATAAGAAAACCTAAAAGACAAGCCACAAGCTGAAGAACAGGAACAGAGATAAATACACGTGACCCAAGTTCAAGAACCTAATGAATATATTTTTTAAGATGTTCAGTATTTTAAAATGCCAGTGGTGGGGGTGCGTGGCTGGCTCAGTCGGTAGAACATGGGACTCTTGATCTCGGGGTCATGAGTTCAAGCCCCATGTTGGGCATAGAGCTTATTTTAAAAAATAAAATAAAATAAAATAAAATAAAATAAAATAAAATACCAGTGATATATATCATTTCTATCCAACAAATAAAGAACTTTTAAATGATTATTTGGGGGCGCCTGGGTGGCTCAGTTGGTTAAGCATCTGACTTTGGCTCAGGTCATGATCTCACCGTTCATGAGTTCGAGCCCCAAGTCAGTCTCTGTGCTAACAGCTCAGAGCCCGGAGCCTGCTTCAGATTCTGTGTCTCCTTCTCTCTCTGCCCCTCCCCCGCTTGTGCTCGGTCTCCCTCTCAAAAGTAAATAAACGTTAAAAAATTTTTAAAAATGATTATTTGGAAGAGACTTCAGTGAAATGGACAGGCATACTCAAACACTGCCGATGGGTGGGTAAATTGATACGAACTTTCTTTAAAAAATTTAAAAATTCTTATGGTGAGTGTGTGTGTGTGAGTGTGTGTGTGTGTGTGTGTGTGTGTGTGTGTGTGTTTTAAGTAAACTCTACCCCCAATGTGGGTCTCAAAGTGATGACCCCAAGATCAAGAGTTTCACGCTCTACCAACTGAGGCAGCCAGGCACCCCTCATGAGTGTTTTTTGGAGAAACACACACACGCACGCACATACTTAGACCCAGGAAGTTCCTTTGTAGGATTCTAGTCTAATAAAACAATCAGAAATTCAGACAGAGATTAAGTACAGACTTATTTTTACGATGGAAAAATTGGAATCACACTGTATGTCCGACAGTAAAAGGATGCTGTTTTTAATAAACAATGCATGGTATAGTCACGTGACAAAATGTTATACAGCAATTTAAAAGGTTTTCAAATAGCGTTTCAAATGTAAGGACACTTTAAAAGCCCAAGATGTAGCATGTTATGTATAATACAATCCCAATAAAAAATATTTTATACGCGCATTAGAAAGCTGTAAATAAATACATCAAAATGCTAACAGCTCTTATCTCTAGGTGGTGAGATTTTTATTTTCCTCTTAGTACTTTTCTGTACTATGAATTCTCTACAATAACCATATGTTAGTCTCATAATCCGAAACTGCAACAAATGGTATTTCAGAAGTCCCTCAGAAAGCATAACATAGAGAAGGAAAAGTTGTCAACTTAATTAATTTATAGTTTGCAAGTGACAGAGAACACTCACCACTTGTTTCTGTAACAGGCACTGGAACCCACTTATGGAATGCCAGTGACCTTATATCCTCAAGACAACTGCTTATCTGTATCCCTAATTGAAAGACGGGGCTATGGACTAAAGACAACAGTCTCTGGGAACAGATGTCTGAAGGGAGATAAAGCAAGTATCAGGATAACGTAGAAGGAAAATTTTACTAACACTCCTTAGTCTAACTGCATTCTTATTTAGGCCTCTTAATAGGGTAAAACGCTTCTCCTCGTACAATCTGATACATCAATTGATCAACATAACGCCATTAATCGTTAGGAGGTTTCTTTTTTTTTTTTTTTTAACAGAAAAGGCTTTCCTTCAAGAATTTAAAATTGCAATCACAAGAGAAATGTCTTATTGTTTCCTTGATGATTGGATGGTGGGGTAGGGGTTAATTTTGGTAATTGATAGAAAAGGAAGATGACCCACGCTAGTGTCACCCAATCAGAGACGACCTTTGCATGAGCCGGTACTGAAGAATCTTAGGCATCCATATTAATTTTGTATTGGTCACGCTCGACAGACTGCTAAAACAGATAATTCTGGTACACTACGTGCTCCCTGAATACCCATCTAGAACACAGATTTCTTCAAATTAAAGTCACCATGGAAAACCATCCCTTCTTGGCTGCTGGGCAAACAATAGCAAAGTGGGGGTCACTTTAGATCATCTGGAAGGTGGAACCAAGATTTGTCTCCTTGCTCCATAGGACATCATTACGTGAACATTCCCAAACTCAAAGCAGGACATTGGACTTGATGAGGTTAATGCTCTATATTTAAGAGGACAGGTTCAAAAATCGAGGGATTTCCTAGGCCAATGTGCTATCTTCTAACTTATCACACCTCTGCCCAGGGCTAGACATGCCAACGAACACCCTGGAGAGCCACCATATACAATTTCATTTGAAAGATATTTTAAGGATCATGGATCCAAATCTGCCCACCTCCCAAACAGGTTGCCAGGAAGTCAGGTATCCCATCATTTGCCAGGACATTTACATTATAGCTGAATGGAGGCACTGATTAGGGGAGAGAGAAGGAGTTAGCTAAGGAAGCACTAGCAGAGATGAGTTTATCTGATTCAAACCTATCCTTTGGTGCTTAGCAAAAGAAAGCAGAGACTGAGAACAAGCGTGGAAAGACAGATAGTGTAAGGATCCTGTGAAACGGGGGGGAGGAGTATTACTCAAAAAAAGAACAGGTCAAAGGGCCTGAAAGACAGATTTTGCCTACATTAATTCAACAGGCATTTATTGAGCTTGGCACTGTGTCAGTGCTGCAAACACAAGGAAAGAGGCCTTCCTTTAGATTTCGTGGTCTAGTGGGGAAAATATGTGAATTACAAAGTATATAGTCAAGGGGCACCTGGCTGGCTCAGTCGGTAGAGCATGGGACTCCTGATCTTGGGGTCGTGATTTTGAGCCCCACGTCGGGTGTAGAGATTACTTTAAAAAAAAAAAAAAAAGTATAATCAAACGTCCTACACTCTAGGAAAGCTCTGGCAGACAACTCAGTCTCTTCATCTTTCAACAGACATTTAGTCGCTCTATTATGTACCTGGAACTTGGTTGGAAAATAGAGACACAAAGCCCAATAAGGTGGAATCATTGCCCTAAAGGAGCTTCCTAAACCTAGTTGGGGAAATAGACAAATCAACAATGGCAACACAATGCTCTGAGATGCTATGGAGACGCCGAGATAGAACCATTTAGGTTTGCCTGGAGGGGCTAGAGAAATCATCTCCAAAGATACACCATTTGATGTGGGACTTGAAGACTGGGTCGGAATTTGCTAGATTACAAAGGAACACGAGAGCAGACCTCACAAGGGGACAGAGGATAGATGCTAAGAGGTAACTATTTACTCATACTATTATATATGCTATATTTGATCCTTCATTCAATAATAATTGTTCCAGCACATGCTGTATACCTAGCACTGTGCTGAAGTACTAATTCCCTGAATTTTCATGAGAGGACACACAGGCATACAGAGACTAAGTGACTTTTCCGAAGCCACACAGATAGTAAGAGGCAGATTCAAACCAAGTTCCGACTCTCTCCAAAACACACATGTTTTCCATTCCACCCCCAAAACGGGATTGTATAGGTATACAGGCATATTTGGGAAATGATGAAATTTCTGGTTTGGCTAGAATATAAGGGAATGTGGGGAGGGGGTGGGAAGTGGCAGCAGAAAATCTGTGGAATGTTTCACTAATTTGCATGTTAAGGTTTACATATCTGATCATTTGCATTTGATTTTACAAGAGGAGAAATAATTCCTTTTTTATGCCTTTCCAAGAAGGCCCTGGAACAGGTACAATAATAACTTTTTAAAGTTTTTAGAAACTTATGACCCCACCATGTTGAGAGGGGAAGAAAAAACAAGAAGGAATTAAAATCGATTCTCAAGGCAACCAGTTTTTACTTGCAATTACTTTAAAATATCATGAATATTTATCACTCGGCTTTCCAGACAATACGCCAGAATCCAACCAACGATGAGGGAACAGCTATATGAGGCCAATATGGAGAAAAGTACCAAATAAAAATGATGCGAATGGCAACCTTCACAATGCATCCTAACTGTATCGTGTCTATGGAGTTTCATGTTTTCATACCCGTTACCCGGGTAATTTCATACCCATTACCCAGGTCTGCATATACCTTGAAAACTCGTTTCTTACCAAATTCAATTTCGTTGAAAGATCTAAAAATATGTTAAGTAGTATAACAAAACAAAAGAAAACCGTTTGGCAGTAAAGATTGAGTTGCTGAGTAGTGCAAACCTATAGTCATTTCATGAGATTTCTGTTTAGCCCTCAGGGCAAAACTTGAAATGACCGATCTTCGTGATCACGGAAAAGAATTTTACCCTGCACTGACGTTTAAGATGTTGGCTTTAAGTTTACAGATATCAATGTTTAAGCAAATATTTCACTTCTGTGGAGCACCACAGCACTATAATTAATTTAATGGCTTTTAATAGGAATATCTGAAAACATAGAAATCAGCTCCAAGCATTGTACTCTCATTTGAAATAAAGTAATTGAAAAACCTAACATTGGTTATGCATTTCTTGAATTTATGTACTATTTCATGCTTCCATACACATCGTACACATTATTATAAATTACGTATCAACTTCCTTTTTAGAAACTGAATTTGTATTTCTAATTATTTATAAAACGCTATGAGACATTTGGAAACAATGATACTCTTCCCGATAAGCATTCAATTAGCCTGATAATCTGACCTGCTCTTTGGAGGCTGAGCCGTTCCGTCCTTCAGAGGATTTTTCTTTCCTACACACAAACACACACACACACACACACACACACACACACACACACGCACACACACACGAAACTGGGTTGATATAAATATTAATTGAAGTATTGATCCGTTTTTAAAAAAATTATATTTAATTCAACGTGGAAAAAAGGCATAGGAAAGACCTTAATGTTCTGAATCATTTCTGGTAAAGAAGAATGATCTATAGGACTATTTTAAATATTCCGAGACAAATTTTCAAGAAGAAAATCCTGAACAACCGGTTCTAGTCTTGCACATCCGTTCTGTGCATCTGGGGAGCTCTAACACATAATCATGTGTTGCTGGCAGGTAGGAGAGGCTGGTATTCATATTTGGGTTTAAAGGAAGTCCTTCCAATGCCTTGCAATCTGTTACCTATGCCTCTCTCCTTGGGGTTTTCTGCTCTGCTAAAGTCGTCCCTCACCATGACCCAGAAGGGTTATGCCATTTTAACGATCAGTACCTGCTTCAGTCAAGGTCAAAAAAGAAACTGGAAAGGATAAAACTGGAATCTATTTCTCAGATTTAATGAAGACAAAGGGCTTCATTGTCCTTTTACAGAAGAGAAAGAATTTTGTAGAGTCGGCAGTTGGGAAGAAAAGAAAATTAAGGAAGCAAACTGGATGAAGTCTTTCCATTGTGGGGCAAGTGACCTCTTTGCAGACACTGAATTGCTCCTAATGATGTAGATAATTTCCTCGAGCCTCCCAAGGAGTAATGTCGGTCCTTCCATGCCTCGTAAAATCAGAGTAATTCGTTAGAAGACTCCAATAGCTGTCCAAATCATCTCTCTGCTTAGTTACTATTCAGGTTTCCTTTACCTTATGGGGACTTCCTTCCTCTCAAGCGCTCATCTTAGGTCCTTAAAGCTTGCGTTTTGCATTTCTTTTGGTTCACAGAGTTCCTGATCTTGGTCAGTCCTGGCCCTGCTTTTGCTCTGTAGGTGCAAGGCTTCGGAGACCCACTTCTGCCCTACATGCTATTTGACCTCAGCCAGTGCCCTATTGTTGACTTCCTTTTGTCAACCAACAGCTGCAAGGGACTCCACCCTGCTACATGGCACCGTCACTGGAAGGCATCTTTACCCAGCATATTTGCAAATGCACACTTAGAGTTGAATTACACAGAAAGAAAATTATGATCCTCAAAATGCCACCCTAGCTCTTTCGCCTGCGCTGCCGATGTGCCATCCAGACTGAGGAAGGCCCAGAAAGTTCGGGGCCGCGTGAGACGCACCCACTGCCCCCCAGTTAACGTTTATTTATTTTTGAGAGAGAGAGAGAAATGGAGTGCAAGCAAGGGAGGGGCAGAGAGAGAGACACGCACAGAATCCGAAGCAAGCTCCAGGCTCTGAGCTGTCAGCACAGAACCCAACACAGGGTAAAAATACCTACTTCTAAAGCAAATGTCTCATAAAGTACTCTGAGTGACGGAAGCTTCCAGTCTTCATAATTCTAAAACACCTTTGTTATTAATCCTAGACATCGCCTACAAATCTTACTAAAGAGAAAGATAGAATCATAGTCGTCCTGTTGCCATTGGCCTAAATTGCTATTACGTGGACCCATCCCTTACTCTTTACACCTGACATCGCCCTTTGTTGGAAGGAAAACACCAAGGGTAGATTTATGAAACCAGTGCGTAACATTAGATTAGGCATTCATGTAATAAACATGTATTTACTCCTAATGGGTAACCAATTTTCCATGGAAGAGAGAAGAAAGGTGCTTTATTTCTTGGGAAAAGTAGTGAACATTTCCTGTAAGGTCCCATGGTTCTTTTTTCTCCCAAGTTTTTATTTATTTATTTTGAGAGGGGGAGGGGCAAAGAGAGAGGGAGTTAGAGAGAATCCCAAGCAGGCTCTGCGCTGTCAGCGTGGAGCCCGACGTGAGTCTCGATCTCACGAACCGTGAGATCATGACCTGAGCTGAAACCAAGAGTCAGGAGCTTAACTGACTGAGCCACCCAGGTGCCCCAGGATCCTATGGTTCTGCTCACAGGTTGTCGAGATGGAGTATTTGCCTCCCCACTCCCGCATACACCCAGCTCCTGCATTACAGGCCCAATGACCTCGGGCAAAAAGTTTAATTACACTGTAAGCTTTAGCTTTCTCATCTGAAAATGGGGATAATAATATTTCCATTCACCGACTACCTATTAGCACTAAATGAGGCAATATACACCAAGTTCCTAGTACAAGTCCTGCCACATTGAAGGACTCAGTAAGGGGTAATTGTAAATGTTGTCATTTTTTCCCCTCGGTGACATTGTGTCATTGTGATTACATTCAACTTTGGAAGGGGAGAAAGAAATGAGAGTGGAATGTAACCATCTGCCTAAAGACCTAAGATGGTAATGAAGAAAGGGAGCCAATTTCTACCTTGCTCTGTTTCGTATCGCCAGTTGTGAACCAACTCCTGCTTAAACACTCCTCTGAGAACCCAAACATATCCAGATGCCAAATCCATATTGGAGCAAACACAGGAGCCTAGACAGGGGTCCATTGGCAAACTGCAGCAGCAAACCCAATCTGCTGCTGCTTGTTCTTATAAATAAAGTTTTATTGGCACACCACCATGCCCGTTTGTTTACTTGCTGTCTATGGGTCCTTTTTGTACTAGAGCAGCAGAGTTGAGCAGTTACCACAAAGACTGTATGACCTGTGTGCCAAAAATATTTGCTCTCTGGCCCTTCATACACAATGAATGTCTGCTGACTCCTGAGCTACAATATTCCTTGAGTCTGATCTCACTTCAGATGATGTCCTTTCCAGGAGACTCCCAAATATTTAAAAATTTTTCAAAAGCTTAGTCAACTTGAATCAGTTATAGGCCTAGACCATTCCATCCATTGAATGAAATGTATCTTCCTGTAATGTTACCCGATCGATGGGTGAAAAGAAATCCTTCCCTGATTGGACAGCTTTACGTTCCATTTGCACCCTGGTTCTGGTGACCCTATGAAGTTGATAAAGAAACAGACACGTGAAAGCATCTGGTTCTGAATGATCAAAGATGTTTGTTGATTCAAAATGAAACTTCTGTGAGGTGCCTGGGTGGCTCAGGTCATGATCTCGCGGTTTGTGGGATGGAACCCCACATCAGGTTCTGTGCCTGGAGCTCGTCTCCCTCTCTCTCTGCCCCTCCCCCGCTCACGTTCTGTCTGTCTCCCTCTCTCAACAATAATTAATAAACATTAAACAAAAATTTTAAACAGGGGCGCCTGGGTGGGTCAGTCGGTTAAAGCATCTACTTCAGCTCAGGTCACGATCTCACAGTTCATGGGTTCGAGCCCCGCGTCGGGCTCTGTGCTGACAGCTCAGAGCCTGGAGTCTGCTTCGGATTCTGCGTCTCCCTCTCTCTCGGCCTGTCCCTCGCTTGTGTTCTGTCTCTCTCTGTCTCTCAAAAATAAATGTTAAAAAATTTTCTTAACAAACCAAAAAATGAAACTTCTGTGACACTTTCTAAGATTATTTAGACAAGATCTTCTAACTGCATTGAGTTATTAAAACCTTGGCACGATTTAAATCTTTAAACCAATATAGCCACATGTTTAATTCTAAAAGTGCCAGAAAAAGAAATATATCATCTTTTGCTACCTGGATTCTGTTTCTGGCTTAAAATGTTTTTGCAACATTTAAGTCTCTTTTGTATATCAAAGCATTTTGCCCTCTTTTGTATATCAAAGCATTTTGCCCTTCTTTCAAAGACACTGGCAAATAAGGGCTCACACTTGACCAGGACATAGACTCCTTTATCTTCCGAAACCCTCTGGATTTCTGAGTGTAGTTTGTCTCCTGGAGTGCAGATCCTTAGAATACTTGTTTTCTGCCATCACATGTCATGCCCTCATTAGTATGGGTTTCCTGTGTTTAAGCAGACTAATTGTGTCATTCTCCCTTTTTTAATACCACCTTTATTGAGATCTAATTCACGGTACCATTCAATTCACCTGCTTAAATGGTACAGCTCGGTGATTTTTAGTTGTACAACCATTATTGCAATCTATTTATTTTTTAGTAAAGCTTATTTATTTATTTTGAGAGAAAGAGAGCATGCACACATGCACACACATATGAGCAGGGGAAGGGCAGAGAGAAGGAGTGAGAGAGAATCCCAAGCAGACTCCACACTGTCAGTGCAGAGCCTTACACGGGGCTCGATCCTACAAACCGTGAGTTCGTGACTTGGACTGAAATCAAGAGGCAGACGCTGAACTGCCTGAGCCACCCAGGTGCCCCTATCACAATCTATTTCAGAACGTTTTCAGGACCCCAAGAAGGAACCCCATTAGCAGTAATTCCCATTTTCCTCCATAGATGTCTCTATGGATGTTCCCTTTTTGTGTATTTTATATAAATGGAATCACATAATATGTGGTCTTTTGTAACGGAATTATTTCATTTAGCATGTTTTCAAAGTTCATCCATGTTGCAACATGGTCAATCTCTTTTTAGAATCACATTTTGCATATTTAGTGGACATGGACCCCAAAATTTGGGGGCATTTAAAAATCTGATAACATTTTCCCTCTCACACACACAAACACATGCACACATGCACACACACATTCACACACACGGAAAGAGAACCAAACAATCATACATAATAGGCTAGACATGACTATTTCTTTAGAAGCCTGATTAGTGGTGTGGAAAATTATGCATAATCCTTATGAATTTTGGAATATGCAGTACAATTTATTCTGAAAGTTCTCCAGGATATCTTTAACAGACCCTTCTTATAGGAAACCCTCAGGGTTTGAAATTACATTCGGACGTAGGTTTAGGTTGAATATTTCATCGAAAAGGATGCTCTTGTAACCGAGACGCACAAAACAGCGAAGTCAAGATATGTGTGCGAGCTAGTGCACTCACCTACCTTGCCCTGTAATTTACAGGCATGGGCATTTTTCCTCCCAAATCAAAATGTGACATGTGCCAGTTGGTTATGTAAACCTCATGGGGGGCACTAACATGGCTATATCTAAAGCAACTATCAAAATTGCTGTAAACAAAAGGAAGACCTATAATTTGCAAGCTCCCAGTGACACAAAAGATGCCTTCTCTGCTTCAGCTTAATCATTCCCATTCTTCACAGAATACACACAACACCCCTTATATATTCTATCTGGTTTCCTCAGTATTTCTTGTATGTTGGTTTTGCCATTGAATTATCATTAGACTTTTAATTCTATGTGCATTAAGACTATATTTTTTTCTATGTTGCTTATAGTATTTAATTCAATGCCAAGAACATAATAGGCACTTAAACGAATATTGTCAATTGGGGTGCCTGGGTGGCTCATTGGGTTAAGCGTCTGATTCTTGATTCGGCTCAGGTCGTGATCTCATGGTTTGTGGGTTCGAGCCCCGTGCCAGGATCCAAGCAGACGGTGTGGACCCTACTTGAGATTCTTTCTGTTTCTGTCTCTCTCTCTCTCTCTCTCTCTCTCTCTGACCCTCCCCCACTTGGACTCTCTCTCTCTCTCTCTCTCTCAAAATAAATAGACTTTTAAAAAAAAAGGATATTATCAATTAATATTTGACAGGAAACCTGAGGGTAACATTTTAATTTTGAGCATTTCCAGTGATGATAGCGAACTTCATTGGCTCTACGTAATAGAAGGTTAATGTTAATCAAATATGTCCTAAACCTAGTAAAGTCATTTTACTTGAGGTTTTTTGATCTTTTGTTCTTCTTTTTAGCAAGTGAAAATATGAAAATACTCTTGGACACGTCATAATAATTTCTTTATGAGAATGTGCTTAAAATTGGCAGGTTTTTATCAGACATTCAGGTTGATAGTAATCACTGAGACTTGAAAAATATTCGAAAGTGTTTATACATGGAATTAACATTCATGTGTTATACACGCATACATTTTGAGTTGGAAACATGAAAACAACCTTCACTTAGTAAACAATGGAAATAACTTGCAATTATTATATTGTAGGTCAAAAATTTTTAAGAAATTTCCAGGTCTACTAAGATCACCTCCATGTCTAATATTTTGAGGATAAGAGAAATCTTTAAAATCAAACTTAATTTAAAAATTTTCATGTCAGGGGCGCCTGGGTGGCGCAGTCGGTTAAGCGTCCGACTTCAGCCAGGTCACGATCTCGCGGTCCGTGAGTTCGAGCCCCGCGTCGGGCTCTGGGCTGATGGCTCAGAGCCTGGAGCCTGTTTCCAATTCTGTGTCTCCCTCTCTCTCTGCCCCTCCCCCGTTCATGCTCTGTCTCTCTCTGTCCCAAAAATAAATAAACGTTGAAAAAAAAAATTAAAAAAAAAAAAATTTTCATGTCAGTATTTGCTATGGATATTATCATAGAGGCTGTATTTGTAACCAGAAATAACACGGTGAATAAAAAGTAGAATCAAGAATCAATCCAAGAACCTAACATATCATGATATGAAATAGAATTATCATATTAAAACATAAGATGAAAGCAAAATATATTAGTTCCTGGAAATGAACTGATAAATTGAGAAGCAATTAATTAGAACAGATTGGTACAGGGGCACCTGGGTGGCTCAGTCGATTAAGCGTCCAACTTTGGCTCAGGTCATGATCTCCGTGCTCATGAGTTCAAGCCCCACGTCTGGCTCTGTGCTCACAGCTGGGAGCCTGGAGCCTGCTTCAGATTCTGCGTCTCCCTCTCTCTGCATCCCTCCCCCGCTAGTGCTCTCTCTCTCCTTCTCAAAAATAAATAAACATTAAAAATTTTTAAATTAGATTGGTACACAATTACACATTTAGACAGTAAGAAAACAATTAGGTGAATTAGAAGAAATTATTTGCATTGAACTGATCAGGATTGTTTATTTCTTCTATTATATAATGGTTGTGTAGCAAAATCACATTTTTAAAAATTTTTATTTATTTAAAAATTTTTTTTAACATTTATTCATTTTTGAGAGACAGAGCATGAGCACAAGAGGGACAGACAGAGCCTGACACGGGGCTCAAACTCACTGACTGAGAGATCATGACCTGAGCTGAAGTCAGATGCTTAACCGACTGAGCCACCCAGGTGCCCCTAACATTTATTTACTTATTTTGAGAGAGCTTGAGTGCAAGTGGGGGAGGGACAGAGAGAGAGGGAGAGAGAGAATCCCAAGCAGGCTCTGCTCAGTCAGCCCAGAGCCTGACTTGGGGCTTAACCTCACAAGATCATTACCTGAGCCGAAATCAAGAGTCAGACGATTAACCGACTGAGCCATCCAGGTGCCCTGCAAAATCACCTTTTAACAGACTATAGAAAAGAGGTTTTAAAAAAATGAGTAAATGGGAAACAAAACTTACCCTAAGAAATTTTCAGGAAAAAAGTCAGAATATGTGCACATAATAAATTGTGCACTGGACTGGGGAGAGCTCTGTAGAAAACACAGCAAAGAAAAGGAGGATATGCTTATGGAGAGGAAGAAAGAAAGGTATGTTGGACAGAGGGAAAACCTAAGGGTGAGACCCAAGCCTTCTATGACATCAAACAAACACAGGAAGAAGAAGTGGTTTTCAAAATTGTGTGATATTGATTTTAAGCTGTTTATTACAAAGGTCCGTGGGATTGAAAATTGGAGATGGAAGCAAAAGAGTGAAAACTTTCAGGCTATTGATTCACAGGGTCTGTGAGAAATCTATATACGTAATAGACTTTTTGTTTTGTTTTCATTTTTACAAGAATAGAACGATAAAATAACCATTCGTTCAACAATCATTTACTGAACTGCAACATGCAAGGTGCTGTAGGCTGAATTAGAGTCTCCAGTTAAGTGTCTGACTTTGATTTAGGCTCAGGTCACGGTCTAACGGTTTGTGGGATCAGCCCGTGCACCTGGCTCTGTGCTGACAGCTAGGAGTCTGTCTCTCACTCTCTCTGCCACTCCCTGCCTCCTGCTCTCTCTCTCTTTCTCCCTCTCAAAATAGACATTTTAAAAAAGATGAATTATTGCCTCTATCTTGACTATAAGCATCTACGAGGCACACTGGAGGCCTCCTGTGCAAGCCTTTTCTACATAGATAGGAAAATGACCGATTTGGGGTTAGTTTGTGAATGATCCCATCAGAGTTCAATCAAAACGAAGTGCAGTTTGAGTAAAGCTTTGAATCTGAAGCTCCTTTCTTAGGGAAAACGCTTGGCTTTGAAGAGACTTTTAAATTTGGGGCAACACAAAGGTAGCTTAGTTACATCGAAATGCCTATTTTAATAATATTGATCAAAATGCACTTCTACTCGGATTATACTATTGAGTTAGGGATCTTAATTAGCATCCAAATAGGTGCTTCTGTGTTTAAGGCATCTTTTTTCTGGGGGAGACTTCTGAGACCCTGACTAGTGCCACTGCGTGGGCAACCTTGAGGCTTTGAAACTATAGACCACTACACTTTTATTAAAGTGACATTTCTCAGGGGTGCCTGGGTGGCTCAGTCGGTTGGGCTTCCGACTTCCTTCACTCAGGTCATGATCTCACCGTAGTTTGGTTCAAGCCCCAGGCGGGGAGGGGGGTGCTCTGTGCTGACAGCTTAGAGCCTGGAGCCTAGCCTGCTTCAGTAGGCTCCCTATCTCTCTGCCCCTCCCCTGATTGCTCTCTCTCTCTCTCTCTCTCAAAAATAAATAAACATTAAAAATTTAAAAAATAAAGTGACATTTCTTGGCAACAAACTCTTGCTGAATTCTGACAACCTCAGTGTTAATTAGTGGTGAACAAAGACCTTTATTAAAGTTTCCGATGTAAGCTTTTCTGATTAAGAAACAGGAAAGCAAAAATAGCATATGCATAGGGTTCTTAATATTTTCCCTTACTCCAAATTCTAAAACTTGAGAAGTAAACGGAAGTAGAAAATTAAGTGAAGTAATTGAGACAAATATATCCATACTGGAAAACTTAGCTTGCAGAGTCCCCTCAAGCTATGGCTAAGTCTGTACGTTTAAGTCTAAAAGCACGTGGGGGGAGGGGGGGACACCTGGGTGGCTCAGTCGGTTAAGCGGCCAACTTCGGCTCAGGTCATGATCTCACAGTTCGTGAGTTCAAGCCCCGCGACGGGCTCTGCGCTGACAAGCTCAGAGCCTGGAGCCTGCTTCGGATTCTGTGTCTCCCTCTCTCTCTGCCCCTCCCCCACTCAGTCCTCTCTCTCTCTCTCTCTCTCTCTCTCTCGAAAATAAATAAACATTAAAAATAAATAAATAAAAGCAGGTGGAAGCTTTTCTGTGGTGACTGACGCAAGGTGGACAACTGAAGTACCATATTCAGTGTGTCTAGAGATTTTGTGCAAAGAATTATAGAAACCATACCAAACCTTGGGCCAATTATTGGAAGCCAGGATTCTCGTTCTGGAGCCTGTTGTAAATGTGTGTGGCATGGTCAATGTAACACCAACATGCTGAAACCAGTATTTTCATGCTGACCCAAACCTGACCCAGTGAGAAATCTCTCATAACAGAAGCTCAATGTTTCTGAAGGCATGATTGCCCTCTCGTTTCTTTTTCACCTTCCCGTGCCTTTCATAAATCCTTCTAGTTGGTTAATCATTAATCCCCTTCCAGGTTCCCTCCTCCCGCCTCTCTGTGTCAAGTCCTTCTCTGGTTATGTAGCTTTTAGGCAGTCTATGGACCCCCGTACGTCTTCCCATTTAAGAAGTCCGGGCACTCACTACGGGTTAATTTCTCTAAGCAAATTCATAACAGCAGATCAAGCGGGGGCTTCTTTACAGGAGCATTCAATTTTTGAGGCCACTCTTAATTTAGCATTTTTCCTAAAATGCGTGTAAAATGGGATGCAATTGAACCCATTTTAAATTCGCAAAAAAAAAAAAAAAAAATTCCAAGCACACATTTCCGGAACAAAATGGTTACGACTGGAACGGGAAAGGGCTTAGACTTTCTCCTCCGCAGCTGTCCCACAAGCCAATCCCTTGACCTGACCCTGGAGAATCCCTC
>NW_024420499.1:124234-142822 GCF_014898765.1 Herpailurus yagouaroundi | reverse complement strand
CCAGCTGTGGTAACCTGGAGGCAATCTGCTGGGCAAAGAAGAAGAAAGGGTACTCTGGGTAACAGAGAAGGTATTCCGGGAAGCGCGTCTCCCAAGTTTTCTCTGGTGGAAAGAGACGGATGAGAGTTGACATCCATTTCCAGCCAACCGAGCGGAACGAGGTTACTTGCACTATGCCTTCCCACCTCGACTTCTCACCCCTTGCCGCTTGGACAAAGCGGCCACACAAGGTGACTGGGGTCAACGATGTACTTGGCACGAAACCAAACACCCGAGAGCCGGTCCCGTCCATATTCTGCCCCTTGGACCTCGGAAGGTTAAAGGGAAGATTGCTGAGGTTTCCCCTCTGCGTTGTTTCGCACCTGGGCTGATCCGAACGGTCGAAACTACTAGAAATGTCCCTTTCCGCGCCCAGGCTCTCTTCACCATTCAGGGGAAAAAACTGTACCCTCAGACTTAAGTAGGGGCTTAGTGACTTTCAAACTCCCATTCCCAACATTCACATCTTTACATTGTTTCCCCCCCCCCCCTTTTTTCTTTTCCTTTTTGCACATTACGCTGAGCCAGGCACTGTGGACTTCTAATCTCTTTTTAGCCGGGGAGGGGGAGAAGCCGGCGCGAGGGACCGGTCTCCGCTCCCCGCCGCAGAGTTAGAGTCCCCATCCCACCGGGGTGTCCACCCAGGCGACTCTTCTCCCAGTTCCCCACCCAGTTGATGTGACAGGCTCGTGGCCCAATCCCCTTCCAGGTTCCCAGGCCGAGGGCTAGCACCACCCGAGCCAATGGCGGCGGCCGAGGGGCGGAGGGAGCGCTGGCTTTAGAAGCACTGCCGCAAAGATTCCGAGAGGCAGAAGTTGTCCGGGCGCGTCGGTCGGAGGCTGTCGGGCCGGATCCGGGACTCTGCGACTTTATGTAAGTGCTCTGTGGGCACGGGAGGGCACGACGGGAGCGAGTACCCGGGGCGTGGGCAGGCGTGGGTCCCGGGGAGAGCATCTCCGGGAACCTCTGCCGGAACGTGCCCCGCGCGCGGGGACGCGGGGCGGAGAGGGGGCTGCAAAAATTCCAGTCCCAGCCCTCGGGCGCCAAAGCGAGCGTTGGCCACCGCGATGGGTGGGAGTGACAGCGGGCCCCACGACCACCCGCCGCACACACGTTTTCTGCTCTTAACCGCAGGGATGGTGCTTTCTCGCTAGTTGCTCTTAACTTGTTGCCTACCTGCGGCTGCAGTCCTGGACGCCAACCCTTGCCCTTCTCCCCTTCCGTGGCGGCCGCCTCGAAGTGGAAACCGAGCGCCTAACTTCCCTCCGTCGTCCTTCCCCGGCTACTGCCATCCCCCCCCCCCCCCCCCCCCCCCCGCCCCCGACTCAGGAAATCCCGGAGCCGGCCGCCTGCGACGCCTCCAGCCCCGGCTCGCCCGCCTCGGCTGACCTCGCGGGCTCACGCCAGTTCCGGGGCGCTGAGCGGCTGCCTTGGCCCAGGGAAATTAGCGGGGCTCCGTCTGCCGGCCTCCCGCTCGTTTCCCTGGCCATTCGCGAGAGCGCCGCGATCGCACCGCATCTCCCTATGAGTAAGCACTTTTTTCCTTTCAGTAGCACAACATCTCCGGGCCAGTAGGGCAGAACCTTTCGGCTCTCGTCTCCCCCGACTCCGCGCCCTCGGGCTGCTCCCTGCTCGGCTCCTCGGGCTCTGTAGCCCCGAGCGCGCGGTCGGGGCAGCGGCAGCCCGGGACCTCCCGGGGCTCCCTGAGAGGCTGAGCGGCGGGGGCAGTGGGAGGGGGTGATGTGCCCTCCCCGCCTCCCTGCCCCCCCCCACAGCTGCACTTGCCGCTGTTTACTTTTTTCCACTTAAGCGCTCTAATAAGAGGCCGGGGGACGCTGACCACCCCCTCCCTGGCTTCTTGCCAGTCCCAAAGTTGCCGCCGCCGCTGCTACCGCTCTAGCGTGCTGGCGGCTCCGACGGCCCGGCTCCAGCACCGGAGACGATCCCAGGCTGGGAGGTGGAATGAGGTTAATGCTTTCTGACACTTGCCCGACGCGCTGCCTCTTGCTCCTCACCAGTTCTGCACACCATCCCTAGTGGTGCAGGTTGGGCTTAGAACTAACTGCGTTGGAGAGCCTCACCGTATAGGATCACCCCGACGGGATGCTGGGGGTGCCTGGCCTGTTTCGAGGGAGGGGGTGGAGTGGGGGCACAGAGCCTGGCTGGCCGCACTGTAGGTAGAAAACGTAAAGCGAAATGACAGACTCCTGAGAGGTAAGCACTTAAACTCGACTTGACCGATGTCACACTGTGTTTGGGAGCCTCAACGTGATCCTGGAGATGCAATTTACAGTGAATTCCACCGAAGCGACCGATGTCCCACACTTGCTGATTGGCATCACGTGCCGCAAATCTCTGATGCCCCTAGGGTAATGGTCACATGACTTCTTTTGCCTTTAAAACTGGAATGTAATGGCTGAAGCCCATTTTCCAAAAACAACCGCGACAAAAAAGCAGAGGGGGAGTGTGAGCTAGCCCGTACTCCAGGGGATTCTGCTTGGATTTGGATGAGGGGAACAGAAAGGGAATTTGGTGCTCAGATTTTACCCAAAATAAAGACAGGAGCTGTTTTTGAAATAAGGGCTCGAACTGTGGTTGTGCTGGGACGTATACCTCCCCAGGGGCCTTTCAATCTACTTAAGGCTTTCCTGAGTTCAAAGCATATCTTACTGATTATTTTCTAGGAAAATCGTCCTTCTAATTTACACCCACCTCCTGCCTAAATGATACTTTTGAAGCTGTATTCTGTAAGATGGTGTTAAAAAAAATTAGGATTTACCCATATTCCTGGTTCTGGCCTATATTCTAATTGAACTGTTCTCTTTATTAGGCATCTACTTGAAGGTGATGGATCATTTCTTGACTAAAATTAACCACCGGTTATTTGTGGTTTGGAATTAATTGGATCAGAAATCAGGCACAAAAACTGTGGATTCTAAATTTGATAAGTTGAGCTGGTTGCGACTTTGCCTGTCAGAATCTGTTTTTTAAAAAAGTGTCTCTTTTTTTAAATGATTATTTACTTATTTGGAGAGACAGGGCGCAGGCTCCTACAAGCAGGGAGGGGCAGAGAGAGAGGGAGAAAATCCCAAGCAGGCTCTGCACGGTCAGACCAGAGCCCAAGGCTGAGGCTCAGTGTCACCACCAGGAGATCATGACCTGAGCCAAAATCAAGAGTGGGAGGCTTGGGGCACCCGGGTGGCTCAGTTGGTTGAGCTTCAGACTTTGGCTCAGGTCATGATCTCCGGGTTGGTGAGTGGGAGGGACCTCCTGGTCAGCTCGCTGCTGTCAGCCAAGAGCCCGCTTCTGATCCTCTGTCCCCCTTTTTCTGCCCCTCCCCCGCTTGTGCTCTCTGAAAAATAAAACATTAAAAAAAAAAAGTGGGAGGCTCAACCAACTGAGCCACTCAGTATCTTTAGCCGTCAGATTCTTGATGCAGTAATGAGAGGACCCTGAAACGACTCCCATAATGACCATTACCTGCCCAGGTGGCCCAAGTTAAGGTTGCTGTTGGAAAAACGTGGCAGGGCTGATAGAGAATATACCCCAGAGTACTGAAATGGGCAGAGGAAAGAAAAAAAAAAAAATAAAAGCGGGCAGTGGGCAGAGGAATCTCTGAGGTCAGGAGTTTAAAAGCTTTCCTTATTTACAAAAATGGATCCAGTTGATACATATTCAGCCTTGAAACTAGGGCAGCTATAAATGAAACTGGGAACAGTTAAGACATTTTGGCTTTGTATGCATTAGCCAAAATAACCCTTCGTCCAATGCAGCAACCTCAGAGCGACTTGAGCACTCTTTTTTTTTTTGTGCTGTGCTTGGGTTCCTGACCCAAGGCTAGCCTTGTGGCACAGATTAGCTCAAAGTGGATTTAAGCTACACCTGGGCTATTGGAGTTAACTATGCTGGTTGATAGAACCCCCTAGTGGAGGTGAGGTGATAATAACATTTTAGATTGAACTCCTAGTAAATATTTAACCTCAGAAAGAGAGTACAACTATCCAATGAGGTTGAAGTGGAAGGAAGATGAGCCCTTTTCAAAATATTATTAAGCCCAAGGCTCCTGGGGGCCTCAGTCAGTTAAGTGTTCGACCCTTGATTTCAGCTCAGGTCATGATCTCGCGGTGGGATCCACCTGCTGACAGCTGGGTTGGGGGCGGTGCGCACACAGTCTCTCAAAATAAATGAACGTAAAAAAACTCATAAAAATATTAACTCATGTCAAAACGGGATCATCTCTAGGCTCTCAGCCTACACAGCATGTCATTTGTCTTCAGACGTGCACTCATTTAAAACCACTGACTTTGTTACTGACTTCATTTGGGGGGTATCGTTTAGTGAACTCAGGTTTTACCATCAGGGGGTTGTGAGTCTAATTCTGAATCTCTGTTAGATCTAGCAAGTCATCAACCTCTTTCTTTATTTGGGGTAGGGAGCCAAATTATGCTCTGCCTTGACTTAGTACAGACACTCCACACTGAAGTCCAGGGTCTCTAGTCTGATACCATCATTTAGATACTATTGCTGAAAATGTCTTGGCTTACGGCATTTTGGGTGGAAGGATTAATTATAATTGGTAAGTAATATTTTGGTTGAGATTACATCTCTTCTACAAATGGTTACATGCACATTAGACCCAACTGTTTATACTGGCAGAACGTCAGTATCCAGAGCACTATCTGAACCAAATGAAATTTTGCTCCTTGGCAAACCACATGAGTATTACTGAAAAGAAGGGGTAGCTTGGCCATGGTGCTGGAGAACGAAAGTGATTTCTTTTTGGTGAAACTGATCGGGAAATAGGAAGAAAGACCACTTTCCATGATTCCATAGTCTGTTTTAGGCATTACTTCCACTTGCCTTTCCAAGAAATTTACTGACATGATATTCTTACCACATATGATAAAGTCATGAATTTCTTACTGTATTTCATGTAGCCCAATCTAGGTGAAACATGACTGCTAAACTCTTTTTTGCTGTTTAGGACAGATTCCAAAAGATGCTGGTATAAAATTGAAAATGAGCATCTATCAGTACATGACAACTTGGGTATCTGGTTTTAGAATCATTTCATGTTTGCTCATATAATAAGTTTTCTTTTGGTTAAGAGTAATCCAGAGTGGGAAAAATTTGATCTGTGAAACTAATAAAACACAGTTTAGAAGAAAACAGCCAGATCATGTTTTGAGTCTGTGTGATTATTCTAGAGAATGATATACCCTAGAATGTACCTTCACTGTGTTGGAGGTTTCAAAAGCTTTTCGGATACATTACACTGTTGGAAGCTATTTTAGATACGAATGGTCAGCCCTAGCTGTTTTTAGTTATGATACAGCTTTGGTTATAGTTATGGCTTAAAAATATAAACTGTCTAATCCTGAAATGTCAGTCTTAGAAGGTCATAAAAATTCAATATGCTTAATAATATGTAATTTACCTTCATCTTAGCACTCAAAAGGCAACTGTCAGTATGAAATGTTTTAGGGAGGAAAAAACAATGCCTTTAAGTGAAAATTAAAATACTAGAGGAAAAGTATGTTGGACTTTGCTTCAGAAGAACTCGATTCTAGACATGGCTCTGCTATTGACTCCTACTTTGACCTTGAGAAAGTCACTTAAGCTTATGTTGCTAACTAACATTGAATACATTTTGCATTTTCTCATTTATACAGCTGAGAGCATGACTCCAGGTTTTTGTTTTGCTTGGATTTTTTTTTTTTTCAGATAGTTATAGTCTGGCTTATTTCAGTTACATTAGTTGATTTAAAAATTTTTAATGCACCTGTATGGAACCAAGCTAAATACCTTGTTGGCAGACTGGTAGCTTCAGGAAAGCTTCGTTTTTCTTAAAGGTCTGGAAATGTGTTTGATGGTAAGGAGGTAGTGTCGTTTATTGGAAAAGGCACTGAGCATGGAAGGCAGCGGCTTTTCGCTCTCTACGGTTGGGACACACAGGCCATTGTAGGTAAATCACACAAGTTCTCGGTGTTCATGTTTGGATCTTACTTTATTAAGCCATCTGTTTCCAATCTATGTATTTCCCAGGCATGCTGAAAGGATAAGTGAGATATGGGTAAGTGAGCCTTGGTTCTTCAGCAGACAGGTGCTATATAAAATCATAGTACTGGAACAGTATATCACTGAAACGCTAAAACGTCAACAAAGTTTTACGGAAATGGTAGAAATCTCATCACTGAGGTCTCGCCCCATTTTAACTTGTCTGTAAATATTCTCCAGCCCTCCAGTTTTACAAGCAAAGGAGAAATAAAGGCAGACCTAATAAAATGAAAAATAAGAGAAATGGTTAATGACAAGAGAATAAAAACCTATATGTAATACTTTCTTATATGTTTTTTTTTTTCCTCTCAAATATTATGCCAGGCAGCCTGGTAAAGCCATTAATGTGATGGGGTTTTTCCCCCCCTCCTTCTCAAGTAACTACTGAGCAGTATTTTAGTGTTTGTTGGTAATCATTACAGAATCCTTTGGCTTATCCTACTTCATTCTTAGTTTTGTGACTGCCCACAATGGGAGGTCTTGTGTAAAACTGCCCACAGAGAAAGCCAAGTGCTTCTCCCTAAGCAAGTACCCTTTAAAGGAGTGCAGGTTTGGAAAAGCTCCTAATGGAGGAGATAATCTGTATATTTAAGTGGAGTGCCATCATTAACACTGAAAAGATGAGAAGTTAGGTAGATCTGTGTTTGAAAAGCAAGTTGGATAGCTGGCTTCTGAGGTGTCCTTTTTACCTCCCACCCTTAAAACGGTTAACACGGAATTAATTTTCAGTGTTTATTGTCACCTTGCCAATTATATGCTGGTGCATTAACCATTGTCATTCCTTGCATTATCATGCATTTTTATTTGGTTGGTTAAAATTATGTTTTTATCTATTAAATGCCAGTATAAGCAAAATACAGTGTTTATATTAGTTTCGGCTGTATGATAATAGCGATTCAACAGTTCTGTACATTTCTCAGTGCTCAGCACCAGAAATGAACTCTTAATCCCTTTTGCCTATTTCACCCATCCCCCATCTACCACCCCTCTAGCAACCACCAGTCTCTACATTTAAGAGACTTTTTTCTTTTTTTTTCTTTGTTCATTTGTTTTGTTTCTTACATTGCACACATGAGTGGAATCATACGGTATTCGATAGCATTTGTCAAAATATCATTTATAAAGTGATAGTACTTAATTAAAATGAAATAAGCAGTTGTAAAGTGATAGTACTTAATTAAAATGAAATAAGCAAAAGGCCAGGAGTTAAAAGACTTTTGAAATAACCTGGTACCATGTGACTACTTCTGAAGGGTGGGCTCTTTTTGCTAATAGAAGTCAATGTCTTTTATAAAATCTCATCTCTTATTTCTACTATCTCTGCTTTAAAAGACTGAATAGTGGGGTGCCTGGGTGGCTCAGTCGGTTAAGCGTCGGACTTCAGCTCAGGTCGTGATCTCATTGTTTGTGGGTTCGAGCCCCTCGGGGGCCTCTGTGCTGACAGCTCAGAGCCTGGAACCTGTTTCGGATTCTGTGTCTCCCTCTCTATGTACCCCTCCCCTGCTCACACTCTGTCTCTCTCTCAAAAATAAATAAACGTTAAAAAGTTTTTTTAAGATTCAATAGCAAATTATTTTTCGTAACCTTGTAACCCATTTATTGAAAATCCAACTCTGGGGGCGCCTGGGTGGCGCAGTCGGTTAAGCAGCCGACTTCAGCCAGGTCACGATCTCGCGGTCCGTGAGTTCGAGCCCCGCGTCAGGCTCTGGGCTGATGGCTCAGAGCCTGGAGCCTGTTTCCGATTCTGTGTCTCCCTCTCTCTCTGCCCCTCCCCCGTTCATGCTCTGTCTCTCTCTGTCGCAAAAATAAATAAACGTTGAAAAAAAAAATTTAGAAAATCCCACTCTGATTCTTTTAAGCTGTGTATATATGTGTGTGTGTATATATATATATACACACACACATATACACACATTATATATATACATTATATATACATTATAGATATAATTTACATATAGCATATATAAAGTTTTTATCTTCTATGAAATAAATTTGTAAAGTCAGTGTAATAGCTTTGACTATTTATTATTGCATTCTTCATTATATGCTGATTACATAGTATTGCATGCAGATTAACATTCTGTAATTGACACTGAATCTGTAATTGACACTATCTTTCACAGACTAGTGTAATTTTTCCGCATTTTTTTTTTCTGTATTTCATAACTAGCTTGTGTATTCCCATTTTTGTCATTTCTTTTTATTCTTTTTGGCATTTTGGGGCTTGTATTTCAGGTGAGAGAGAATTAGTATCATAGACTGCAAAGTGTTTTCTAGAACTGCGAATGATAGGAAATGCTATAATAATCCACATGTATGATTTAACTTACTGAAAAAGTATCTTAAGTAGTGCATACTTAAAATTTTTTTAATCACTTTGAGGTAAAAAATACAAAGTCACTGTAAAAATGTTAGAAGAAACTAGAAAAGGATTTATAAAAAAGAAAACGAAAATTACTCATAATCGAACCACCTGTTCATATTTTTTATCTTTTTCCAGTGTAGAAAGAAAGTTAGGTACTTTTTTTCTTTTTAATTTTTTTATTTAAATTCTAGTTAGTTAACATACAGTGCAACGTTGGTTTCAGGAGTAGGATTCGGTGATTCATCACGTACATGCAACACCCGGTGCTCATCACAAGTGCCCTCAGTACCCATCACCCAGCTAGCCCATCCCTCCCCGAGAAAGTTAGATATTTTACAAATTGGGATCATACTGTGTTTACAGTTTGTATTCCATTCTTTCCACTCACTACGTTATGAACGTGTTTTCACGTAATCGAATATTTTTGAAAAATTTTTAAATCACTGTGATCTTCCACATAATGAGCATCTCATCATTTCTTTTCACTAATTCCAGGTTGCTGCAAGTTTATGTTGCTTCCATTTCTTATAGATAGTGCTTCACTGAACATCCTTGGGCCAAAACCATTTTTGCAACTCAGATTGTTTCTTTGAGATAAATGTTTAGAAGAGAAATGGCAAAGATTTTTGTTTTTAAAGATGAAGTCCTTTGACAATCTCTGAAATTTAAACATTGGCTTAAGCAAAAAAGAGCTTTGATTGCAAACAGTGCATTCCAAAAACAAAAACAAAAAAGGCTGTTCTTTATATAGTATATGGTATTTGACTCTAAACTGAAGCTGGTTTAGGTAAAGTATATGTCTCGGAAATATTTTGGTTTCCTCTGATCTACTTCACAGGTGCGAAGCAGGATGAAGGAGAATCATGTGGGGTATATACAATCATAGGAAGTTCTATTTTTTAAAACGGAACTGTTAATGGGGGAGGGGAGACAGGTTTATTTTTAAGTTGCCTTTAGATTTCAGGTTGTTCTAAAACTCAGTTCAAGTATACAGAGCTTATTTGTGACCATGTGCCTTCCATAGCCTAAAGGAACTTTTAATCTTGGAGTTGGTAACATGACTGTGTTTGTCGATAGGCTTTTTTTTTTTTTTTTTTTTTGTCTCAGGCTGTTGGTCCCTTAAATTACCATGATGTCGATGTCACTCAACAAATTCAAAGTTTTCTATTTCATTCATAAGCAGAGCTCCAACCGTGGTAGCAATTCTGATGCTGCCACTTGATTTGTGCCTAGTTTCAGTGTGCGGTGACTCCCCAAATTACACCAGATTTAACAAATATTTTGTATATTTGCTCTCTCAAAAATAAACAAACATTGGGGCGCCTGGGTGGCTCAGGTGGTTAAGCGTCCGACTTCAGCTCAGGTCATGATCTCACAGTTCGTGAGTTTGAGCCCCGCGTCCAGCTCTGTGCTGACGCCTCAGAGCCTGGAGCCTGCTTCGGATTCTGCGTCTCCCTCTCTCTCTGCCTCTCCTCCGCTCACTGTTTGTCTCTCTCTGTCTCTCTCTCAAAAAGAAATAAAACATTAAAAAAAATTTGTAAGTAAAATAAAATTAAAAAATAAATAAATACTAAAAAAAAAAAAGTTTTGAAGGCGGTGGAGTGGGGGGCGCCTGGGTGGCTCAGTCGGTTAAGTATCTGACTTCAGCTCAGGTCATGATCTCATGGCTCCTGAGTTTGAGCCCCGCATTGGGCTCTCTGCGCTTGGGATCCTCTGTTTCTCTCTCTGCCCCTACCCCACGTGTTCTCTTTCTCTCAAAAATAAATAAACATTAAAAAATGGGAAAAACCCAAATATTTTGCATATTTGAATGGCTCATAGTACATACACTGCATGTCCCTCTCTAAATGTATCCCGTGCTGTTACACAGACTCTCCCCTGATGTTTCTCTCCGCCTCCCAGTTCCGCAGTCTCACTCAGTGCCATGCCGGTCTGGACATAGCACGATGACCCAGAAGTAACGTGGAAGATGGGTCTGACCTGACAGCTCAGTCCTACCACCTCCTTGAGTTTTCTTTCCAGAGGGATCATCTCCAACTGTGTTTTATAGCCAGGATGTGTTTAAGCTTGAAATGTGAGTTCCAAGGGCTCTGCTAATTTATATCTCTGTGACACTGGGGAAGTTCTAGTTTCACCATTTACAAAATGGGGCTAATACGACTTGTTTTCAGTGTTGTCCATAAAATCGAATGAGAACATTTATAAAGAAACTAGCGGATAGTAGGTGCTCCATAAATATTTCCCTTTTACAGGTCAATGAATGTTGCCTTAGATGATCTTGGCAGGTGTCTATATATCTACCTGGTCATTTTCCTCAAATTCAAACTGTTTTTCCTTACGTATCACCATTCAGGATAAATCAGGGAGTTTATTTTTTCTGCTTTACTTAATGGCATTGTGAAAATATTGCTTCCCATTGCTTTTTATTGTACATAGGGAAGATTTTTAACAATGATGTAGGTTGAAGAAGCTTCTTGACTTAAGCTAGGAAAACTGTTTACCATTTAGTGTATCCTTTTGTGAAGTTATGCCATCCAACGGTTTAAAGAGTTTGCCCTCAAAGGACCATTGGAAACACGACTCTATTCGTACATTAGAGAGACCATTATGAACTTATTACTACTAACAAATATAATTAGATCAGGAGAAAAGGTAATAATAGGTAATGTTGATGCTTGGCCGGGGGAAGAGGGGAAAAAAAGCTTCAAAATCTTCAGTGTTACTCCCGTAGGATAAATAGACACGCGAATGTTAAAAAGTTTACCTTGGTAAAAATACGAGAAAAGAGAAAATAAACTAGTGAAAAAATTCAAGTGCTGGGGAAGGCAGAGGGTTATAAACGAAATCAACTTCTTTCCGAGACGACAGACGTGTGGCCTTTAGAAATGGTTGAATCCAAAAGGTATTAATCTTAGATTTATGATGCCCGTTATTTCCTGTAATGGAAGTTTTCAAAAGCAAAAACCAGGAAATGATGAAGGACACTGACACATTCAACAAATATTTTGAGCAGTTTGTGGGTCTCCGGTTTAAAGCTACAGTTGAATCATTTTTACAAGCGGCTACGTAGAATGAAAAGTGTGTTATTTCGTCTTAGGATAATTAAAAAACAAGTACAGCCAAATGGTCATGACTGTAGATAAGCAAAAAGTAATATTGACAGGTTTACATGTTTAAAAATATAAGCTGACCCATACGTTGGGTGTCTGACCCTGAATCAAAGTGTTCCGGGATTTGTTGGCCCGCTGACAAAAAAAAAAAAGCAAACTAGAGTATATTTATAGGTGCAAGCCAAAGATGGGAAACTTCCCTAACCAGAGATTTGTGTTAAGAGGAAGGGAAGGATGGGTCGTGATCTCATAGTTCATGGGCTGGAGCCCTGCATCTCCCTCTCTCTCTCTCTCTCTCTCTCTCTCTCTCTCTCTCTCTCTCCCCCCCCTCCCCCACTCGCTCTCTCTGTCTCTCAGATAAATAAATAATCTTTAGAAAAGAAAAGGGGACACAGACAATTCCTCAATTAGTCTGTGGGGTGGTTTCCTCATTCAACTAAAATGTTTAATGAAGACTGTTAGGTGCCACGGCCACCGAGGTGGATAAGATACACCTGCAGTCTAGTAGACGAGAAAAACACAAAATACTGTATTTCATGAAGCCTAAAAATATTCTGACATGTAGAAAATGGGGGCACCGGGGTGGCTCAGTCAGTGGAGGGTCCGACTCTCGGTTTCGGCTCAGGTCAGGATCTCACCGTTCACGGCATCGAGCCCCGCGGCTGGCTCCGCGCTGACCGTTCGGAGCCTGCTTGGGATTCCCTCTCTCCCCCTCTATCCCTGCCCCTCCCTCGCACTCGCTCTGCCTCAAAATAAATAAATAAACATTAAAAAAAAAAAAAAGGGAAAATGAACTTAAATATGGCCCTTATTCTCAACGTAAAATATTCCTAAATTTAAACCTTGTGTGAACAAAGACATTCGTTTATAACCCAATGTAATCAAATCTAAACTAAGAACAAATCAAATTTAAACATTGTTATTTCTTTGCAATAATTACTGCATCCTAAAAAAAGTGCCCACTATGAGTTAATTTGACTTAAATAGAACATTGCTCAGCCTATAAATGAAGGTCAGCAGACAGCAGTGTCTTGGAATAAAATAGCCCTTTGGCAAGAAAATGAGCCACACCCCATTTCGTTTTTGCAAAAATAAAATTCTTTCCAGCTTCGCTAAATTGTAGATGTGTGCATGTAGTTCTGCAGTAGATGGTCCTGCAGCTGTGGAAACAGCCATGTGTGCAGAAGCCCTAAGAAACATCGATAAGCCATTATTCATACGTGCAGTTCTCATACTTTCTAGGGTATAGCGTTCTGGTCAGTCTTCTCTGACTCCAGGAAGGTGGCACGTAACTACTCCTTCATTTCCTGCCTTAAACTTCTTGATTGCCACAGGCTTTAAATTGAGCAGGAGAAGCCAGGATTCGAAGTCTCATCGTTGTTTCATTTTGGTGGGGGAGCGTCGAATGCTCTCTGTACTGTGGACGCACCATGAAAAGAACCGTACTTCTAGGGAGAAAGGAAAAGAAACCCCGAGGGGCAAGCCCCATTCTCCTGGTTCTTTCACCGTACCTGGTACAAGGCAGGTCTCCATATATACATTTGAAAGAGTGAAAAAAATAAGCGGCTATGAGTGGCCTTTGCTGATAACGATAAAATTGTGAAAACCTAATCAGCAAATTAGTAACTTAGGAAGCACACTTAATAAACTACATAATGATGTGAATCTATAAGAAGACTAAGCAAATGGGTTCCTTGGTTTTCTTTCTCTTTCAGTTGTTTTAAACAAATGGTCAGGAGTGAATGTTATGGATGGCACCTGCATGGTGATAACTGATTAATTTTAGAACCAAAGAGGAAATTGGGAGATATATATATATGTATATATACTTTTTTATTAAATGTTTTTATTTATTTTTGAGACAGAGAGAGAGCATGAGCGGGAGAGGAGCAGAGAGAGAGGGAGACCTAGAATTTGAAGCAGGCTCCAGGCTCTAAGCTGTCAGCACAGAGCCTGATGCGGGGCTCGAACTCACAAACTGTGAGATCGTGACCTGAGCCAAAGTCGGACGCTTAACCGACTGAGCCATCCAGGTGCCTATATATGTATGTATGTACATATATATATATATGTATATATATATATACATATATATATATGTATATATATATATACATATATATATATACACACACACACACACACACACACACACATATATATATATACTTTTTGAAGCAGTTTTATTGAGTAAAGTATACAGTTTCAGTGGATTTTAATGTATTGAGATACACATAACCATCACCACAGACAATTTTCAAACATTTTCATTACCTCAGAAAGAAACCTCATACTCTGGTTTTTTTTTAAGAGAGAGAGAGAGAGAGAGAGAGAGAACAGAGAGAGAATCTTAAGCAGGCTCCATGCTCAACGCAGAGCCTGACTCTGGGTCTCAATCTCACGAACCATGAGATCATGACTTGGGCCAAAATCAAGAGTCAGACCTTTAACCAACAGAGCCACCCAGGTGCCCCTAAAGATTTTATTTTTGATTTTTTGTTTTTTAATGTTTATTTATTTATTTGGAGAGAGAGACAATCCCAAGCAGGTTCTGCGCTGTCAGCCCTATTTGGGGCTCGAACCGACAAACCGTGAGATCGCGACCTGAGCCAAAATCGAGAATCGGACTCGTGACCAACTGAGCCACCCAGGTGCCCCATTTTTCTTTTTCTTTTTTTAAAATCAGTTATTTCTTCTTCTTTTTTTTTTTTTTATTTTAGAGAGAAAGAGGGAGAGCGGGGGAGAGGGACAGAGGGAGAGAGGATCTTAAACAGTCTCCATGCTGAGCGTGGGGCTCAATCCTACAACCCTGGGATCATGACCTGAGCCAAAATCAAGCTTAACCGACTAAGCCACCCAGGCATCCCAGAAACCTCATACACTTAAGCTGTCATTCTCCCCAACCACCTACCTCCTCAACCTCCCACCTCTCCAACCTTAAGTAACTGTCTTTATAAGTTTCCTCATTCTGGACTTTCATATAAATGGAACATATAGCCATGTGGTCTTCTGTGACTGGCTTCTTTCACTTAGGATAGTATTTTCAAGGTTCAAGATACATGAGCATGTACTTCATTCCTTTTTATGGCCGAATAATATTCCATTGTACCACATTTTATTTGTCCATTTATCTGTTGAGAGACATGTGGATTGTTCCCGCTTTTTGGCTATTAGGAATAATGGGTAATGTTAATATTAAATGTCAGGGCACCTGGGTGGCTCAGTCGGTTAAGCATCCGACTTCGGCTCAGGTCATAATCTCGCGGTCTGTGGGTTCGAGCCCCACGTCGGACTCTGTGCTAACAGCTCGGAGCCTGGAGCCTGCTTCAGATTCTGTCTCCCTCCCTCTCAGCCCCTCACCTGCTCCTGCTCTGTCTCTCTCTCGCTCAAAATTAAATAAACATTACACAATTTTTTTTTAATTTTTTTTAACGTGTATTTATTTTTGAGACAGAGAGAGACAGAGCATGAACAGGGGAGGGTCAGAGAGAGAGGGAGACACAGAATCGGAAGCAGGCCCCAGGCTCTGAGCCATCAGCCCAGAGCCCGACGCGGGGCTCGAACTCACGGACCACGAGATCGTGACCTGAGTTGAAGTTGAACGCTTAACCGACTGAGCCACCCAGTCGCCCCACAAAATTTTTTTAATATTAAATGTCTAACCACAGGTCAGCTAATGAGGTCGAGGTGGTATTGACAAGATGACATTTCATTTATTCCAATTCTGCTGTTATTGTAAATCTTTGCTTTGATTGAGCAATACTGCTTTCTGTGTCTAAATATAGCTCATTTTTAGTTTCCTAATGTTTAGTAGCTTATTATCAACTTGTTCCTAATTCTTTTTTCCTTAGTAATATGTTTTAAGTTTATTTTGAGAAAGAGAGAGAGAGTATGTGCAAGAGTGGGGGGGGGGTGTGCAGAGAGAGAGGGAGAGAGAGAGAATCCCAAGCAGGCTCCATGTTGTCAACCGTGGAGACCAGCCCGGGGCTCACCTCCACGAACCATGAGATCATGACCTGAGCCGAAACCAAGAGTGGGACACTTAATTGACTGAGCCACCCAGGTCCCCCTCCTTAGTAATATTTGTACTTGAATAATTGAAAGCCTACAAAAATTGTGTAATCACCTTTGCTAAAAGTTACTATAGTAATATATCTGTACACAATTTCTTATTTATTCACATTTATTGAACACCTACTATTAAGTATTAAATATTAAGTAGTGCACAACTAAATGTTAAATGCTTTGAAACAATGGTTTCAGTTGACCTAGAGCATTATTGAGCACATCTAATATTTTTACTTTTTATTTATTTTGGAAGTTTATTTATTTTGAGAGAGAGAGAGAGAGCGCACAGCACGAGCAGAGGCAGTGCAGAGACGGAAGAGAGAATCGCAAGCAGGCTCCCCGCTGTCAGTGCCCAACTTGGAGCTCCATCTCACAAACCGTGAGATCATGACCTAAGCCGAAATCAAGAGTATGATGCTTAACCGACTAAGCCGCCTAGGTGCCCCTAATGTCTTTGTTTTTTAATTTACTTCTCAAACATGAAACGTATTCACAGAATCAAATTCAAAAGCTATAAAGGGACGTAAAGAAAAGAAAATGAGTCTCCTGCCCCTGACCCCAATCTCCGATTTCCTTTTCCAGGAGGTGACCATTAGAACTAGTTTCTTGTGTATCCATCCAGAAATAATGTGGAGTACATTTTATTTATTATGTATGTATTTATTTATATATTTATTTATTTTGAGAGAGAGAGAGAGAGAGAGAGAAAGAGGCAGAAGAGAGGAGAGAGAGAATCCCAAGCAGGCTTTGCATGGTCAGTGAAGAGCCCATCACAGGACTCAAACTCACGAACCATGAGATCATGAGCTGAGCAGAAACCAAGGGTTGGAACGCTTGACCTACCGAGCCACCCAGGCACCCCAATATCGAGTACATTTAACGCTTGACATGTTCAGAAGAGCTTGGTGTTTTACATTTAGGAAGTGTGATGTTACGGTTGAGGGATTCTTTACCTTTTGACTTAACTGTGAGAATGAGACATTATCAAAGGAGAATGAAAAGAATCACCTTCAGTTTCAGATCAGAGATTTTCTTTCTAGCACCCTTGACCACCCCAGATTCACCTGCATGGCATCGGGTCAAAATAGCTAATGATACCTAGAAACCGCCTCTGCCATTGTGTCCTCGAGTCAACCCACAGAGAAGTTCTTGGACCCAGTCTCCTTACTAGGCATCCCTGAAGAGGAGGGTTGTAGTTCAGTCAAGAAAAGATATCATTTCCAGGAGAGCCATTTGGAACTTCCTGTATAATTACTTAATTCATTTAACAGGCCTTTATGAATCGTCAACAGTGTGCCAGGCAGTGGTATCACCAAGATAAATAAAGCAATGCGCCATATTTGAAGAGCTCAGCGTCTAGTCCGGCCACGGAGTTTTACAGATGAGGTGACCGAGGTCTAGTTGCTCTTCTCGCTTTAAATGTAAACACCACAGCCAGAAGCCAACTTTGTTTACTAGGAAAACCAATTCCTCTCTGAATTAGCTTATGTTAAATGGTGTTTTCTTTCAGATGTTAACAAATGGCAGGTGTCAAGTCATTAGTGTTGACATAAACTCTCCGAGAAGCGCTTCACCTGTAACTTCAGCAGCTTGGTTTAACTGGACCAGATCTTCCGTCGCTGATGGGAATTCATTAGCAATAGCTTTCGAGTGGTAAATTATTTTTCTAGGCCATATATTCAGTCCGGGTGACTCTTAGGCTAACAAAGCTGCAGTTTTAATTACCAGTCTTAAAGAGTTTCTTACACTGTAATGCATCCAGAAGATTTTGAAAACTCTAATGCCAATATATATTGGATATACATTATAGGATTTATCACTCTTGATTTCTTTGAAACTGGATTTTATCAATCTTGGGGAGCCAGTATTTCCTCTTTGTTTTACTCCTCTCTCTCTCTCACACACACACACACACACACACACACACACACACACACATCCATTTCATTTATTTACTCAAAGATTCACTGAGTGCCTTCTACAGATCAGGCACTACACTGAAGCAGACAAAAATTACCACCCTTATGAGGTTTACATCCTACTCGGGAGAGATAAAAAATAAACAATGATATAGTGTATTCGATGGTAATGTGTTGTGAAGAAAATTACAGCAAGATTAAGGTTATAGGGACGGGGAAGAGGGCCCCACATTAGGCTCTGCACTTACAGCGCTATAAAATAAATGAACTTTCAAAAAAGACACGAAGGAGACCAACGAGTGAGCCACATGAATATCTGGGGAGAAGTGGCACTTAAGTAAAAAATTCCAATAACAGATACCTAACTTATCATGCATTGATGTGTTTTAGCCCTGAAATTCTCCTTTATTTCAGCTTTTTATTTTGGTATTGAAGAGGGAAAAAAAAGTATCTTTTACCCAGATCAGATACTCTTTTTTAAATTTTTTTTTTCAACGTTTATTTATTTTTGGGACAGAGAGAGACAGAGCATGAACGGGGGAGGGGCAGAGAGAGAAGGAGACACAGAATCGGAAACAGGCTGCAGGCTCTGAGCCATCAGCCCAGAGCCCGACGCGGGGCTCGAACTCACGGACCGCGAGATCGTGACCTGGCTGAAGTCGGACGCCCAACCAACTGCGCCACCCAGGCGCCCCCAGATCAGATACTCTAATGGAGTCATGGATTGACCATCTATGCTAAGGCTACTATGTTAATGGTTATATCAATAATGTTTTGGAAAGATTAGTGGGAATAATGCTGAAAACAGAATATGGGGGGGGGGGGCGCCTGGGTGGCTCAGTCATTTAGCATCAGACTCTTTAACAGTTTTTTTTAGTGTTTCTTTATTTTTATTTTTTTATTAAAAAAAATTTTTTTTAACATTTATTTATTTTTGAGACAGAGAGAGACAGACCATGAACGGGGGAGGGTCAGAGAGAGGGAGACACAGAATCTGAAACAGGCTCCGGGCTCTGTGCTGACCGCT
>NW_024420499.1:77233-99234 GCF_014898765.1 Herpailurus yagouaroundi | reverse complement strand
AGAGCTGCTGTCATTTTGATTTGTAAGATTTTAATTTTTAAAACCTTAATATTAAATACCTACCTGGCAGCCCCCCTCTCTCTCTCTCTCAGAATAAATAAATAAACTGGAAAGAAAGATACCATCAGGGGCAGCTGGGTGGCTCAGTCGGTTAGGTGGCCGACATCAGCTCAGGTCATGATCTCACGGTTCATGAGTTCGAGCCTCACGTCGGGCTCTGGGCTGACAGCTCGGAGCCTGGAACCTGCTTCAGATTGAGTGTCTCCCTTTCTCTCTGTCCCTCCCCTGCTCGCTCACACGGGCTCTCTCTCTCTCGCTCTCTCTCAAAAATAAACAAACATTTAAAAAAATAAAATAAAAATTGTGACTTTTATCGGGCGCCTGGGTGGCTCAGTTGGTTAAGCATCAGACTCTCGGTTTCAGCTCAGGTCATGATCTCACGGTTTCATGGGTTCGAGCCCTACGTCGGGCTCTGTCCTAGCAGTTCAGAGCCTGCTTGAGATTACCTTTCTCTACCACTCCTGCCCCTCCCCTGCTCACACTGTCTCTGTCTCTCACAAAAGTAAATAAAAATTATTTTAAAAATTGTGACTTTTATCAACTAAAGCATATATGGCAAGGCTTTTAAATTTGACTTTGTATTTAGTAGTAGCTCAGGTGCCTCAGGGTAGCAGTTATTTCATGTAATTATAAATAAACGAAACTGAGTTTATTTAAGCGAGAAACTCCTAAACTATTCTGTTTTCCTGGACCATCTTGCCTGGAAATGTTGTTTTGGGGACATTTGCATGTTCCAATTCTTTTCATTCTTATTCAGATGTGCCTCCTGAAGTCTCCTGTGAGTTGTAGTTGTTGTTGGGGAGAAAAAAAATGTCTTCTTCCGCCCTTCTAGGTTCTTTGGCTGGTCTAATTAAATTGACATGATAAAGATTAACAGGAGACATACAGAAGTTTAATAACATAGGGGCGCTGCGTGGCTCGGTCACTTGAGCATCCAGCTTCGGCTCAGGTCATGATGTCACGGTTGGTGGGTTCGAGCCCCTTGTCGGGCTCTGTGCTGACAGCTCAGAGCCTGGAGGCTGCTTTGGATTCTGTGTCTCCCTCTCTGTCTGCCCCTCGCCCTCTCATGTTCTGTCTCTCTCCCTCTCTCTCTCTCTCTCTCTCTCTCTCTCTCTCAAAAATAAATAAACATTAAAAAAATTTTTTTAAATAAAAAAAAAGAAGTTTAATAACATATATACCTCCTGCATCCATAGGAGAGACCCTGGAAAACTGAGCACCTCTCTGAAATGGCTGAAGCTACCACCTGAAATACCACTTCTAGGCTAAAAACAAAAGAAGCTGCTGGGGGTGGGGAGTCAGTCATGGGAGGTAACCAGGAAAAGCGCAGTAAACAACCGTAAGCTTGTCATGCAGATTTAAGACTGTGCCTTCCTCCATTAATAAGAGTTTCTAGAGATTTCAATATTCTCTTCCTGTTACAGCCGGGAGATGCCAGGACACATGGAGAGTTCCCTTACGAATGTAAATATTTTGTACAAAAGGTTAACTTCTCAGTTTCCAGAGCCCCACCAGTGTTCGCTATTAAAAATAACCAGCTGAAAATAATATGCCAAAGAGGCATATTTTGGGGTGGTATACTTGCTCCCCTACAGTGTAAAAGAAATCACTTTAGGCTTTCATTGAGATAATTAGACAAGAATAAGAAATTAGAAAACCTGAAAGTAGGGGTGCCTGGGTAGCTTAGTTGGTTAAGCACCTGACTTCAGCTCAGGTCGTGATCTCACAGTTCGTGAGTTCAAGCCCCGAGTCGGGATCTGTGCTGAAAGCTCAGAGCCTGGAACCTGCTTCGGATTCTGTGTCTCCCTCTCTCTCTGTCCCTCCCCTGCTCATGCTCTGTCACTCTCTCTCAAAAATAATATTAAAAAAAAAGTAAAACCTGAAAGTATATTCTGGTGTCTTTTTTTAATGCTGAGTCGTATTGATTTTTTAAAATTTTTATTATTGAAGTGTAGTTGACATAATGATTCGTTTCAGGTAGATTGCTTCGTGATTCAACAATTCTATACATTGCTCAATGCTCACCACCGTAAGTGTAGTTTCCAACTGTATTAATATTTTAATAAAATTTACCCATTTTATTTCTGAGAGAGAGTGAGCACATGCAAGGGAGAAGCAGAGAAAGAGAGAGGAATCCCAAGCAGGCTTCGTGCTATCAATGCAGAGCCTGCTGCGGGGCTCGAACCCAAGAACTGAGAGATCATGACCTGAACCAAAATCAAGAGTCAGGCGCTGAACTGAACTGAGCCACCCAGGCACCCCTCTGTTAATATTCTTTTGTAAGTAAATGGTTGCCTTGAAGTCATTTCTGTGAGATCTAAGTGTTTCCTAATTTTGCAGGAAGAACAAAACTACCTCTTTCCTGGCCTATCTGAAAAGAAATGAATATTCTTCCAAGTCTCCAGAGCCTTTTCCCTTCTATCTCTTTATTGCAGCCACTAATTTCCTTTGTGTCCAATTATAATTATTTATATGTTGCCCTCCCCAGACTGTAAATTCCTTGAGGGCAGGAACTAGACATACAACTGATGCCTGAAATATTGGTAAAAGTGTGTGAGGATAGATGTGTTTGCGTTGGGGAGGAGCGTGAAGAAGAGGGAAAGAGATTTCTGCCCTGTTCAGCCTTGCGGACCCGCAAAGGGGAGAAACCATGGGGGTGGGGGAGAAGGGTTTAGTCAGCAGGGATGAAGCGTGGGGGCAGGAGGGGGAGCTATGTCTAGAACCCTCTTTATCTAATATTCCCTTTCGTAAGGGAGTGATAGGGTAGTATGAGAATAAATCACTTGTCTTTGTTTCTTTAACTCAAATACTTTAGATCATTACTGATGCCCAAACTGCCCAAACTGGAAAGGACCTTCAGAGATAAGGAGAAGCCAAGTGTTTTGGATTTTCTGAGACAGTCTCATTTTCAAACTTTCTGTGCCCTTGTTCTACATGGTGAAGTTCATGGAGATGGTTAATGATTTCATATTGAAAACTTGACTATGGGGGCGCCTGGGTGGCTCAGTCGGTTGAGCGCCGACTTCGGCTCAGGTCACGATCTTGCGGTCCGTGAGTTCGAGCCCCGCATCGGGCCCCTGTGCTGACAGCTCAGAGCCCGGAGCCTGTTTCAGATTCTGTGTCTCCCTCTCTCTGACCCTCCCCCGTTCATGCTCTGTCTCTCTCTGTCTCAAAAATAAATAAATGTTAAAAAAAAAATTTAAAAAAAAAGAAAACTTGACTATGTAAAACTTGTGTAAAGAAACTTGGAGGGCGCCTGGGTCGTTCGGTTGGGTGAGCGCCATACTCTTGGTTTCAGCTCAGGTCATGATCTCATGGTTTGTGGGTTCGAGCCCGACATCGGGCTCTGTGCCGACAGCGCGGAACCTGCTTGGGATTCTCTCTCTCTCTCTCTCTCTCTCTCTCTCTCTCTCTTTCTCTCTCTCTCTCTTTCTCTCTCTCACCTTACTTGTGCTCTCTCTCTCTCAAAATAAATAAATAACCTTATTTTTAAACAGAAAAGAAAATTGGAGTAAATCCTATATAGTATTTTTGTAATCAGAAGTGTTAAACATCATAATAGTAAAATAAAGGATACTTTTTAAAAGTACCATCGTCATTACGTTATAGCTTAACATGAAAAATTGCTTTTTACTCTTAACTTTTTAAAATGCCTACCTCATATCTAACTGAAGATCTTTCTTTACCTTATAGAGCCTCAGACTACTCTGAAAGGTGTTTTTACCCAACTTATCTACTGAGACATTTGTCCCTCTTTCGCGACATTTTAACATCCTAGGTAAGAAAAGTTTATAAAGAAGCAAGTTCTGTTTTCTGTTTTTTAAAAGTCTGTTTTTCTAACAAAGGAGCCACCTCTGGTGGGGGATGTTGATAATGGTGTTGGCTGTGCATGTGACTGCTGAAGGATTGCACGAGGCCTGAAATCTCTGTGCTCCCTGTTCAATTTTGCTACGAACCTAAAAGTCTGCTATAAAAATAAAGTCCTTAAAAAAGACTGAGAAAAAATAAATCCCCCTCCCCCCCAAATAAACAAACCCAGAGCAAGACATAATTATTTTTATTCCTCTCTGTCCAAAAATTGTGGACAGGTTTGTATTTGGGGATTACCCATTGTGATACAGACCTCCTTCCTCTGTTGTGGAGCTCAAGAAGATTTTTCTATAAAGGTCCAGATCATAAGTGTTATGGGCCAAGAGTCAAAATCAAAAATATTATATTATTAATATCAAGGATGTAATAATATTATTTCCATGAATTTTTGCTGACAAAATTCAAACTATACTACTACTACTACTACTAATAGAGTACTATTTTGTAATACACATCTACTGCTGAGAAAAATAGAATTCGCTCTTGGAGGGGGATAACCTTTCCCTTAATTAGGGCTCAAAGTTAACGTGCCTTATCAAAACTGACTGCAAATGTTTTTCTTTCTTTACAAACCATATTTAGCTTGGGGGAAGTGCAGAAATAGGCAGTAGTCCAGATGTGGCCCACAGGCCACAGTTTGTCAACCCCAGCTCTGTTGGTTAAGTAGGTAAAATAGGGCCCAGTCAGAATGCAAATTATGTATTTGGAACCCAATTATGTATTAAACCCAAATAATGTAAGTTATATGAACGCTCCTTTAATGGGGGTGTCTGACTCACAAACGGCGAGATCATGACTGGAGCAGAAGCTGGATTCTCAACAAACTGAGCCACCCAGGCGCCCTTATTTATTTATTTATTTATTTTTAATGTTTATCTATTTTGAGAGAAAGAGCACGGGTCGGGGAGGGGCAGAGAGAGAGGGAGAGAGGGAGAATCCCAAGCAGGCTCCGTGCTGTCAGCTCAGAGCCCGACGCAGGGCTTCCTCCCTCAAACTGTGGGATTACGATCTTAGCTGAAACCAAGAGCCGATCGCTTAACCAGCTAAGCCACCCAGATGCCCCCGCAATGAATGATTTTAAAGTGACTTAATGGAAAAAATGGTAACTGTGTGAGGTGCTGGATGTGCTAACTAACCTTGTTGTAGTAATCATTTCACAGTATGTTAGTATATCCAATCATCGTGGTATACACCTTAAACGTACACGATATTACATGTCAATTATCTCTCAATAAAGCCGGAAAAAAATGTAAAGAGCCAGTAAGAAAGAAAGAGAGATAAAGGCTTAATCGAACAGTTACATTGTACGTGAGTCTTTGGTCAGGCGATTTTGACTTTTAGTTTGGGCATGAATAACCAAGAATTTCTAGGATGTATCTCTTTCCTGTCATTGCTGGGTACCTTGGCCCTTCCTTACACTTAGGAGCGTAAGATTTTGTTCTTGAAAGGAAGATTCAGAGACTTTTTTGGTCTGAATAACTTTTGGTAAATCATGACTTCTCATGTGTTTGTTTTCTTCATGATGCCTTTAGCTATAAATATGGGAACGTATTCAGATGCTTTTAGCAGTTGGCAATTCTGTTTAAATTCTAAGATGAGAATTTCACAGGAATGCTTATCATATATTCATCACAAACATCGCTCAGTCGTAAACCTTTTTGGTTTCTCTTTAGACCTTTAAATGGACGAGATGGCTACCACTCAGATTTCCAAAGATGAGCTTGATGAACTGAAAGAGGCCTTTGCAAAAGTTGGTGAGTATTTTTTACAGCGTTACCTATAGTAAAGCAATAATTATGTGGCCCTGATAAAAGTTATTTCTCTAAAAAATTATATGAATGGTTAATCGTGAACCGTAGGGCAAGGTAGTTAAAATCAGCGGGATAAAGTTTTAGGAGCAACACGTTAAACTATTATTTCTAATTACGTCTATTATCTAATATGGTCAAGGGCCGGCTGAATGGCTCCGTTAGTAGAGCGTGTGACTCTTGATCTTGGGGTCGTGAGTTCAAGCACCATGTTGTGCCCAGAGATTACTTAACAATAAATAAATAAATAACAAATAAACAGGGTGATGTACTTCTTTGTAAAAAAAAAAAAAAAAAAGTGGTCCTATGAAATAAATTCCATAGCATACCAATAAGAAAAATAAAAAAGGTAGATTATCTAATATGGTCAAAGGTTTTTAGTCCTGGGTACCAGTCCTTCGCTGGGGGCCACTGTGGCTCCTGAAATTCTTAGACAAATCTTTGGTTGTTAACTGTATTATATAGCATATATTTCTTAGGAGAGTATTGGAGCCTTCACCATATTCTCAGAGGGACGTGTGACCCCTGAAAACCTTAGGTGATTCCTTCAATTAGCTGATGTTTTGCCTTTCCCTGATTAGCTTGGCTTTGTGGCCTTTCTCATGGAGCTTCTGTGCCTTTGGATAACACAGTCTGTTCAACCTTCTCACGTTAAGCTGTAGTATCAGCATAAGATGGGAAGACGTAGCATGCCATTCGGTTTTTCCTTAAACATCACAGAACATGTCTTAGAATTTCGCAGCTATGGAAGCAGTTGATAGTATTTACATTCCAAATTTCAGTGCTCATGTCCTATCAATAGAAGATAGTGAGAAAACAGGGTAAGAACTGATGATCGATGTATGTACTCACGTGAGTCAACATGGGCCTAAAGAGGTAAGCTGCTAGTATGTGGTATCTCCTTGATCAAAGGGTGTCAAGTTAGATCATAATGATTTGTTATTTAAATCAGAACTGACTCTCTGACCTATGTTACAAACCTCGTTAATGAAAAGCCAGGACATGTACATCTCTATTTCCGTACATTTCGGAACAGCTTTTTCTGCGAAGGCGTTTAAGGCTAACAGCAGGCCTTGGGAAGAATAATGATGCCTCACCGGGGTGACTATTCATAATCTCCTCAGAATTCTAAGCAGAGGTGCCCCTCTGCTCAGTCTGTTAAGCTTCTGACTCTTGTTTTCTGCTCAGGTGATTTCGGCTCTCGAGCTCATGGTTCGTGGGATCGAGCCCCGCTTCGGGCTCTGCTCTGACAGTGTGGAGCCTGCTTGGGATTCTCTCTGTCCCTCTCTCACTATCCCTCCCCAACTCATGTGTGTGCACACGCTTTCTCTGTCTCAAAGTAAACATTAAAAAAAATAACTCTAAGTGGAAAAAATTGGGTAGGCCTGAATCGAACATAATTTTCTGAGTGTCTATGAGAAAAAGAAAAAAAGGAGTCTGTTAACTGGCCATAGTTACTACTTACCGTAAGGAGAGTATTATCTGGTACTCTCCTGATGTTCGATTGATTGCAAGAAAATAACAGGTGAATTCCTGGCTGCAAGATTTTTTAAATCTCATTATTCTATAGAAATATCCTTGTCATAATTGTTTTAGCATTGCATATCCTTTGAACCTTCTTTTTTTTCTTATGTTCGTCTTTCAGTTTGAGGGACGGCCTAATTTCTGTCTTTATGAATAGAATCTTGGGGTAAGGACCATGACTTATTATTGCCATTATTGAATCTTAAAGGCCTCATTTCCTCAAATACACGTTTATTGTTTAATACAGGCCTTGTTCTCGTGTGCAGCACCTTGAAAACAATTGTGTGCAATTTCGTTTTAAAATTAAAGCTCTTCAAATATGTTTTACTTGAGGGCACTGAAATACTCTCATCCGTAAAAGAGCTTAACTGCTCCTCGAAAGCTTTAAAGACACAAAGAGGGTTGACCAGTTATCTCCACATAGGAACCAGGGTTAAGTACAAAACATGAGGGATCAGTTAGAGCTTGGACTGAAGGAAAGAGTCACTGTAGAACTACTGTCTATTTTAAATCCTGCACCTTGGGGCGCCTGGGTGGCTCAGTCGGTTGAGCGTCTGACTTCGGCTCAGGTCATGATCTCACAGCTTGTGAGTTCGAGCCCCGCGTCGGGCTCTGTGCTGACAGCTCAGACCCTGGAGCCTGCTTTGGATTCTGTGTCTCACTCTCTCTCTCTGTCCCTAACCCACTCGCATTGTCTCTGTCTCTCTCAAAAATAAATAAATATTTAAAATCAATCAATCAATCAATCAATCAATCAATCCTGCAGGGGTTAGGGTGGATAAGGAGTTTCCCAAAGACAGCAGATTGGATCATACGTCCTACTGATGTCCCTAATAGACATATATTTATTTCGAATAGGGGTGCCTGGGTGGCTCAGTCGGTTAAGCATCTGACTTTGGTTCGGGTCATGATCTCACGGTTCATAGGTTCGAGCCCCTTGTCGGGCTCTGCGCTGACAGCTCGGAGCCTGGAGCCTGCTTCGGATTCTGTATCTCCCGCTCTCTCTGCCCCTCCCCCACTCATGCTCTGTCTCTCAAAAACTTGTTTCTGCCCCTTAGTAGTTTGCTAGTAACACTTGACAGATGTCCCCCCGACCCCAATATTCTAACTCTTTTTCTGGGACACTGTATAAAATGATGGTTGTGGGGGTGCCTGGGTGGCTCAGTTGGTTAAGCATCTGACTTCCACTCAGGTCATGATCTCACAGATTGTAGGTTCGAGCCCCTCATCGGGCTCCCTGCTGACAGCTCGGAGCCTGGAGCCTGCTTTGGATCCTGTGTCTCCCTCTCTCCCTGCCCCTCCCCCACTCACACTCTGTCTCTCTCTCTTTCTCTCTCTCAAAAATAAACATCAAAAAAAATTTTTTTTTAATTCCTAAGGTACGCAGACCCTTATTACTCTATATGCTGTAAATGGAAATTCCGGAGTCCACAATTCCTGCCTCTTCTGCATATTATTCTTTTGCATTCCCCGCTCTGTATCTAGCTCAGTGTTGCATACACGTCAGGTTCTCAATAAATATTTAATTGACTGAATCCCAAGGAATTATACATAATCTTTTCTTTCTTGCCCTGAGATTTTGTCACTATCAACCGTAAACTAAAAGGGCCTTTGTTACGAAGATTTTCATCATGGTGGAATTTATTACTAAAGGTTTTGGCCATCACATTGTAGCACGTAAAATTTATATATATTTTTCAACATAATAAAGGCTTGTAAGTAGTGTGTCTTTTAGAATAGTGTTTAAAGACCTAGCTGAATCTTTTGATTTTCCTTTAAAACCTCTGTAGTTTTTAGTTATTAGTTATGGAGCCCTCAGGCAACTGTCAAAGGTGTTATGGAAATCTTTTTTTTTGTTTTGTTTTTCATTCAGGGAAACGTGATTTGAAATTTTTTTTAATATTTATTTTTATTTTTGAGGGAGAGAGAGAGAGAGCGCGAGCAGAGCAGGGGCAGAGAGAGAGAGGGAGACACAGAATCCAAAGCAGGCTCCAGGCTCTTGCCTGTCGGCACAGAGCCCGATGCGGGGCTTGAACTCACAAACCTCAAGATAATGACCTGGGCTGGACCGACTGAGCCAACCAGGTGCCCCAGGGAAACGTGATTTTAAAAACAAGCTCTAGGGGCGCCTGGGTGGCGCAGTCGGTTAAGCGTCCGACTTCAGCCAGGTCACGATCTCGCGGTCCCTGAGTTCGAGCCCCGCATCAGGCTCTGGGCTGATGGCTCAGAGCCTGGAGCCTGTTTCCGATTCTGTGTCTCCCTCTCTCTCTGCTCCTCCCCCGTTCATGCTCTGTCTCTCTCTGTCCCAAAAATAAATAAACGTTGAAAAAAAAATTTTTTTTTTTAAATAAAAACAAGCTCTAGAACTGATTTTCCTGTCAAGCACAATTTTTCTTATTGGTGGGGGGACGGCAGGGAGGACTACTCTGTTCGGTTGTGACAAAATATGGAAATCATTATGTGATTTTTTTCCCCCATCTATTAACAATAATAGCCTTGATTATCTCTTTAGAAATTCAGCAAAATCATAGTGTGTGAAGAAACGCTCTGTAATTACTGCTAATCGTAGGTTTTGTCCAATCAATTAATAGTGCTTTGAAATTCTCTTTACTAGCAATACATTGCGTATTAAGATTTAAAGTCCTTCTTTCATTTTCTGCACCTGCTTAGTGTTACACTCCAAGCAGTACATTTTCATTTAATTATTTCAATTTTCTCAACGTTTGTTTCCAGGATTTCCCACTGGGATAGCAGAAGCCGTGGTGCTGGTTGTTTTTGTTTTGTTTTTTTTCCTACTTCATAATGTTTCCGTTTTAATTTAAACGCCTAGAAGTTCTTTCTAAAAAAAAACAAAAAAAAAAAAAACCTTTCAGCGCTAGAAGTCCTTTGGGTGATTAGTTGTCATAAAGATAAATGTGCATAATGTGAATCTTTTCAGATTGGCTTTACCTTGCAAACACTGACATCTGACTTCTTTCTCTCCTAAGCATGCTACTGAGCTTTAAAAAAAAAAAAACAAAAAAAACCACAAATTCAGCATTTTTGAAATAAAAGAATAACGGGGTTTTGTAAATGACTAGGAATACTGTGGGTATATTCCTTTGTGGCTGCCCACCACACTAAGTCAAAAAATTTTGGTTATGGTGATTTTCACCTCCCAGGAAGCTGAGTTGTTTCAAGTTACTCGATATTCTGTAGTACATAAAAACCACATCAGGATGATGCCACAAAGAGGAGAGTGATTTAGTTTAATTTACTTCCAGTATTCAATAAAACTACACCGGTGCATATTTGTTTAATTATGACTTAAAAAATAAAAACTATAGCCCAACCCCCCCCCACCCCCCCAAAAGTAAACTTAACCTGGGCTGTTTCCCTGAGCCATCTGGTTAATTATCGGGGGGATATTAGAAATGAAGGTCTTGGGAGAGGCTGCAAACCATGTTTCGATGGTGTGGAAGATAGACGCACAAATATGTGGACGTGCAAGGTGAGGAGCAAGAGCACACGTGAGAACGTGCTCTGGGAGCATGGGTGGAGGCGCATATGTGTTTTTAAAGGGGAGAGTGGCGGCAGGTGGCAAATGATGGCCAAACCGCTGGAAATTTTGAGGTGGAAAAGGATCAATAGACAACATTTTTGATCACTTGGTCTCAGCCTTCTAATCTTGCCCAGCCTTCAGCTATACTTGACCTCCACCTTTGAGGATCCACTATTAGGATGAACTCTTAGGTAGCGACCTCTCTTCTGCCCTTAGCTGGGACTCATTAAACTGCCTCTTCTATTTGCTGGACTGAGCTACCTCAATAGGTATAAGCTGTGAGAGGCAAAACTCACGTTTAGTTAAGCATCTGGAGATGTTTAGCAGCTGCCTTTTCTAAAGTTTTAATGCCTAATGAAAGCTCGACTTTACTGCTTAGATCTGAGGCTGGAATATAATCTAAATTCTTCGGCACAAGCCTTTTGGCCAAGTCTTTTAAATCAACATTCCATGTGCTTCCATGGGCATTCAGGATCGCGCATGTGTGCACGCACACGTGTGCAAATGCGTTATCGTTAGACACATAGGTTCCTTTTATCATTTTGCTAGTGCGAAAAATTTTGTGGCATATATTGGCTCAACTAAATGGAACTTTTAAACCCAGCTTTTCTGAAAGGATGTGCATCTATACTTGATTGGTTTTTCTTCTTTAAGTCCTAATGAGCACTGTCCGGGAAGGGTTAGTTAGTAAAGACGTTGAATATGTGTTGCAGATGAGGACACACATATGCAACCTCTTTATAGAGAAAGACACTAGATTTCGACGGATTCAAGGATGGTTAAAGCAACACACACACACACACACAACCTGGGGGTCAAAGGAAATCCCACTCTTTCTTACTGTCAGATTTATAAGACGACGTAGCACCGCAAAAGATGCGTTTGAAGTGATAAATTGCACCACATAGCACCTGGACATGGGCAGTGTAAAACAGCAGCTAAAATCAAAACCACTTGAATTCTGGCTCAGCTTTCTCCAGACAAGTACTTAAAATAGCTTAAATAACAGGATGCAAGGGGAGGGAAAACATTTCCTTTTAAGGATATGCATTCTTGGTGTGATTCAAACTTCTGCAGGAACATGGCCGTATAATAAGTTTATTTACTTTAAGGTTGCTTGGGGGAGGGCGTTGAGTTAACGGGCCTTTAAAATAATACATGGTACGAGAGCGTAAGGGGGTTTCTTTTAAAGCAGACTGCAGATGTGAACCTACATGTGTCATCAGAGAGAGAGAGAGACAGAGAGAGAGCGACAGACAGAATCTGTTGTTACAAACAGTTGGTTCCTGTCTGATGAACTCAGCAGCATTGGGAACCTGTTAGTGATTTCCTTTAAGTATAGTGATTTTTCTTTAAAAATAGGAACACTTTGTCAATTTATTGAGATTTAGCTGCTCACTTTCTGCAAGAACTTTGTTCAGTGGGTAGATGCGTAGGGTTTTTTTCCCTGCCATTCATTAATGTCAACTCGCACCGATCATATTTTCTGAACCCAAAAGTTGAGACTTGCTTGCAGAAACATTAAGAATGTTCTGGATAGGGGCACCTGGGTGGCTCAGTCGGTTAAGCGTCCAACTCCGGCTCAGGTCACGATCTCACCGTCCATGGGTTCAAGCCCCGTGTCGGACTCTATGCTGACAAGCTCAGAGCCTGGAGCCTGCTTCAGATTCTGTGTCTCCTTTTCCCTCTGCCCCGCCCCAACTCCCTCTCTCTCTCTGGCTCTCTCTCTCTTTCTCAAAAATAAATCAAAATAGGGGCGCCTGAGTGGCGCAGTCGGTTGAGCGTCCGACTTCAGCCAGGTCACGATCTCGCGGTCCGGGAGTTCGAGCCCCGCGTCAGGCTCTGGGCTGATGGCTCAGAGCCTGGAGCCTGTTTCCGATTCTGTGTCTCCCTCTCTCTCTGCCCCTCCCCCATTCATGCTCTGTCTCTCTCTGTCCCAAAAATAAATAAATGTTGGAAAAAAAAATAAAAAATAAAATAAAAAATAAAATAAATCAAAATAAATCTCTCTCAAAAATTAAATTTTAATTTAAAGAATTAAAAAAAAAAAAAAAAGAATGCTCCAGGGGCACCTGGGTGGCTCAGTCAGTTGAGCATCCAACTCTTGATTTTGGCTCAGGTCATGATTTCACAGTTTGTGAGTTTGAGCCCTGCATCAGGCTCTGCACTGACAGTGTGGAGCCTGCTTGGGATTCTCTTCTGTCCCTCTCTCTCCGTCTGCCCCTCTTTGCCTCTTTCTCTCTCTCAAAATAAATAAATAAACTTAAATTAAAAAAATAAAAAGAATGTTCTGGATAATATAGGCTGTATGATAGTATCTACCTTATCAGATGGTTGAAAATGGGGTGCTAGGGGCTCCTGGGTGGCTCAGTCAGTTAAGCATCCGACTTTGGCTCAGGTCACGATCTCACAGTCCGTGAGTTCAAGCCCCGTGTCAGGCTCTGTGCTGACAGCTCAGAGCCTGGAGCCTGCTTCGGATTCTGTGTGTCCCTCTCTCTCTGCCCCTCCCCTGCTCATGCTCTGTCTCTCTCTGTCTCAAAAATAAATAAAAACATTAACAAAAATTAAAAAAAAAAAAAAAGAAAACAGGGTGCTAGAACAGAAGAGTCTTCTAAATGCAGAACCTGGCCAACTCCATGCCAATGTGTAGGTAATGAGGAAGTGACAAATGAGCCAGAAAGGGGTTCCAGAATATCGGCAGCTTTAATGAGAAAATAAAGGGCCACCATTATGCCAGCAGGTTGTGATGTTAGTTTCCAGTTGTTAAAACTGTTTTTGATCTAGGTCTCTGTTTTGGGGGGTCAGTTTATTATTAAATTCTCATGTTTGTATCAAAATGCAGAATAGAAAAAGTTCGCTGTCAAACATAGTTTTGAGATCCTGATTAATAATGTCACTAATGAGATAGAAGCTTTCTAAAATGCCATTGTGTGATCTCATTTTCTGGCTTTCTAAAGCACAGCATATTAGATCTCTGATAATAGTTTAAGGGGGTGTGTGTGCGTGTGCATGTGTGTGTGTGTGTGTGTTGGCAAGGGATTGGAAATAAAATTAGCATAAAACTCTTTAAAAATAATTGCACCCTATTTTGTCTTTCAAGTACTTTTCCAGCTGGGAGATTTTGTAAAATTAATTGCAAGCTGCCTTTTTAGGCTCCCTCTGCCTTTTTATTGAAATTGAAATTGTTGTCTTCAAAAGATATGATTTAGGACTTCTAAGAAAGGCTTGCGATAATTTACTAGTACTAACACTAAAATGTCTTTGATTACGGGAGGTAGTAAAAGCTAGATCTGCTGATAAAATATGGAAAGATAGCAGAGTAGGTTAAACTTTTAAAATATGTCAAACTAGATGCATATGTTCAATGATTCTTTTCCCCTCTCCGGAAAGATAAAGGATAGCTAGATATTCCAAGTACTTCGTATTTTCACAAGGATTTTATTTTTTTTTTAACTTTTTTAATGTTTATTTATTTACTTTGAGAGAGAGAGAGAGAGAGAGAGAGAGAGAGAGAGAGAGAGAATCCCAAGCAGGCACCACACTGTCAGTGCAGAGCCCGATGGGGGGCTCAAACTCACGAACTGTGAGATCATGACCTAAGCGGAAATCAAGAGTCGGACGCTTAACCGACTGAGCCACCCAGGCGCCCCTTCACAAGGATTTTAAAGGCACAGTTTCAAGTAAGAGCCAAAGAGATTCTGTCGGATTAATTTCTGTATCTTTGGTATCTAGCTCAGTGCCTGCCACAGAGTAGGTACTCAGCTTTCTCTGGAGGTCGACTTCTGCCCAAACAAGTTCACATGGTATTTCTTAATACAGCCAAAGCAGGTTTCTACATTTAGAACAGGAGAAGTCCCAACCTGACAACCATCACTGGTTGTCTACTTGGGTACTCGTTGGTGGGTGTGTTCACTTAGAAAACCAAATTACAGATCTGAAGGCTGCCGGGTGGGGACAGGATTAGAACAAAGGGAATGAGATTGAATGTTATTTAAGAGATATTTCTGTCGTTATGGTTTCCTGGTGAATTGCCATTCAGTCTTCTAGTGCTATTTCTGTATTTTTTGTTATTGTTTAATTCTGTTGTTAAAATGCTCATTAGATTAGAGCATTATTTTCCTAGTTAACACTTGAGAATCAGCAGTTCTACAAAAACTAGTTTTCACATTGCTTGTTATGTGCAAGGTACTGTGCTACATATTGGGGTGGAGATAAAAAGATTCAAAAGAATCTTTACCCAAGAGGTTTGCAACCTAATAAGGAAGATGGCTCTGGAATGACCAAGTCGTATTCCTCCAACACCCTTTTCAAATGCTCCTGTCAGTTACTAACAGCATCTGTTATTACTACTGTTACTTCAAAATGGAGTTTCTGCATGTGGTTATTGTATGTTAGTTATATTTTAGGGTGAGTACGCTTCCTCACATCTTTTAATCACATCAGTGAGCTGTCTTCTAATTAATGCCCAACAGAGGTTATTTCACAGAGGGCTCTCGCGCAAATGCTCATTCTCCGCATTGCCTACACCTCTAGTCTACCTAAGGCCAATAAACCGCCAAGTAGATCAGACTCTCCGGGCTTTGGTCAGTTTCCTGTAGTTTTGCATTTACAGTTCTCTGATATTTATTTTAAAACCTCTCTACCTTCTGCTTCTATTGTACCACTGAGAACACAAAGGGAACAATGAAGCGCCTGTTGTATGCTAGGTCGAAACTGGAATCAATCACAGGTTAAATTATGCTCAGATATGTCCTTTCAGAAGTCAAGGTAAAGGAGAATACATTTAAAAAATACTTCTCTCTCAGAAATTGCCAAGTGGACTTTTTGATAATTGCAAGGAATAAGCTATCCCTTTCTAAAAGATCAAAAAACGAAGGAGTGTTGTATTTAGGTAATGTGATATAGTAGTGATCAGAATGTTTATTACTGTAGGGGCACTTGGGTGGCTCAGTGGGTTAAGCGTCTGGTTCTGGATTTCTGCTCAAGTCATGATCTTGCAGTTGATGAGATAGAGCCCCATGTCAGGCGCTGTGCTGACAGCACAGAGCCTGCTTGGGATCCCCCCCCCCCCCGCCGCTCCCAACCTCTTCCAAAATTATTAACATTTTAAATAAGAATGTTATTACTGTATATTTGTTTTTAAGATGCATTATGATTTTGCCTCCGATATCTTTTTAAAGTGTGTGTGTGGTTTGTGAAGTCTTAGCTACTCAAATTTAGAATCAGAGTGTTCGTGGGGCGCTTGGGTGGCTCAGTCGGTTAAGCATCTGACTTTGGCTCAGGTCACGATCTCACAGTCCGTGAGTTCAAGCCCCGTGTCAGGCTCTGTGCTGACAGCTCAGAGCCTGGAGCCTGCTTCAGATTCTGTGTCTCCCTCTCTCTCTGCCCCTCCCCCGTTCATGCTCTGTCTCTCTCTGTCTCAAAAATAAATAAACGTTAAAAAAAAAATTTAGAATCAGAGTGTTAGAGTCAGCAAGGGACCTTGGAGGTCATTTGATCCAAAGGACTCCTTTACACATGGGTAAACAAAGACCTACAGAGGTGACTTATGCAAATCGTATGTCACAATACTCCCACTTGTCCTTCAACTATGCTGTATATCTTTCACTATGCCACACTTACACCCTAGAACTGAGCTCTATTTGTTTTTAATTTTTCTATTTTAACATTTTTTAAAGTTTATTTGTTTATTATGAGAGAGAGGGGGGGAGAGAGAGAGAGAGAGAGAGAGAGCGCAGGGGAGGGGCAGAGAAAGAGGGAGAAGGAGAGAGAATCCCAAGCAGGCTCTGCACTGTCAGCGTGGAGCCTGATGCGGGGCTCAAACCCACGAACCGTGAGATCATGACCTGAGCCAAAGCCAAGAGTCAGACATTTAACTGACTGAGCTACCCAGGTCTCCCTCTATTTTAACTTTTTAAAGAAAATGGGAGAAAGAGATTGATATATGCATGGGAGGAGGTCTATTTAAACTCAAGAATTTCATTCATCAAAAATTGCTAAAACCCTGCCACAGTACCATGTGGATTACTTTGTTCTTTCTAGCAACTGCAGATGTTGCTGCTGGACTGACTTCTACATATAAACACTTTACTAATAAAGTGTTGGATGTATGGCCTTTCATTAATTCAAAGCAACGAACGTAAAGATGTGCCCTAGGGACATTGAGTGCCCTTTGTGGAAGAAAATAATCATGATTTTCAGAAGTTTTGGGTAGTTTGAGGATGACGTTTCCGAAGTATACATACTCTCGGTGATGGATTTAAACGTACTAGTTATGTTTAGGAGTCATTCGCTTACTCTAGAAGTACACTTCATTAAAATGCTCAACTCACACTGGATCCTCACTGTTCTCTCAACATACCAGACATTCTTCCGCATCACCGATGTCGCATGTGCTCTTTCCTCTGCCTGAAATCTCTTCCCCCAGATACCCACGTGATGCCCTATCTTACCTCACAGAGGTCTTCATCCAGATACAACCTCAGCAAAGTGGCTGTCCTTGACCACTGACCTTTTGAGCTGCATAATTCTGGATCGTGAGTGGGGGTCATGGGCCTTGTAGGATATTTGGCGGCTGTCTACACTGGATGCCAGGAGCACCCTCACACTACCCTTCCCCCTGCCCACCCCCCCCCCCCGCGTTGTAGCAACCAAAAACGTCTCCAGACATTTCTGAAGTTTCCCCGAGGGGCAAAATAGCCCCCAGTCTGCGGCCCCTTACCCTGCTCTATTTACATTGCGTGATTTTACAGTTCTACCTCACGATATATGTTATTTGCTGTTTAGTTGCCATTAGAATGTGAGCCCTTGGACAGCAGGACTTTCTTTCGTTGGTGGTGATGGCCCCAATTCCCAGAACTGTACCTGGTACAGTTTTAAAGTGACGTGTCAGATAGAGGGGCGCCTGGGTGGCTCAGATGGTTAAGCGTCCGACTTTGGCTCAGGTCATGATCTCATGGTTTGAGAGTTCGAGCCCCGCTAACGGCACAGAGCCTGCTTCTGATCCTCTGTCTCCCTCTCTCTGACGCCTCCCCTGCTCTCCCTCTCTTGCTCTCTCAAAAATCAATAAGCATTAACAAAATTTTTTAATAAAGTCACATATCAAGTAAATTAACTGCCCAGTATATTTTCTTGAACAGTGCTGTGGTCATCTTGAGTCATTTCTCTATTGAGATCGTATCCTTTTATTAGAATAATTAAATTTACATATGAAATTCAATGGGGACCTAAGGAATAAGAAGGATTGTTGAACAGGAGGTGTTTGAAATTGCTGGTGAAAGTCCAATTTTTTTTTAGTTAAAAAAAATACGCCCGAGTGATTACAACACCCAGGACATTAGCCCTCTTTCCCAGCAAATTAACTTTTGGTCATTCATCAGTCCTCCCCCCAACTCCCTTTTTTTTTTTGAGAGAGAGAGCATGAGCTGGGGAGAGGGGCAGAGAGAGAGAGAGAGAGAGAGAGAGAGAGAGAGAGAGGGAGAGTGGGAGAATCTCAAGCAAGCTCCTTGCTCAGCCCAGAGCCCCATGTGGGACTCAATCCACAACCCTGGGATCATGATGCGAGCGGAAATCAAGTGTTGGACACTCAACCGACTGAGCCACCCAGGCACCTCAGGTTTTTTTTTTTTCACGTTTTTAACAGTTTCAGACTAAAGATACGTATTTTCGGCACTTAAGATATATACTGTTAGAATTGTCCTAGCACAAAGATAAAAAGATTATTTCTAGAATCGTGGTAAATATTTGCATTACTTTAGGACTGCATTTATTTTTATGAACTCTATATTTGTCTTGGATTAATGTTTATTTACATTAACTCTTGAAAAAAATTGGCACTGGAGAGAGTGGCTGAATTTCAGGTGTGCTGTGTAAGTAATATTATAAAATATTCTATTGGACCGATGGAAGAATGAGGGGCATAAAAGTTTTAAGTAGGTACCGTAGAAATTGTTTTATGCCATGGCAGCGTTTTCTTGGTGTAGAGTCTATTAATTTTTTTTTAAAGTCCTGTCAGCTTCATGATTTAAAAATAAGTTTATGAGACAACTATGCTTTGTTAATATTAGGGCTACTATTTGTAAGTGAAGCTACTTATACACTGTTTAAAATACAGGAAACATGATGTAAACCCATGCCCTTTGAGTTAAAAGTTGCATTTCCCTTTTAAACAACCGTAGATAACAAACAGTAACAAGAACAAACACTATATTTAGGCAAGCTTATGAACCAAGTCTCAAATGAAGAAAAACACTCTGATGGTAAAAATACTCACAGATTAATTTATTTCTCCTAAATTTTCTCCTTCCTCGCCTGCCCTCCCTTTGTCCAAAGATCTCAACAGCAATGGATTCATCTGTGACTATGAACTTCATGAACTTTTCAAGGAAGCCAATATGCCATTACCGGGATACAAAGTGAGAGAAATAATTCAAAAACTCATGCTGGATGGTGACAGGAATAAAGATGGGAAGATAAGTTTCGATGAATTTGTTTATGTAAGTATGTGAAAATCCCCCATTATTCAGAGTAATGATTATTCCTTTGTCTAGAGGGATTTTCTGGTAATAAGTCTTCCCAAGTCCCTAAATATACCGTATTCGTCTTGTTACAACTAATGCAATTTCTCTCACCCCACCAAATCGAGTTAGTTCTTTTAGCCGTCGGAGTATCTTAAACCGATCGAGAAGAAGAACACGGACAGAATCAAAGGCAGAACTCACGACTCGCTGTGAAATGCGAACCGTTTCCTTTGGGGGCATCATTAAAGGGCATTTTCCAAGGTGCTACGTGCCACCCTTGAGATGCTCCGTCTCCCGTGGGGAACGGTGTGCTCCCAAATCTTAACGCTACACCCTGACTCACAGTCTTGGAAGCTTCCTGAGTTGAACTTTCTGATTAAAAAGATGTTTCGTTCTCTTGCGGTGGTAGTATTTAAGTGTGCCATTTTCTCGAGGATGATAATTTGGCTAATTAAAAGTTAGAAGCGTATCTTTTGAGTCCCAAGCACGTAGTTTCTAGTTCTGTACTCAGTGCTTGGAGAGTGTATGCGTAGCTCTTCTGATTGAAGCTTGATGCTTTAGCTGCCAGTGGGCGAGGTTACCTAGGCCATTTTCCATCCATATTCATTGGCAGAGTATTTGAGATGTATATTAAAGAATAGCGGTTGCCTCTTCCCTCAATTAAGAACGCCATTAAGATTTTATTGGTTTTAGGGGCGCCTGGGTGGCTCAGTCGGTTGAACGTCCGACTGGCTCAGGTCATGATCTCATGATTCATGGGTTCGAGCCCCGCATCGGGCTCTGTGCTGACAGCTCAGAGCCTGGAGTCTGCTTCAGACTCTCTCTCTTGGTCTCTCTCTCTCTGCTCCTCTCCCACTCACACTCTGCGTCTCTCTCTCAAAAATAAATAAGCATAAAAAAAATTGTTTTTAAGATTTTATTGGTTTTATTTATTATTACTTGAAGGCTGAGTTTGACTAGACCTAATTAGGCATTCTTTTCACTGTATCACAAACAGGGAATTCGTGCCTCCTGTTTATCACAAACTTCCTAGCACTCTTATCCTCCTACCATGGTAACTGAGCCAGTGAAATTCTGGTATATTTTCTCCCATTAGAACGAACCCCTTTAGAACACTGTCAGTGTTCCAGAAGGAAATTGACTAAGTAATGATGTCTACTGAGCTGATAGCATTTTGTGGGGGTGCTACTGTTTTAAAAATGTAGACATGCGTCATAATTATAATGGTATCGTTCATGCCGACTTCTTTTGAAATGCTGATTTCCTCCCCACTGTTTTTGTCCTCAGTTATTGCCAAAGCCTTTTGTTTTGAATTCTGTGTTCAATAGTAAGTTGCATGTCCTCTGATGTGTAACATGCTCCCCTTACAACTGCATGTTGAATTGTGCATTTAAAGCAGCACAGAGCAGTAGTAGTTAACTATGATCGGTTATTTTCTGATAGAATTTACTGCTTAGAATTTTGATCTACTAGAAAGAGCAGACCTAAATCATTAAGATTTGCAGCGTGCCGGTATTATTAAGGATAGAATTATGAAAGTGTCTTTGAGAAAAATGACCTCGGGGAAATATTTAATTTTGTATATTTTGAAATGTGGCAGATTCTGCACAGCTGTTTGAGGCTTTTAAAGTGAGGAGGTTTGATTACCTTACTATATCCTTAAAAAGTAAATGATATGCATCATAATTCTGGCATCACTAGGAATTTTTTAAAGATATTAATGAGCGCATTTTATGTTCGTATGTACATTTTAAAATTGGAAGGAATCAATATGCTTATACGCCTTCATTTTTCAAATTAAAAACAAAAGCCTGGATTCCTGATAAAAGGAAGTAGCTTCCCGGACTTTACACAGGGGACCAATGCTTTTTCCAGTTAGCTCCCTTCTATTGAAGAAATTTGAAATATGAAGGACAGTAAAATAACTTGCCCGAAGTTTCAGAATGATACCAGCATGACCGTACTGAAAGTTCGATGTCCAATCCAATATCTATCCATTTCCATCTGCTTTGTCACCAGTGAGACATCTTAAAAATTGTCAAAATATGGGTAGATCTTAGTTATCCATGAAAAAGGAGGCGAGTTATTCCTGGCAGGTATTAACATAAAGCAGTAGAAATAAACATGTTCGTGCATCTTAGGGTGTTTTTAAATTACTGCATAAGAGGTATGAATTGCAAACCAGCCTACAGATAAAATCAGTTTATGTTAATTTCAGAGAAGAATATATATATATATATATATATATATATATATGATATATATATAGGCAGAAAAGAGTCCCTAGATTATATGTAAACTTCACACATTCAAGTTAAATTGAATACTCTGATTTTGTTTCTTCTAAGTATTTCAAAACTAAATTACTGGATTTTTATACCTACAAGGTTATAGTGGGGTTTTTCCCTGCATCTTTAAAAAGACTGGCATGGCAGTTTCTTTCAGCAGAGATGTCTGCATTAGACTCTTATTTTCACAGTGAGAAACTTGGTCTTGCATAATGGTAATAAGTTGTTGACCTGTTTTAGGACTTTTGCTAATAGCGCTGACCTCGCCAGATTAAATAACTTTACCTAAGTGCTTAGAACAGTGCCAGGCATATAGCAAATGTTATGTAGGTATTACTTGTTGGGGGTTGCTATTTCTATTTAAAAAAAAAAACAAAAAACAACCAGTGTT
>NW_024420499.1:53280-77133 GCF_014898765.1 Herpailurus yagouaroundi | reverse complement strand
CCACACACACACACACAAAGGGAAAAATTCAAACGTATTACTTTGGAAACACTTTGGAAGCAAGCCTCAAACCCTGGAAGCCAGTCAATATTTTGCAATTCTTTCTGAAATCTTTCCTTCCGCTTCAGTCATTATGCCTCTGGATTGCTTTCGTCTGGCCACTCACTAGTCCCGCACTGAGCTAGAAAGGTGACGAAACTTTAAAAAGGAATCAGACACAGTTATACAGTCCATAAGAAACCCGCAAAGACGGATAGGAGCAGAGCCAGCAGCTTATACCCAGAGCTTCTGCGCGCATGACAAAGCCCATCCCTCCTCAGCTAGGGAAAACAGCTCGAAACAGTGAGCTCATTAGTATCACAACAGGCAGCTTTGAAAAGATTCATTGAGAAGACAGTAGCTGGCCTTGTGTTATCTCTGATTTCTGAGATTCTTGTTAAGCCAGGGCTTCTACTCAAATAGCGTTATCACCTCCTGCAGTGAAGCAGTGTAAGATACGTAAATCTTCAATTATCCCTTTAAAGTTTTTTTTTTTTCTCGAAGGCACAGAAGAAAATACCATGAACCTGAAAATTTGAGCTTGGCTAGGATAATTTATTTAAAAATATTTAGAAGATGAAGGTCATATAACCTTTGGAAGGCAATTAGAAAGTTTAATTTTTAATCGCAACTTTGCTTTCATTCCCAAGCGTGAGCTTAACTAGAGCTACGTAAGTAATTGCATGAGGATATGATAAAGCAGGCATTCTTTTTGTTAACTCGCTATTTATATTATTCCTCTTTTCCGCGATGTATATAAATTCGGATTTATTTATTTTTCAGCTGCAAGTGTGATCATGGAAATCAGCCTAATTTTTATTTTTATTTTATATTTTTTTATTTTAGAGAGAGTGCGAGTGGGAGAGTGGGGCAGAGAGAGAATCTTAAGCAGGCTCGTGCACTGGGCTCGATCCCACAACTCTGAGATCCCACAACCTGAGCTGAAATCAAGAGTCAGACACTCAAACGACTGAGCCACCCAGGCGCCCCTCAACCGAAGTTTTAGAAGCAGATGATCCTTGAGGCAAAAATAGTTACAATAAAAAAAATAAATAACTCTTCGAAGGTCATTTCTGAGGCAGTAACATTTTGGATTTGGATGTTTTCTTGTCATGCCAGTGATTTATGCCATGAGGAGTTTTTTTTTTATTTTCTTAATATTTGTTTATTTTTGAGAGAGAGAGAAAGAGAGTGAGTAGGGGAGGGAAAGAGGGAGAGGAAGACACAGAATCTGAAACAGGCTCCAGGCTCTGAGCTCTCAGCACAGAGCTCGATGCGGGGCTCAAACTCCCCAATGGTGAGATCATGACCGGAGCCAAAGTCAGACGCTTAACCGACTGAGCCACTCAGGTGCCCCAAATATTATGTTTTTGCTGAGTAGATATATTGTTATCAAAGGGGGTCACCCTTTGATAATGGCTGGTCGCCATTTTGTTGTATGATCTTGGCTGTGAAATTGAGGTAAATGAAATTAAATTAAAAAATTAGATTGTACATAAAAATAACTTCAATAATTCAGAAATTATCCAGAGTGCATGAGTAATCAGCTCTATGCTACTGGTACTTAATAGGAGTCAGTATAATGGCCAGAAAGGAGGAAAAGTCATTTTGTTGGTTGTGTGCAAACTCGTTCTAAAATTCTATGTCGAGAGGGGTGCCTGTTTGGCTCATTTGGCAGAACCTGCGACTCTTGATCTTAGGATTTTGAGTTGGAGCCCCATGTTGGGTGTAGAGATTTCTTAAAAATTAAAATCTTTAAAAACGTAAAAATAGGGACGCCTGGGTGGCTCAGTCGGTTAAGCATCTGACTCTTGATTTCGGCTCAGGTCGTGATCTCAGGGTTCACGAGATTGAGCCCCTTGTGGGACTCCAGGCGTGGAGCCTGCTAAAATTCTCTTCCCCCTCTCCCTCCCTCTCTGTCCCTCCCCTGCTCACATGTGCACTCTCTCTCTGTCTCTCAAAAAAAAAAAATTGATTACAAATGTTTAAATTAAAGAAATAACAAAACTCTACCTCAAGAAATTAGTTATAGCAAAAAAAAAAAAACCTCACAGCTGTGGAAACTGAGTAAGCTCGATTTTGTGGAACTTAACTGCTTCCTAACTATTTTCCTAAATAAAATTGGGTTTGTAAGTCCAAGGAGAGTCAGGATCTTAGGTTAAGAGGAAAGCATGACGTTGTGACAGGCCCACCAACAATACCTACAACTTTTACACCAGTTACAAAAAAGTCACTCTCTCCGATTTGGATTAATAGATTAGTGAATTAATGACAAAAAGGTGCCCTTCTGGAAAATCTAAATATCAAAAGGCCCTCCCTGCTTTTGGCCGGACACTGTCTTGTGCAAAACCAGGACTTGGTTAATGGCACAGGGAGCTGGATTCAAAGCTTCTCCTCTTGCCTGCTTTCACAGATACAACCTGAACTGCTAGATATTGTGATCCTGGTCTATGAACTTCAAACACAGGCTGTACCTCCTGAGATGTGCTGTGTGTGTGTATGTGTGTGTGTGTGTGTGTGTGTGTGTGTGTGTGTGTGTACTTGTCAATAATGCCAAAGGCCTTTGACTTCTTTTCTGTTTGTTGAGCAACTTTTCCATTAGGGTCATACGTTTCTGTCTGTAAGTCCACTTAACGTGTTGTAAACACCTTTTAAAGAAATTTTTATGAAGATACTACGTCGTGCTCTCATTTTATTGGAGGTGGCTACTTGAGCCATGTGCATTGGTGGATCAGGAACAAATTTGGGCCTAGGGGAGTTCCAGTCTTGAAAAATATACAGATAGTCCTGGGCACCTGGATGGCTCAATCCATTGAGTGTCCGACTCTTGATTTCCGCTCAGGTCCTGATCTCGCGGTTCGTGGGATCGTGCCCCATGTCGGGCTCTGTGCTGGCAGCGTGGAGCCTGCTTGGAATTCTCTCTCTCTCCCTCTTCGCCTCTCCCCCACTAGTTCACTATCTCTTTCTCAAAATAAATAAACACTTAAAAATAAATAAATAGGGGCGCCTGGGTGGCACAGTCGGTTAAGCGTCCGACTTCAGCCAGGTCACGATCTCGCGGTCCGTGAGTTCGAGCCCCGCGTCAGGCTCTGGGCTGATGGCTCAGAGCCTGGAGCCTGTTTCCGATTCTGTGTCTCCCTCTCTCTCTGCCCCTCCCCCGTTCATGCTCTGTCTCTCTCTGTCCCAAAAATAAAATAAAACGTTAAAAAAAATAAATAAATAAATAAATAAATAAATAAATAAATAAATAAATAGACATATACAGGTAGTCCTTTCGAATGTCCATTCAGTCAGGCGATTAGGGTAGGGTGTGAAATTAAGCTCTGTTACTACCTGCTCTTGTATAATTAGAATGTACACGTTAATTTTGTTAGCCATGCTCCTTATTTTGAAGAGAAGCTGGATTTTATAAATGCTCAAACAAGACAATCACTGAAAAGCTCCTTTTTTGTGTTCATTCTCCATAGTCGTCTCTTTGCTGCCAACTGAATGCATTCTTTCACCTTATTACTCTGTAAACTTTGATTGAACAAGCCCTTACCATTGTACCCAAAAAGGTGTGTGTGTGTGTGTGTGGTTTTTTTTTTGGGGGGGGGGGGTGTTGAGTCCTAAAAACTTCACCTTTCTTTGCACTAAGAATTGTGGTTAAAGAAGGGAGATAGATCCCTCAGCCTTTTCTCTCCAGGGAACGAACAAAGGCTCACTTGTTGGTAGAAAATTAACAGATTTATGTATGCTTCTGAACCACGCCAGTTTTCGGCTTAAAGCAGATTCAATGCATGTGGCACTTAACGTTTTCCACAAGTGTGTGCAATTGCCTCTGGCTTCATTTCCAGTATCGTAGTACTCATTTACCAGCTTCAAAACTCGAGCGCAGTGTTCCGTGGCCTTTAACACTCGGCACCTGTGTGGGACCATGCAGCTGATCGCAGTGTGAAAGAAGAGGATGGGCTTCTCCTCGTGCCTAATTTAAAATGAATCGCGAATTAACAATGTTATTTTCATTAATAGATTTTCCAAGAGGTAAAAAGCAGTGATATTGCCAAAACCTTCCGCAAAGCGATCAACAGGAAAGAAGGGATTTGTGCTCTGGGAGGCACTTCAGAGCTTTCCAGTGAAGGAACACAGCATTCTTACTCAGGTAATAGTAATAGTTTCGCCCGTGTTAGGCTAACACAATGAACTAAGTAGAATGCATGCTATAATGTCAAGGAGGGGACCGAGAAAAACATTGCCTCCTAATTAAGAATACAGTAGAAGCACTTTGTGGCCTGTATTCAACTCGGGATCAATTCTTGCCATAAAGGCATTATGACTATTTACTGTAGCTTGCGAGAGATGCTAGAAGTAATAATTTCTTGTTATTCAACATAATTCTAGAGGAAGAAAAATACGCTTTTGTTAACTGGATAAACAAAGCTTTGGAAAATGATCCCGATTGCAGACACGTTATACCAATGAACCCAAACACCGACGACCTGTTCAAAGCTGTTGGTGACGGAATTGTGCTTTGGTAAGATGTTGGTTGATTTGATATCCAGGTTTCCCAAACAGTCTTCCACATGATTGATATATCTGTTTCTGGATGCTTGACATTGGGAAATAACTAGAATTGACAGTTGTCTCGGCTCAGGGGCGCCTGGGTGGCTCAGTCGGTTAAGGGTCCGACTCTTGATTTCAACTCAGGTCACAGTCTCCTGGTTTTTGGGTTCGAGCCTCATTTCGGGCTCTGGCCATTAGCGCAGAGCCTGCTTGGGATTCTCTCTCTCCCTGTCTTTCTGCCTTTTCCACACACATGCTCCCTCTCTCTTTCTTTCTCTCTCTCTCTCTCTAAAGAAAGAAAGAAAGAAACTTACAAAAGTTATTAAAAACATTGTCAGGGCTCTCCCCACTTCATCTCTGAGCGTGTCTGAGAAAGGAACACCAAAATATGAATCTAAAACTCAGTCATTTAGAGTGGGGACCACTTTATAAAGAAGCCATCAGCTTCCAGCTTCTTCTCATCACTTGAGCAAGCAGACCATGACCAGCTTTGCTGGACTTCAGTACATCGGTGTCCACTTATTTCTAAAGTACCGTGGCTTCGAAAAAAAGAAGCGACACTCCTCTTCAGTTCTCACTCTCCAATTACTTATTTCTGAAAAATGTGGGTGTTCTTCCTGCTGCCCCAGAGGCAGCAGTATCTTGGCAGAAAGGATGTAAGATTACCAACACTTTGTCGGTTGATGGACTCTGTTGAAGCAGTGAGGCATGATGGCTAAGAGCGTGCTCCAGGGGGCGCCCGGGTGGCTCAGTCAGTTAACCCTCTGACTTTGGCTCAGGTCATGATCTCATGGTTCATGGGTGTGAGCCCTGCTTCAGATTCTGCTTCTCTCTCTCTCTGCCCCTCCCTGGCTGACACTCTGTCTCTCTCTCAAAAATAAAAAATTTTTAACATTTCTTCTAAAAGAAAAAAAAGTAAGAAGGGGCGCCTGGGTGGCTCAGTCGGTGGAGCATGGGACTCTTGCTTTCGGCTCAGGTCATGATCTCAGGGTTGGGAGATCAAGCCCCACCTCGGGCTCTGTGCTGGGCATGGAACCTGCTTAAGATTCTCTCTCTCTCGGCCCCTTCCCCGCTCATACTCTCTCTCTCTCAAATATAAATAAGTAAATAAAGAAATGTTTTTAAAAACCGTAAGAGATCCCCTCTTCTGTCTATATATAGGCACTAAAGAAATAATGCCCCCTGTGTTTTAATGCAGAGAAATAATCACATGATGCTATTTATTTCATATTGAAATTTTACATGGAAAGAAGCATGGTTTTCCCTGTGCAGAATAACATGTTTTAAGGCAGTGTTTATAAACATCTAAAATGTTAGCATCTCAGTCCAAATTTTACCAGATGAGATTCTTCCAAAGAAGTCCTAGATTCTTGTCTAATTAGCAGAACCTTCCTTTCTCTCACCACTGAATTAGCACCAAATGTAGTGCCTAACTCATCATTAAGGCGCTCAGTAAATATGGTGAATGAAAGAATCTCATGCTCAACGAATTTACCTCCTTGTGAATAAATGGTCATTTTTTTAAATTATTTTTTTAATCTTTTTAAACGTTTATTTAGGGGCGCCTGGGTGGCTCAGTTGGTTAAGCGTCCGACTTTGGCTCAGGTCACAATCTCACGGTCCGTGAGTTGAAGCCCCACGTCGGGCTCTGTGCTGACAGCTCAGAGCCTGGAGCCTGTTTCAGATTCTGTGTCTCCCTCTCTCTCTGCTCCTCCCCTGTTCATGCTCTGTCTCTCTTTGTCTCAAAAATAAATAAACATTAAAAAAATTAAAAAAAAAATAAACGTTTATTTATCATTGAGAGACAGAGAGACACAGAACCTGAACAGGGAAGGGGTAGAGAGAGGGGGAGACACAGAATCTGAAGCAGGCTTCAGGCTCTGAGCTGTCAGCACAGAGCCGGACGTGGGGCTCGAACTCACAAACTGTGAGATCGTGACCTGAGCCGTAGTCAGTCGCTTAACTGACTGAGCCACCCAGGTGCCCCAATAAATGGTCATTTTTAATTGTGAATTACACAATCTAGAAGAGACAGAATTTCAGTGTGGGGTTTCATCTGTTTTTAAAATTTATTCAGGGGGTGCCTGGGTGGCTCAGTCAGTTAAGAGTACGACTTCGGCTCAGGTCATGATGTCACAGCTCATGGGTTCAAGCCCCACATCGGGCTCTGCGCTGACAGATCAGAGCCTGGATCCTTCTTTGGATCCTGTGTCTCCCTCTCTCTCTGCCTCTCCGCCCCCCTCAAAAACAACAGATAAATTCTAATACATAGTCAAGAGTTGAGAAATGCTAGTCTAGATGATCCAGAGTTCTTCTATTTTAAATGATCTAGTATTCTGTGCTATGTCTAATTAATTTTTTAAATATTAGTAAAAGCTACTTGTATGTAAAATGCAATTAAAAATGCTTATGGGGGTGCCTGGGTGGCTCAGCCGGTGGGGCATCCAACTTTGGCTCAGGTCATGAGCTCGTGGTGCATGGGTTCGAGCCTTGCATCGGGCTCTGTGCTGACCGCTCAGAGCCTGGAGCCTGTTTCAGATTCTGTGTCTCCTCCTCTCTCTCACCCCCTCCCACTTGTGCTCTGTCTCTTTTTCTCTCAAAAATAAATGAACATTAAAAAAATTTTTAAAGTTATTTAGTAAGGTTTTTTTCACTATCCAAATTATTTATTCTTATAAAATAATGTGTAAAATACAAAAAATTTAAATGAGAGAGTATGCCCCCATGCCCAGCTCAGAAATACCCAGCTACTGGACCAAACACGTTGGTCTTTTGTTTCAACTTGAGTTTTTCACATGTATAGTTTTTCTTGTGTGATCAACATGGTGAAAGTCACATATTGCATGTATCGTTTTCAGATTACATGAGTGGCGTTTTGGGATAAGCCTTAAAATATTGTGATGTTTACAGGCTCTTTAAAAGTGAACCAACTCCTTGTTTAATTTTTGTTTCAGTAAAATGATCAACCTTTCAGTTCCTGATACAATTGATGAAAGGGCCATCAACAAGAAGAAACTTACGCCCTTCATCATTCAGGTGCGCATTGGTCTTCCTGTCCTCTTCAGGGAAACTGCCATGTGAGGACCTATTCTGTAGACCATAGGTTCTGCCCTGTGTATCTTCCCATGTAATTCTTATAACAACTCTTGAGTTGAGGACCATTATCCAGATTTGACAGAGGAGAGCTGGGACTCTGAAAGGCTTCTGAGCTTGTCCAAGCTTAATGTTGGAACTGAAGTTCAAATCCAGGTCCAACTCCAAAGCCCTATGTTCTTTTCATTACATACTGTGTGCAAGCATGCAGAAATAAAGAAAAAATATGTAAGCTCTTAGTCAATTAGCATGCTTAAGGAATGGAGCATTTTCCCTTTCCATCAAGTGAGTATTACCCTGTTAGATAACAAAATTCCCTCAGGCAAGAGCACCTCTTGGGATGTGGAGCTTGAAACCTCTAGAACTTTTTCAGGTGCGTGGGATAGACCTCGTTTAGGTAAGTTGAGAAACCCAACAGTTGGGACACCTGGCTGGCTCAGTCAGTAGAGCATGCGACTATTGATCTCGGGGTTGTAAGTTTCAGCCCCGTGTTGAGTGTTGAGATTCCTTAAAAATACAATCTTAAAAGCCCAAATGTCCATCGGTGCATGAATGGATAAAGAAGATGTGGTATATATATACAGTGGAGTATTACTCAGCAATCAAAAAGAATGAAATCTTGCCATTTGCAACTACGTGGATGGATCTAGAGGGGATTATGCTAAGCGGAATTAGAGAAAGACAAATATCATATGACTCCACTCATATGAGGACTTTAAGATACAAAACAGACGAACATAAGGGAAGGGAAGCAAAACTAATATAAAAACGGTGGTGGGGGGGGACAAAACAGAAGAGACTCTTAAATATGGAGAACAAACAGAGGGTTACTGGAAGGGTGATGGGAGGGGGGATGGGCTAAATGGGTAAGGGGCATTAAGGAGTCTACCCCTCAAATCATTGTTGCACTATATGCTAACTAACTTGGATGTAAATTTAAAAAATAAATTAAGTAAAAAATTTTAAAAAATACAGTCTCAAAAAAAATTCAACACTTAACCCACATGGATATACTGACTCTACGTCTCTCGTCCATTTCCTTTTGTGAGAAAGGACCAAATAAGAGACCAAATTAAAATACCACGTTAACTTCCCATAGAATTCTGGAAAGGACAATAACTATAAGGAGGAGATTTGTTGTAGCTAGGCTTTTAACGCCAAAGTCTGGAATCTGTTGTCTGGAGTTTGTTTCCTATGGATCCTGTATGGCTGAAACTCATTTCCTCGTTGAGCATTATTTTCAGTGAAGGGTGTAGACTCCTAAAAAATGGGAAAGGTCAAGAAGCAAATGTGTAAACTGGCTGTCTTGCAGGAAAACTTGAACTTGGCACTGAACTCTGCTTCTGCCATTGGGTGTCACGTTGTGAACATCGGTGCAGAGGATTTGCGGGCTGGGAAACCCCATCTGGTTTTGGGACTGCTCTGGCAGATCATTAAGATCGGTTTGTTCGCCGACATTGAATTAAGCAGGAATGAAGGTAATGGAACATCGTCACGATTTTGAAAGTTGTGCTTTCATTTAATTGAGGTGATTAGACGCTAACTAGAATTAACAGAAGGTAATGCTATAGTGTTATTCAGGAAAACAGCCTGATTACAACTTTTCTTCTTTAGTATTATTTTTAGTGCTTTTTCTATTCTCTCGCTGATTTAGATCTCTTCAGAACTATGCCAGCCTGCCCTTGATGGTTGCATATGTCCTGAACCAGCAGAAGCATCATCCCTCTTACACATTACCCTCTTCCTGTAAGGCTAAATTAAAATACGAAGCACCACTCCAAACATTCCTATCTTATTCCAGAAATCAGTCTCTCAATCCTAGTGACTTCTGGGGAATATATATTTGGGGTTCTCGGCAGTTTCAAAGTCCCAGACTGTCTGTCAGCCGTCTCATTTTGCACATTCATCCATCGTAAGACTTTTTGGCCACTTTGGACACCATTACACTTTCTCTTTTGGTCCACTCCAAGGTACCTATATTTGAACAAATATAATTCCTCTCGCTGCTAGCCACCTTCACCGTGGTGTTTGTCTTATTAAAGGAGTTGAAGTCTGTTCAAAAAGGAAAAGAGGACAACAAAATAAAATTACATTGGCTTGTGTAATAGATCAAATGGCTCTTCTTTGCCAAGGTCTCAGGTGCATAGATGTCATGGTGTTTAATCCTTTCTAGCCTTTGACTTGGTGGAGATGGGGAGCCAACGGAGGGTCCTGGACAAGTGACCATGCTGCCTCTGCCCTTGCTTCAATCCCTCAGGGTCAAAGTGACATGGCATGAAGCAGAGTCCGTGAAAGATGAAACTGGCCTGATAAAAGCATTACTTAGACCTCTTCAGAAATCAGGCAATTTCAGTCTTCTTGTTCAATATAAACCTCCTTTTATCTTATGGGAGGTAATAATTGCATTAGGACTGCATGACTTACTCCTAAAACAATGCTAAAATTTAGATGGTTCTCTATGCAGACACCCGTGCTTCTCTCTATTACCTGAGGGAATATTTACTAAAAACCTTTGGCTTCTTCTACACATTCCATTCAACAACAAAAAATAATTGAGCGGTGGGGTGCCTGGGTGGCTCAGTCGGTTGGGCATCCGACTTTGGCTCAGGTCATGATCTCGCAGTTCGTGGGTTCAAGCCCCACATGGGGCGCTGTGCTGACAGCTCAGGGCCTGGAGTCTGCTTTGGATTCTGTGTCTCCCTCTCTCTGCCCCTCCGTTCTCTCTCTCTCTCTCTCTCTCTCTCTCTCTCTCTATCTCTCTCTCTCTCTCAAAAATAAATAAGCATAAAAAAACACCCATTCATCTCTAAAAAAATAATAATTGAGGGGCTTTTACATGTTAGGTGCTATAGAAAATGTAAAGTTGAATTATATCCCATTAAAAATAGGTTTAACCCAGGCACCTGGCTGGCTCAGTCTGTAGAGCATACAAGTCTTGATTTGGGGGTTGTGAGTTTGAGCCCCATGTTTGGTGTAGAGATTACTTTTTTTAAAAAGTAAAAATATTTTTTAAAAACCATATTTAACCCTTCAGGAGTAAGTTAACTATACTTAAATATGAATACCAGGATGCCTGGGTGGCTCAAGTCAGTTAAGTGTCCGACTTCAGCTCAGGTCATGATCTCACAGTTCGTGAGTTCGAGCCCCACGTCGGGCTCTGTGCTGACAGCTCAGAGCCTGGAGCCTGCTTTGGGTTCTGTGTCTCCCCCTCTCTCCACCCCTCCCCCACTCACACTCTATCTCTCCCTCTCAAAAATAAACACTAAAAAAATAAAAAATAAATATGAATACTGGAGTGTTCCTGTACTCCTATAGTCAAAAGGTTAAGTATAAAGGCTCCAATATTTTTAACATCCTTCCCCCAATCTCTGATTTTAATATTATTAAACAAGGACAATTTAGGTAAGTATATGACATAATGTAAAAATCTTTCAAAAACTGTAACTTGGGGTGCCTGGGTGGCTGAGTGCACAGCCTGCTTGGGATTCTCTCTCTCCCTCTCCCTCTGCTCTTTGCCTGCTTGCACACACATTCTCTCTCTCTCTCTCTCTCTAAATTAAATAAAGAAGCATTTACAAAAACCTGTAGCTTATTTGCCATTTGGAATGTGAAGAATGAAAACAATACATTATAGTATTGTGTATTTGCTGTGTATCTTCATAACACAGTATCTTTATATCATTGCATAATTATCTACTTCTGTATTTATCTTTTATCAGACTCTCCATACCTAAAACTGAGGACCTAGGTCATGCTAGTTTCTGCACGTCCATTACTTCACAGAGCGTCAGAAGACCAAATGAACTTACAATGACCATTGTCAGATAACATATCGGTTGTGGGGGTTTTTTTCCTTATAGCCTTGGCCGCCTTACTTCGAGACGGGGAGACTTTGGAGGAGCTCATGAAACTGTCTCCAGAAGAGCTTCTGCTTAGATGGGCCAACTTTCATTTGGAAAACTCGGGCTGGCAAAAAATCAACAACTTTAGTGCTGACATCAAGGTAACGGTGCAGAGAACGATCACACTCTTGGGCGACGTGATGAGCGGCGAGGGAATTCCACCAGTATATCACCAGGCCTTGTTCGCCCTTGGCCCCGATGGTAGTTTTCAGTAAGAGACAAAACCTAGGAACGAGCACTAGCCCCAAGTCTAGCTCTGCTTCTGTGAAAAAGGGTACAAGTATTCTAGTCCTAACTTCTACGTTCTTCCTACTGTTAAACATGGAGTATAGAAGGGGGGGCCACGACTAGCCTCTTCCTAACTGCCTTTCCCAGACCTCAGTGTATCTGTTAGTATAGCTCTAGAAGAGAGAGAAAGGGCCCCGAGATTCCCCTTCGTCTTTCATGTTTGGCTTCTCTTCTGTCATGTGCTCCCACCATTGGACACTGAGTTCCGGAGGGTAGTGATGAGCTCTTAACATGTGTCTGTGTCTCCTACCTCAGCCCCTGCTCTAGGGCCCTCGTGCTAAATCCCACCTCTAACACGATACCTGGCACATAACAGACCTGCAAAGTGGCGCCTGGGTGGCTCAGTCGGTTAAGGGTCCGACTGCGGCTCAGGTCATGATCTCGCGGTTTGTGAGATCGAGCCCCACGTCGGGCTCTGTGCTGACAGGACGGAGCCTGCTTCTGGTCCTCTGTCCCCCTCTCTTTCTGTCCCTCCCCGGCTTGTGTGCTCTCTGTCTCTCTCTCTCTCTCTCTCTCCCAAAAATAAATAAACTTTTAAAAAAAAAGAAAAAGAAAAAGAAAATCAAGTCCTTGACCACATGTTGCTTTGGCTTCCCAGAGAGAGGGGGCCACAATTACCATAGCGAATATCACAGAGTCCTCATTAATTGCCTCAACTCTGCAAAATCCAGACGTTGGGACACGGGGAACAAACTCAAGGATCTTCACCAGATGTCACTGACCCACAGGGCTATGAAAACAATAGTCTGTGGTCACATCAATGCGTTCAGCGGTGAGAGGAAGTGATGGGATATTGGCAATACTGATTTCATCAGTGAAACTTCACGATAGCTCCAAAATTGTAAGACCAGCTGGTTCCCCATCCCTTCTTTTAACTTACACAACATGTTTGGCCAGGTGTATTTTTGCCGTATGCATTAGATGTGTTCTCAAAAACCACTTGGAAATGGGTTTTCTGTTCTGGGATGTATTTTAAATGTACAAAAGGAAATCCTGTTTAAAAGTAAATAAATAAAGCCTGCCTTGAATCTTTTTAAAAAGCAAAGCATTGTTGGGTAATGTGAAAAAGGGCTTCCGACTTATCCGTATTCAAGTTCAATTTTCACGTGCAAAGCCCTTTTCAGGATAGTACCTACAATGCTGGGCCTGCTCTTTACCTGTTCTCAAGTGCATAGGATTTGATCATGAATTGTTTATGCACCTTTAGAAAGAAATTGTGAGCAAACACATTTTTGCAACAGTAAATATCCTATTACAGGGAGGCAAATCCTATGCCCACAATGGTAGCATCTGGGTTTGCATTTCATGAATTGGTCTGAAATGGATTTCACTCACCTGATTCTCCCCGTTCTCGGCATCATTTATGGCATTATGCGTCAAACTCACTTGCCTTAGCTCATCTAAGACGCAGCTCTGGGTAACTCCCAGGGGTTCATATTTGGTAGGTCTGGGTTTTGATCCAGTAATCTGCATATTGGACAGCTTCCCCCAGGGGATTAAGGTGCGCATAATCTACAGAACTTACTAGGAGGAACATTCCTTTAGAGCCTGTCTGGACGTCAAGGGTCAGTAATCCTCTAGTTTACTGTGATGATGTTTAACACTTCTGATTACAAAAATATTATATAGGAATTCCAAGTCCTGCTATATTGGAGGATCACCTTCCCAGCGGTGAGCAGTTTCTGTCCCCTGAAGGCAGTTTACTTGACAGGTGTGTTGGGGACCCTTATTAATTGTTTGCGGTGGTACTGTGGTTTTCAAGTTGTATTCTGTGGCGTGTCCACACAGCCCGAAGTCACGCAGCCCACCCCCATATGAGCAACACCGCTTTAATTATTGGAATTCCAAGCAAAAACATTCAAACAATAAATGAGTTCAGGAGCTTAAAAAGAAAAATCGTGTTTGGCTGAGGATATTCAGGTCACAAAGTGTTAAATGTGTTATTTCACCCACTCAAGTGTTACTCATTTAAGAATGGTCATTTAAGTCTACAACTAAACACATCTTTAACACAGCTAATCTCTTCTCCGTAGGTTATGGTATATATCGTGTTTTGTAATGATGTAACCTGTTTATTTTCTCTTTCCCTATGCTTCCGGGATTTCTGCTCCTACTTTCTTTTCTTGCTTGTTTTGTCTACCAAGCTTATTGACTTCAGTAATTCAGTGAAGGTACAGAACTAGTTATGTGTTTACTAGTATTATGGGTAATGTTAATCAATTGTGAAGCCATGATAAAATCTAGTTATCCATATTCAAGGCAGACGTTAGGCCAGATAGATGGACTTTTCTGGGGGAAAGATCTGTTCGCTTTGAAGGCAGAGATTTCTGCCATCCGTTCTCCCAAAATCCAATGCAAATATCCTTACAAACACGGGACAAGAGGATACATTCATTCTTTGTAAATGTGATCTCACTGCAACTTTCAATTCACTTGTAGGATTCCAAAGCCTATTTCCATCTTCTCAATCAAATTGCACCAAAAGGACAAAAAGAAGGGGAACCACGGATAGATATTAACATGTCGGGTTTCAATGTAAGTATTGAAATTCTACAGTCTTACAAAATCATTGTCCATTTCTTCTAAATAGCAAGAATTGTTATAATTGCATGTGGTGGTGTTGACAGTTTTAAGCGTTACTTTAAAATGTATTGCTGGGGCGCCTGGGTGGCGCAGTCGGTTAAGCGTCCGACTTCAGCTAGGTCACGATCTCGCGGTCCGTGAGTTCGAGCCCCGCGTCGGGCTCTGGGCTGACGGCTCGGAGCCTGGAGCCTGTTTCCGAGTCTGTGTCTCCCTCTCTCTCTCTGCCCCTCCCCTGTTCATGCTCTGTCTCTCTCTGTCCCAAAAATAAATAAACGTTGAAAAAAAAATTAAAAAAAAAATGTATTGCTGTGGGTGTAATTCAAAGGCAGAAAGATTAGCTTTGGTTTATTTTGACAGTTTATTAGTGAGCTCCACAGTGATGGCGCTGTTGGTTTATACGGATTGCATAAAATATTCAAAGCGAGGGTGAGGAAAGAAGTGTTAGAAACTAACCTTTTCCAGGTGTTTGGATTGTAATCACAGTAAGACATTTAGTGACTCTATGTTCATATATGCATCTGTAATATTCCTGTGTTGAGGGTAATGTGACTATGTTTACAAACTGCTGATCCCTGAAATCCAATATGGGGAATCATTCACGGAACATGTTCCCTGCTTACGTCATTGATTTGTCCAGTGACCTTGGACACATTTCTTCCCCATACTGGATCTCACTTAGCCCATCCATAAAGTAAGGAGTTGGACTAGACTAGTCTCAAGTTTCTACGTTCGCCTAGTTTATTGTTTGTACCTATTAGATATAGGATGCACTGTACTAATTTGGGGGCACCTGGGTGGCTCGGTCAGTTAAGCACCCGACTCTTGGTTTCAGCTCAGGTCATGATCTCACGGTTTGTGAGTTCAAGCCCCGCGTTGGGCTCCATGCTGGGCATGAAGCCTACTTAAAAAAAAAAAAAAAAAAAAGAAGAAGAAGGAAAGAAAATCCACATTTCTACCCTATTATGCAGTGGGATTGAGTGGATTATACTGTCTAAACCATTTACACTGCCCTTATCAGAACTGAACTTGTAACTGACTTGTGTACGTGTATTTCTGTCTGTATGTTAGATGTGAGACTCTTTGGTTCAGTCACCTGGTATGGATGAGGGGCTGTCCTGTGCACTAGGGAGCTGTCTGGGAAGGCTAACCAGATGACCTTATGCCTGTGTAAATGGCACCAGGATACTAACTGATTCTGATTCTGATACAGCTCTTCTCCATTCAGTCTTCCCTGATTGATCTGAAAACACTCCTTTGTCTCTTCCCTCCTCAGAGTCCGTCAAGGATTCCCATTGACTGTAGTCTTTAGTCCGAAATGTTCTGCTTAGCATTTAAGGCCCTACACTGTCTTGTTCCAGGTCTCCTATCCAGCGATGTTTCCCACTAGTTTTATCTCTGAGCCCGTGCTCACGCTTTTCCCTTGTTGTTCAGCGTCCTTCATCTTTTTCAGCCTTATACCTTCTTTAGGGCCTCATTGATGACTGATTTTTTCAAATCCATTATCACATCAGGGTTGCTCGTGATCCTTTATAGTTCCTTCCTGCCACTTTCCCCTACTCCCCCTTCCCAGGCAACCACTCATTTGCTTTCTTTCACTTTACATTAGTTTGAATATTTGCAAATTTTATATAAATGGACCCCTGTAGTATGTATTCTTTTTTTGTGTAGCTCCTTTCGCTTGGCATGATTATTTTGAGACTCATTCATGTTGTCACATGTATCATAAATTCATTCCTTCTTAAAGGCTGAATTGTATTCCGATGAATGGAAATACCACAATTTGTTAACCCACGCACTTGTTGAACATTTGGATTGTTTCCAGTTTGGGGCTATTACAACTACAGCTGCTATGAACATTCATATAGAAGTCTCTGTGTAAATATGTGCATTCATTTCTCTTTGGGAAGTACCTAGGAGTGAAATGGCTGAGTGATGGGGTATGGTTATTGGTGATGGTTAACTTTTTGTCAACGTTTATTTATTTTTGGGACAGAGAGAGGCAGAGCATGAACAGGGGAGGGGCAGAGAGAGAGGGAGACACAGAATCGGAAACAGGCTCCAGGCTCTGAGCCATCAGCCCAGAGCCCGACGCGGGGCTCGAACTCACGGACCGCGAGATCGTGACCTGGCTGAAGTCGGACGCTTAACCGACTGCGCCACCCAGGCGCCCCATTTGATGGTTAACTTTTTGAAGAAGCTGCTAATTCATTTGCTCAAGTGGTTGTACCATTTTACATTGCCACCAGCAGTGTATGAAAGTTCCAGTTCATCCACGTCCTCGCTAACACTTCAGTGTGGTTAGCCCTTTTAACTTGGCTCATTCTAACAGGTGTTGAAATATCTGTCATTGTGGTTTTAATTTGTATTTCCCTAGTGACCTGTGATGTTGAACATTTTTATGTGACTATTTACCATCCGTGTATCGTCATTGTTCAAACATTTTGTCCATTTTTAATTGCATTGTTTGTTTTCTTATTAGCAAGTTTTGAGTGTTTTTTATGTATTTTGGATACAAATCCTTTATCGGATATGTGATTTGCAAATGTTTTCTCCCAACGTTTTTCAAAGAACAGACGTTCTTAATTTTAGCCAAGTCAAATTTAGTCATTTTTCTTTTACGGATCATGCTTTTGATGTTGTATCTGAGAAATTTTAGCATAATACAAGGTCACAAGTATTTCCTCCTATGTTTTCTCCTAGAGGTTTTTAGAGTTTGGCTTTTTGCGTTTAGAAATATATGTTTGGAGTTAATTTTGAATATAGTGTGAGATAGGAGCTGAAGTTATTTCTGCATATATGTTTTTTTGGATTTGATTATTTTTATTTCACTATTGTATATTTGACTATTTAAGTTTTTGGTTGTCATCTATTTTAAAGCTTCCTTCTGTTCCAATATTATGTCAATGCTTCATTAAGAATGCCAGGGTGATCAATGAAGAAGGGATTTTAAGATAAAGCTGGTAAATAGCATAAGTCAAACAATATTAAAGTAATAACTGACAGGTTACAAGAAATAGAAAAGGCTCTGAGAGGAACTCACTATATGCTCACAGAGAATCCTGAAGAAACGTTGAATCCCACTCAATTGCCAATCTTCTGGTGGTTACTGGCTGCAGAAGGTTACAAGGGTAACACAATAAACACACATTGTTCTGGAGTCCTACACAGTCAAGGTATCGCACTGGAGGTTAAAAAACTAAGGAGCATCACCCATTAAAGACAAAGTTAAGGGGCGCCTGGGTGGCTCAGTCGGTTGAGTGGCCGACTTCGGCTCAGGTCACGATCTCGCGGTCCGTGAGTTCGAGCCCCGCCGTCGGGCTCTGTGCTGACCACTCAGAGCCTGGAGCCTGTTTCGGATTCTGTGTCTCCCTCTCTCTGACCCTCCCCCGTTCATGCTCTGTCTCTCTCTGTCTCAAACATAAATCAACGTTAAAAAAAAAAAAATTTTAAGACAAAGTTAAAACCCTCAAATTATACATTCTGGGCAGCGTTAGTTTAAAAGTAACATTCCTCAAGCTTCCTTTAGCTTTATCTCTTCTTTTCCCACCAATTGTAAAACCTTTTTATAGGGGACACTGTTGTCCAGAAGTGCTACATTTGCCCTGGGACAAACTGTAGTGTACAGATATAGGAACTTCTCAGAGTGTTGCTGTGTTCTTTTCCAAACATAGGTCACTAGACACAGAAAATCCCAAAGCAACTGTGCCTCCTGTAGCTCCCGGTTTTTTTACTTGTAGCATTGGGAGGCGGGAATACTGGGTGTCTGAGAAACCAATTTTGACACTGGTCTGAAATGATTGGGTAACTCACATTCTTCACCAAACCCTATGTTGATCAAGAGCTCAGCATGCATGTTTCCAGGGGGAAAAGAAAAGGGGAAAAAAATAGAATGGGGTGGGCACCTGGGTGGCTCAGTTGGTTGAGCTTCTGACTCTTGGTTTCGGCTCAGGTCATCTCAGATTTTCTGGGTTCGAGCCCCGCGTTGGGCTCTGTGCTGACAGTGCAGAGCCTGCTTGAGATTCTCTGTCTCCCTCTCTCTCTACCCCTCCCCAACTCACCCTAGTGCTCTCGCTCTGTCTCTCTCTCTCTCTCTCTCAAAATAAACATTAAAAAAAATAGAATGGGGAAGAAGGTAACAAGTTGGGAGTCATAGGAATTAGTCGAAAGTAAGTATTTGCAGAAATGCACAACATTGCTTCTTCCTGGGTGGAAAAGTTAAGTAAAGCAACCCGTAAACAAATAAAATAGACTAAAAAAAAATCCCTGAAGAGAAAAACTACAATTTGAAATGCACAATTTAAACCTGAAATCAAATCATTGGAAACTGCGATTCTTGATTATTATTTTTAAATTATTTTCTCATAATTATTTTTTCTTTTTCAGTCTTACACCTCCCTTAGGGCCCAACTGAAAAATCTGAGCAGTTTTTGCTTTTTTCTTGATGAGTTTTAGCAGGAGATGTAATCCCAATGGAATTAAATGTAGTATCCTTAGATAAATCATCTGGTGCCACCTAGGGTATTTTTAAGGTACTGCAATCAAATACAGCCAACTTTCTGTTGCATTCCACAAACAATTTTATAATAAATACCATGTGTTGGCTAAGAGAAAGTAGAATTGTATATCCAGCCTATCATTGTAGGGAAACGTTTCTATATTTTTAGTATTTTTAGCCTTTTACAATATGTCTTCTTACTTCAACAGGAAACAGATGATTTGAAGAGAGCAGAGAGTATGCTTCAACAAGCAGACAAGTTAGGTTGCAGACAGTTTGTTACCCCTGCTGATGTTGTCAGTGGAAACCCCAAACTGAACTTGGCCTTTGTGGCTAACCTGTTCAATAAATACCCAGCACTAACGAAGCCAGAGAACCAGGATATTGACTGGACTCTATTGGAAGGTAACTGAAGGTTTCTCACATTCTAATGTGCAGGACTACAGAGTGGAAATATGTTACGTAGGCCACGATGGTTTCAGGATCTTGACTTAATACGTTTCCTTATCCACTTTCCCTTAGCAAATATCTGCTGGAAGTAGGCCCAAAGGCTGAGTAAAAAGTGGCAGCTGATAGAAAAGGATGATACAAGGAAACTTGTAAAGGAGTCACTGATCACTTAGCTTAAGGCCACTTAGTAAACCCGTGCTTTATTTTAATATTTTAGAATTAGATCACTTTTTAAACCTCTCCTTCCACAAATATACATATGCATTAAATTTGACCTATAAATTTACAGTATTATTTCATTCATCCATGGTTGGACTGACCAGAACTAGCCCCGATTCCTTTTCTACTCCCCTACTCAAAAAATACTAGGGGTGCCCGGCAGGCTCAGTCAGTTGAGCGTGCTAGTCTCAATCTCGGGATTTTGAATTTGATCCCCACGTAGGGTATAGAGATTACTTAAAAATAAAATCTTTAAGGGGCGCCTGGGTGGTTCAGGCAGTTGAGCCCGACTCTTGATTTCAGCTCAGGTCGTGATCCCAGGGTCGTGGGGTCAAGCCCTGCGTCACGCTCCGTGCTGAGCGTGGAACCTACTTGAGATTCTCTTTCTCTCTCCTCTGCCCTTCTTCCCTGCTCACATGCTGTCTCTCTAAAAAGAAAAAATAATGGGGTGCCTGGGTGGCTCAGTCGGTTGAGCATCTGACTTGGGGTCAGGTCATGATCTCGCGGTCTGTGAGTTCAAGCCCTGCGTTGGGCTCTGTGCTGACAGCTCAGAGCCCGGACCCTGCTTCGGATTCCGTGTCTCCCTCTCTTTATGCTTTTCCAGTTTCAAGTAACTTATTGCTGTAGTATTATAGGCATGTAAAATGAGTACTCGTGTGTAGCTTAGGATGTATAAATGTGTAGAAAGAAGAAGTAAATTCATGAGTATAGAGGGTTCATATAACCACAAAAGTTTTTTTAATGTAAAACTGATCACATCAGTTACTTCTGGGAGATATTGGGGAAGGATTACAAGGGACAGAAGATTATTAAAAATTCATAAACCTCTAAATTGCTTAACTGATTATAAATTTGCATTCTTTAATTTTAAAATAAAATGAATAGATTTTTAAAAACAGGCATGTATCTGGGGGCACCTGGGTAGCTCAGTTGGTTAAGTGTCTGACTCTCGATCTTGGCTCAGGTCATGATCTCACGGTTTGTGAGACTGAGCCCCACATTGAAGCTTTGCACTGACAGCATGGAGCCTGCTTAGGATTCTCTCTCTCTCTCTTTCTCTCTCTTTCTCTCTCTTTCTCTCTCTCTCAATATAAAGAAATGGACTTTAAAAAAATAAAAACAATAAAAAACATGTATGTAGAGAGAAAGTAGAGAAAATGTTTGGAGATTCATATTGGAGAAAACCTCTAGATCTGTACAGAGGAAATGAAATAATCTTACATATGCTTTCATATTATATGCACATACAAGGTGTTGCATTAATATATAAACTTTGTGAATATTCTTAATAGGAGAAACTCGTGAAGAAAGAACCTTCCGTAACTGGATGAACTCTCTTGGTGTTAATCCCCATGTAAACCATCTCTATGCGTAAGCTTTTCTACTTTTCTTATAAACAATTAGGAACGTCATGAGTGGATGCCACAGAAATAATGACAGCTCTAAACATTTTCTAAATGTTAGTTTACAGGGTGCCTGGTGGAGTGTCTGACTCCTAATTCAGCTCAAGATCGAACCCCGTGTTGGGCTCCGCACTGAGCATAGAGGCTGCTTAAGATTCTGTCTCTCCCCTGCCTCCCTCTGCCCCTTTCCCCATTTGCACGCACTCTCTCCCTCTCTCTCAAAAAAAGTTAGTTTACAGTGGTCATTTATAGTGGAAAATGCTTAGTGGTGACATCCATCATTATTTTCCAAATATGCAGAAGCCCAGATTATTTCTCTATATGATCATTAAGTGAAAGAATGTAAGGATGTCTTTCTAACACCCTAGGGAACAGATAGTTAATATTTTGAAACAGAGACCAAGAAATGCCTTAGGTAGACCATCCATGATGTCTTGAGGCCTTTGTGTTCACTGTTCTCTCAGCATGGAATGTTCTTTTCCGCCTCTAATGCCTTACTCCCTTACTATATTCAAACCACGAATTCAGACCCGGCCCAGCACCTAACGCTCCTTAACCCTAACCCTAGTTCTTTTTTATCTCCATAGCAGTTATATACACCCCCAAATCAAATGATCTGTTTATCCATATACTTGTTTTTTGTCTCTCTCTCTAACTCTAAAGTAAGGCCAGGGATTTTTGTCCTATTGCCCAGCTTCTAGAATAGTCCCTTGCAAAAAGTAAGCTCTCAATAAATATTTCAAGTGAGCAAGATGATGTTACCTTTGTTTTGGGGACAGACTGATAGAAAATAGGAGCCTAGGGGCGCCTGGGTGGCTCAGCCGGTTGAGCGTCCGACTTCAACTCAGGTCACGATCTCGCGGTCCGTGAGTTCGAGCCCCGCGTCGGGCTCTGGGCTGATGGCTCGGAGCCTGGAGCCTGCTTCAGATTCTGTGTCTCCCTCTCTCTCTGCCCCTCCCCCGTTCATGCTCTGTCTCTCTCTGTCCCAAAAATAAATAAACGTTGAAAAAAAAATTTTTTTTTTTTTAAGAAAATAGGAGGCTGGGGTATTATCTGTGGTTTTCTAGGTTTTATTTACTTTTTTAGTTTAAATCCCATTTAGTTAATATAGTTGTAATAACGATTTCAGGAGTAGAATTTCGTGGTTCATCACTTACATACAACACCCAGGGCTCATCCCAACAAGTGCCCTCCTCAATGCCCACCACCCATTGTCCCCTCTCTCCCACTCCCCCATCAACCCTCAGTTCTCTGTATTTCAGAGTCTCTTATGGTTTGCGTCCCTCTCTGTTTTTATCTTATTTTTCCTTCCCTTCCCCTATGTTCATCTGTTTGGTTTCTTTAATTCCACATATGAGTGAAATCATATGATATTTGTCTTTCTCTGCCTGACTTACTTCGCTTAGCATCACACGCCCCAGTTCCATCCCTGTTGATGCAAATGGCAAGATTTCATTCTTTTTGATGGCCGAGTAATATTCCATTGTGTATATATACCACCGATTCTTCAGCTATTCTTCCATCGTTGGTCAGGTTTTCTATGTTTTAGTCACCCCTGTACTGTTACTGCTTTTCATGAAACCAAGTCTGGCTGTCTGAAAACACTGATTGAATTCTTTTTAAATCTTTAGTGACCTACAAGACGCCTTGGTAATCTTACAGTTGTACGAACGAATTAAAGTTCCTGTTGACTGGAGTAAGGTCAATAAACCTCCATACCCAAAACTCGGAGCCAACATGAAAAAGGTAGATCGCTCGGTCGCCACACAGATTTGTTACGGGCTGTTTTTATTCTCCGTGTGTTTCTTTCGTTTAGAACACTCTTGAGTCTGAGCTTCTTGAGAACAGGAACTGTGTCTTGACTTCTTTTGATGCGTGGAGCACCCCGCGTCGCAAACACGTACTCACATATGTGCACGGAGTAAGCAGACGAGAAATCTTTGACCGTTTACCTTTTGTGCGTTTACAGCTGGAAAACTGCAACTATGCTGTTGAACTGGGGAAGCATCCTGCCAAATTCTCCCTGGTTGGTATTGGAGGGCAGGACCTGAATGATGGAAACCAAACTCTGACTTTAGCTTTGGTCTGGCAGCTGATGAGAAGGTACGGTACGCAGTCCGAGCTGTTCACGCTTCGCTGCAGTACTGGTCTGTGATCTACTTCTTGTCACTTTCAGGCAGACGTGTTGGTGACTATGTCTTTGAAATGTTTGCGTTTAGACTCTTAAGTGGGCTGAAGTAACGAATACATGCTGGGTGTTCAGTGGGAGATGCCTCCTTGAAAGCCAGGCAGCAGAACTGTGAATATTTCCTGGTTTTATTTTTTTAAGTTTTTTGCATTTATTTCGAGAGAGAGGAGCATGAGTCGGGGAGGGGCAGAGAGAGAGAATCCCACACAGGCTGTCAGCACATAGATCTGACGTGGGGCTCGATCTCACGAACCATGAGATCATGACCTGAGCTGAAATCAAGATGCTTAACCAACTGAGCCACCCAGGCACCCCTGTTCACCTGTTTTACTAGGAAGCCTGGCATGCAGCCTTGAGTTTCATTTAGTGTCAGTGAATTAAAAAAAAAAAAAAAAAAAAAACAGAAAGCAAAAATTATGAACAGTCCCTGGATCCATTTAAAAAAGATCTCATAGGGGCGCCTGGGTGGCGCAGTTGGTTAAGCGTCCGACTTCAGCCAGGTCACGATCTCGCGGTCCGTGAGTTCGAGCCCCGCGTCGGGCTCTGGGCTGATGGCTCAGAGCCTGGAGCCTGTTTCCGATTCTGTGTCTCCCTCTCTCTCTGCCCCTCCCCCGTTCAGGCTCTGTCTCTCTCTGTCCCAAAAATAAATAA
>NW_024420499.1:18373-53180 GCF_014898765.1 Herpailurus yagouaroundi | reverse complement strand
TAAAAAAAAAAAAAAAAAAAAAAAAAAGATCTCATAATTATAATGCTTAAAAGCATTCTTCATGACTGAGCACCAGCCAAAGCACAGCTTCTTTTAGGTCATGGCCACTGTTGGACTGGTATAAAAGGTGCCTGCAATAGACTGTTGGGCTTGCTCTGGAAAGCACTGAAATCCCCCCGCCAGCACCACTTACAAAGGGTAGATCAGTGGTGAGCCACTACTACTCGAATTTTTTTTTTTCATATAATATGAATTTCCTTCCATGAAATCTTTAGTCTTTCAAACCTAAGGGATAAAAGAAATAGAAGACAAAGCACCTTTCTATTGTTTGCATATTTTTCCCTAAAATAGATTGGGACCTAGGGCGCCTGGGTGGCTCGGTCAGTTAAGCATCGGACTCTTTTCTTTTTGAAGTGTTATTTATTTTGAGAGAGAGAGAGAGAGTGCAAGTGGGGAAAGCACAGAGAAAGAAGGAGAGAGGGAATCCCAAGTAGGCTCCACACCATCGGCACAGAGCCTGATACAGGGCTCAAACCTACGAACCACGAGATCATGACCCGAGTCAAACAACTGAGCCACCCAGGCGCCCCAAGCATCTGACTCTTGATTTCGGCTCAGGTCATGATCTCAAGGTTTGTGAGTTCAAGCCCCATGTCCGGCTCTGTGCTGACGGTGTGGTGCCTGCCTGGGATTCATTCTCTCTCTCTCTCTCTCTCTCTCTCTCTCTCTCTCTCTCTCTCAAAATAAATAATTTTTTTAAAGTAGATTAGGACCTTTTCTTCCACCTCTTTTATTTTTGTTTTCCTTATTATTAGTTTATGTTACAGTTCTAAGTTACATAGGCTCCCCCCCCCAAATTTCATGTTTTTCTTTTCAAATTTTTATTTAAATTCTAGTGCGTTAACATATACAGTGCAATATTGGCGTCAGCAGAATTCGGTGAGTCATCACTTACAACAACACTGCTTCTTCTTTTAGATATACCCTCAATGTTCTGGAAGACCTTGGAGACGGGCAGAAAGCTAATGATGACATCATCGTAAGCTGGGTGAACAGAACATTGAGTGAAGCTGGAAAATCAACTTCCATTCAGAGTTTTAAGGCAAGAATTCCACATTTGACTCTTAGACGTTATGTTTGCCGGAAAGTGCCAGTAATTTGGAAGGGCAGCCGTTGGGTTTCTTCGTCAGTGTGAATTAGTGCTGGGCTAATGGCAAGACTCTCTTAATTCACTGGGCTTTGTTTATGGCAGCTTTCTGTAAGTAATCACGTGTTAATTTGTGCATACTGAAACTCTCAGGTTCATTGTCCTTTTTGCACTAGGACAAGACGATCAGCTCCAGCTTGGCGGTTGTGGATTTAATTGATGCCATCCAGCCGGGCTGCATAAACTATGACCTTGTTAAGAGTGGCAGTCTGACAGAAGATGACAAGCATAATAACGCCAAGTAAGAGATACCAATGATAGTAGTGATTAATATCCTGGCAAGAGCACAGGCTTTGGAGCCGGGCACGTCCGCATTCTCGCTCAGATTCTGCCGCTGAACAGTGGCGTTATCTGAGGGGTGCCCAGTTGGGTGGCTCAGTCAGTGAAGCGTCCGACCCTTGGTTTCAGCTCAGGTCATGATCTCATGTTTCGTGAGTTCGAGCCCTGCATTGGGCTCTGCGTTGGCCGCGTGGAGCCTGCTTGGGATTCTCTCTTTCCTCTCTCCTGCCCTTCCCCTGCTTGTTCTCTCTCTGTCTCTCTCAAAGTAAATGAAAATAAACTTTAAAGGGGCGCCTGGGTGGCGCATTCAGTTCAGGGTCCCTCCGACTCTTGATATCGGCTCAGGTCATGATGTCACAGTTTGTGAGTTCAAGCCCCGCATCGGGCTCTGCACTGATGGCGTGGAGCCTACTTGGGATTCTGTCTCTCCTTCTCTCTGCCCCTCCCCTGCTTGTGATCTCTCTCTCTCTCTCTCTCTCTCTTTCTCTCTCTGTCTCTCAAAATAAATAAACTTAAAAAAAATAGAGGTGCCTGAGTGGCTCAGTTGGTTGAGTGCCCAAATTTGGCTCAGGTCATGATCTCACAGCTCTGAGTTCGAGCCCTGTGTCGGCCTCTGTGCTGACAGCACAGAGTCTGGAGCCTGCTTCGAGTTCTGTGTCTCCCTCTCTCTCTGCCCCTCCCCTGTTCATGCTCGCTCACTCTGTCTCTCTCTCAAAAACAAACATTAAAAAAGATTTTTTTTTAATAATAAGCTTAAAAACAAGAAGAATGGTGTCACCTGAGGATACCTCTTTGAGCCTCAGACTCATCAGTAGATTGGAAACAAATAATACTTAGAGATTTTGAAATGAATAAAATATATATGAGCCTAGCATTATGCCTGACATAGTAGGTGCTCAATCAGTTGTGGCTTTGGGAAATTACCGAAATAATATACTTTGGGTTTTAATGTGACTCAGCTACAGACTTACAAGAGGAGAATGAGCTAAGAACATTCATGCCGGGGCGCCTGGGTGGCTCAGTCGGTTAAGCGTCCGACTTCGGCTCAGGTCATGATCTTGCAGTCCGTGAGTTCAAGCCCCGCGTTGGGCTCTGTGCTGACAGCTCGGAGCCTGGGGCCTGTTTCGGATTCTGTGTCTCCCTCTCTCCCCCCCTCCCCCGTTCGTGCTCTGTCTCTCTCTGTCTCAAAAATAAATAAACATTAAAAAAAAAAAAAAAAAGAACATTCATGCCATAGATAAGAGTAGATAGAAGTATTCTTTTTTGAAACACATTGTTTACTGATGTCTTTTTTTACTGGGCATAGAGCACCTTTACTACATATGTTGAGTTTATTATCTTGGTCCCTAAATGAGCAGGATGCTTAACCCTCCACTGAAACTACCTATGCCTTGAAAATTTTCTGCAAGCCAACGATATTGACAAGGGCTTTTCCACCTGTCACTTCCCTTCCCCACCAAAGACCTAGACTGTGACTTGCTTTTACAGGTGACCCATGAAAGCTTGACTAACATACACTGAAAACGAGCCCACCGAAAAACTTTCCTTTTTCAGTGACGTGGTCCTCTTCAAAGATTTGTGTCACAAAACACCTAGAAATGTCTCATGGATTAATTGAAGTGTGCTCTTGCAAATTTCCTCCACTGGACACATCAGTTCTTTCTTCCCGTACTTTGTGTACCTTTTCCGTTCCTTATTCTGACCACTCCGTTCATGTACCGTGTAGACTCCCCGCCCTTGACTTTTTGGAAGTATTCATTGTATCCACCAAAGCAGCTTGGATTTGACATGTGACACAGATTTCCACCCCCTTTCTCTAAGATCACATGAGATCTTAGAGTGTCTGTTATCCTATTACGTGTTCAATGAAACTGTCAACATTGATTATATAGCCAGTCTGGATAATTATATATTTTTATATATATAATATATATTTTATATATACATATTTTTTTTCATTGTCAGGTCATGTCAGTGCTCCAAAATTAATTCTCATTGCATATTGGAGAAATGAAGTGGATAAAATCTGTCCCAAATAGTAGAGCTTAAAAATCTGGTGTCACTTAAGAGTGACATCAAAAAAACAAAACAAAACAAAACAAAACCCAGGGGCGCCTGGGTGGTTCAGTTGATTAAGCGTCTGAAAAAAAAACTGTAACACACACCATAAACTAAATACTAAGTTTTGAAAATTTTTTGCATGAAAAAGAAGAGACAAGGGCTGAACTTATAATAATAGATTCTGAAAAATAAGTATTTAAAGACAAACATCCTAATGAAAAATAGGACGTGTGGATAGATCAGACTCCTTATAGAAAAGGAAATAAGCTATAAATACATAAACCGATGTGTCACCTGGCTGGTGTTTATAGGTATGCCTTTAAAAAGTGGCACCGAGGGGCACCTGGGTGGCTCAGTCGGTTAAGCGTCCATCTCTCGATTTGGGCTCAGGTCATGATCTTGCAGTTCGTGAGATCGAGCCCCACATCAGGCTCTGGCTGACAGTGCGGAGCCTGCTTAGAATTCTGTCTCCCTGTCTCTCTGCCCCTCTCCCACACGTGCATGCACTCTTTCTTTCTCTCTCTCTCTCTCTCTCTCTCTCTCTCTCAAAATAAATAGAAATAAACTTTAAAACAAAACAGAGAACAAAAAAAGCAAAATGTTCCCATCCGAACTCCCACACTATGAAAGTTTTGCATCCCAGCCAAATGATAAGAGGAAACCGACGTCTCCTCTCCTGTCCTTCGCTAACAAGAAGTTCATCTGAATTTCTGTTTCCTCCAAAAACAGGTACGCGGTGTCCATGGCTAGAAGAATTGGAGCCCGGGTGTATGCTCTCCCCGAAGACCTTGTGGAAGTAAAGCCCAAGATGGTCATGACCGTGTTTGCATGCTTGATGGGCAGGGGAATGAAGAGAGTGTAAAATAACCAATTTGAATACAAACAGCCTTGCTCCCAGGTGCATGGTTACCAGGTCAGCTATTTCCAGGTGATGTGCTCATGGCTTAAGGAACTGTTGGTCATCCTGAGAGCCCACAGGGGAAAGAGGTTGAATGAAAACGACTCCCCTTTCCCATCGCTGAAGTTGGATTTGTCAGGCACCCCTGAAATGTGCTCACGGCCAACTCATTTACTCTCTCCTCCTAGATTGCTGCCCTGGATACTTCCCATTGCTGTATGTTATGTCTGTGTATCTTTTTCCCTCCTAGAACATCCACATCTTGAGACGTGCTTAGATGATTGGATATGAATATTCTTAGACCATAATTTTGCTTTCCATCCAGTATGCTCGTTCTCATTCGAGAACTGTGGTCGGAGGGTATTTGGATAGGAGTACCTTTTGCTTTCTCTTCGTAGTACTGAAAATTGGCAGAAGTAACTGGCTGTGCAGAATGTAATAGAAGCTTTTCGTATTCTTTTATTCTGAAAATCAGTATCTTTTTACAGTATTCTTTCTACATGATCTTTTTTGTACATTTAAGAATATTTTGATTACATTAAATAAGACTGCTGATTTTGCTACTTTTTTTAAGGGGTCTTCAAGTAAGTAAAAACCATACATTATAGGTAGAGGAACAAAACGGACCTTCCAATTTGCATACCCTGGCCTCTCACACCCAAGCTGTAAACAATTGACGCATCTTATCTTAAAACACTTGGTTCAGTATACGCTTCTTTGTGTTACAACCTGTATCCTCAGACTCTCTCTTTGGATTTAAAAATGTTGTTGAATGACACTTTTGAGGAGAGAGTGTGCTCGGACCGTAGACAGGATATGCTAAGTGTACCATCGAATTTCCAATTTTACACCTAAGAAAAGGAGATGTGGTCACTAAAGAATAAAAATATGTATGTAGGACTTAATGTACTCTTGCTTTGTCCAGCTATTTGCTATAGTTTTCAAGATCATAATGTTACTCTAACTCTGAAAAGTGATGTAATCTGGTAGCAATGTATTAGTTCAAATAAAGGCATTTACATAATAATTAGTCTCTGCATGTTTCTGGCACACTATATAAAATGATGTTTGTGGGGGCGCCCGCGTGGCTCACTTGGTTAAGCGTCCGACTTCGGCTCAGGTCATGATCTTGCGGTTCGTGGGTTCGAGCCCCACGTTGGGCTCTGTGATGACAGCTCAGAGCCTGGAGCCTGCTTCGGATTCCGTGTCTCCCTCTTTCCGCCCCTCCCCCACTCACACTGTGTCTCTCTTGCTCTCTCAAAAATAAACATTAAAAAAAAATTTTTTTAAAAAACGGCTTTAAGGAATAACTACAAGCTTCCTGCAAACATACCGGAGTAACTGATAAGGACAATCACATCTTACGACCTGTCTTCTGCTAAAGAAAAAGCTCCAGGGGCGCCTGGGTGGCGCAGTCGGTTAAGCGTCCGACTTCAGCCAGGTCACGATCTCGCGGTCCGTGAGTTTGAGCCCCGCGTCAGGCTCTGGGCTGATGGCTCGGAGCCTGGAGCCTGTTTCCGATTCTGTGTCTCCCTCTCTCTCTGCCCCTCCCCCGTTCATGCTCTGTCTCTGTCCCCAAAATAAATAAACATTGAAAAAAAATAAATAAATAAAAAAACAATGATAAATGATCTGTTGGTGGAGGTATGCAAATACAGGCTTTCTCTAACGCCCAGATGGAAGAATGATCAGTTTACAGCTGGTTGAAGGCAATTTGGTAACTACAGCCAAACTGCAAACGGTCGTATTTTTCCACTCTGCAGCCAGCAAATACAGCAATGTGCTATGATACATCTTGTAATGAAATAAGTTGTAGTCCAGCTACGTTATGCAATACTTTTGTAGTCATTAAAAACACTGCTGTGGGGGGGGGGGTGCCTGGGTGGCTCAGTCAGTTGAGCATCTGACTCGATTTCGGTTCAGGTCATGATCTCACAGTTTGTGAGATCAAACCCTGCGTCAGGCTCTGGCTGACAGTGTAGAGCCTGCTTGGGATTCTCTGTCTCCCTCTCTCTGCCCCTCCCCTGCCTGTGCACACACACACACACACTCTCTCAAAGAAACTTTAAAAAATAAAAATAAAAAGTAAATTTAAAAACTGCTATGACTATGTAAGGAAAGATGTCTCATTCTACCCCACTTTTAAAAATAAATGGTAGTATGTACAAATATACTTCTACTTGGGGAGGTGGAGTGGAACATCAAGGATTTTTTACTTGTTTTGGAAACCGTTCACTGCATCGTTTTGAAGTTTTTATTTCAATTCCAGTTAGTTAACATACAGTGTAAAATTAGTAAAATTAGTTGAATCACGATAGAGTGATTCAAGACTTCCATGCAACACCCCGTGCTCATCACAAGTGCCCTCCTTCATCCCCATCACCCATTTAAAAAAATTCTTTAAGGGGCGCCTGGGTGGCGCAGTCGGTTGAGCGTCCGACTTCAGCCAGGTCACGATCTCGCGGTCCATGAGTTCGAGCCCCGCGTCGGGCTCTGGGCTGATGGCTCAGAGCCTGGAGCCTGTTTCCGATTCTGTGTCTCCCTCTCTCTCTGCCCCTCCCCCGTTCATGCTCTGTCTCCCAAAAATAAATAAACATTGAAAAAAAAAATTAAAAAAAATTCTTTAAGGTTTTATTTAGGTAACCTCCGCACCCAACAGGAAATTAAACAACATAGAGAGCTGCATGAAGCCCATTCTTTTTCTTGAGTCCTATAGTTGCTTATCTGGGACACACTCATCATAACGTCAAATGGAACAAGGGAAGTTTGTATCAGGCAGGGGCACAAAGTCAGAAAGTATAGATTTTTACAGTGGTAGGGACGCCTGGGTGTCTCGGTCGGTTAAGGATTTCCAACAGCATGGAACCAGCTTGGGTTTCTCTCCCTCCCTCTCTCTCTGTCCCTCCCCTGCTTGTACGCTCTCTCTCAAAATATAATGTTTACAGTGCCAGACAGAATGCGTAGGGGTTAGACATGGTGGCGATCAGTAAAATCCCCCATGTGACGTGATGCTTTGGTTCTTCATTTCTTACAAGTTTGACAGGTGATAAAAAGGGCCAGGTAGGTTTTTCGGGTGTTTTGTTTTGTTTTTTAATCCTGCAGGTTCCTTTTTGAGGTCCAGATTTGACCCATCCTTGTTTCCTGGTTTCAAAATCCTATTTCAAAACTGCTGCATTCAGATTTCACAGAAGGGGCTCCTCCTAAGGCTGGACAGCTTAGACACATACGTAAGACAGCCTTCTCACAGTCCAAAATCACCAATGCAAAATGGAAATAGCCCCTGACGTATGGGAACTGGCCTGGCACTCACAGCTATGCCTTGTTCTCCTGTGAGCATAAATGCCTTCGTAGAACACCAGCATCCTCTGTGTTGGTGATGAAGGCAGACAAAATAGGAACGCTATCCAACTCTCAGAAATGAACAAACATCTCCCTCTCCTGGCTGATATGAGATATTGCTGCTGCTTTTTCTTCATTCCCAGTACAGCTTGAGCCTGGGTATAATCTAGTATGGTTTTGCAATGTTGATTGTAAATATTTCTTGTCTTTAAGTCAGGACTTAAACTGTGTCTCTAGCAACTTTTTTTAATAATTTTTAAAAAGTTTATTTATTATTGAGAGAGAGAGAGAGAGAGCACAAATTGGGAAGAGGCAGAGAGAATCCAAAGCAGGCTCCAGGCTCTGAGCTCTCAGCACAGAGCCCGACGCGGGGCTCGAAACCACAGACTGTAAGATCATGACCTGAGCTGAAGTCAGACACTTAACCGACTGAGTCACCCAGGCACCCCTCTAACAACTATTCTTGATTTCACCTTTCCCAAATGCAGGCTTCAAATTCAGACTACATAATAAAATTATTAACAGGTCTTTTATGCTTCAAATATCTTTGGGTTTCCTGAAATGGCCATTAAAGAATACAAAGATTGCTCCTGTAAAAGAAAGGGCAATTCTGGAGCACCTGGGTGGCCAGTCAGTTGAGCAGCTGACTCTTGATTTTGGCTGAGGTCCAGATCCTAGGGTCATGGGATCGAGCCCTGCAGCAGGCTCCACACTGACCGTGCAGCCTGCTTAAGATTGTCTCTCCCTCTGCCCCCTCCCTTGCTTGCGTGCTTGCTTTCTCTCAAATTAAGAAAGAAAAAAAATTTTAATGTTTATTTATTCTTGAGAGAAAGAGAGAGAGAGTGCAAGCAAGGGAGGGGCAGAGGGAGAGGGAGACACAGAATCCGAAGCAGGCTTCAGGCTCCGAGCTGTCAGCACAGAGCCCGACGCGGGGCTCAAACTCACGAACCGTGAGATCATGACCTGAGCTGAAATCAAGAGTAGGATGCTTAATGGACTGAGCCACCCAGGTGCCCCTTAGGAGATTATCTATGCCCTAGACAGACCTTCTAAAGACTCTCCGATGACGATGCTTTAGTCGTAGTTGTTAATGGTTTGAACACAAAAAAAGGAAAGCTAAAAATTGCTGAACAGGATATGCTATCGCAGTCTTAAATTTCTCCTTAAAATATAAGCTTCTCATGGAAATTAAATTGGTTCAGATGGCTCAATGAATTGCCCTTGCTCAGACTTACCATCTGACCAAATATAAAAAGAGGATACTTTACATGAATAGTAAGTATGTGATTTTAGGTTAGTCCACGATGTCAACATGGCTTAGAAACAAAGAGATTTCCTGACCTCTCCAGGAACCCCTATAAAATAAATGCTGAGTTAAAAGACCTTGAGACGTTGGGGTGCCTGCCTCAGCCGGTTGGGCAGCCAACTTCAGCTCAGGTCATGATCTCATGATTCATGAGTTTGAGCCCCACATCAGGCTCTGCACTGTCAGCACGGAGCCTCCTTGGGATCCTCTCTCTCTCTCTCTCTCTCTCTCTCTGTCTCTCTCTCCTGAAAATAAACTTTTTAAGTATCTTGTTACTCGATATTGGTCAACAACTGGCATTATCAGTAAAACCCCAAGACATTGATACTTGAGTTTTTGTAAGTATATAAAACTTTTAATACATATGCCTCACTTCCTCCCACTCCTCTGGAATCCATTCGATCAGAACACCTTCAACAGAAGGTTCTTAGGAATCCTCCAGAAGCTGCTGACAGCAGAAATGGATGACTTACGCCTGACAACAAAACAAGCCGTTGACATCAGAAATGGAGAGGTTCCAGCCAAGGTGACAGAATGAGATTAATTTTCTGACTTTTCTTTATGCCCTCTAGCACGTTAATGTGACCTCCTTTATCTTCATTGTATTGTTTTGAACCCCCCAGTGGTCTTCCTCTGGCACTTGAGGGAAAACGAAATTCTCCTATACGTTTTCTTCCCAGGTCGTAGCAACTGCTCTGAATTTAACTAATGGCTGGATCTAACATCCTCCAGCAGACCCCGCTGACCATGATTTAATACCAATTCCTTTCAACATCGCAGAAGGTAGATTCCCTTTTATAGGCCCCTTCTGGTATGTAATAAACTTCCCTCCTATCATTAGTCCTGACCTTCAGCCTTATGAAAATAGACCTTGACCTCACATTATCAGAATGCTTCTGCTAAGGCTATATGATAATACTGTCAGCAAAACCAAGCCACTCGGGAGTAGACCGTACTATTGACACTCTCCTGACCACGAAAGTCAGTAAATTACTTCCAGGAAAACACATCCTTCCCTGCCTTGCTGAATTTTTTCTAGCTTCACTCAAGAAATCTACCACCAGGGGGTACCTGGGTCGGTCGGTTGAGCATCTGACTTCAGCTCAGGTCAAGATCTCAAGGCTCATGAGTTTGAGCCCCCCATGGGGCTCTCTGCTGTCAGCACAGAGCACGCTTTGGGTCCTCTGTTTCCTTCTCTGTCTGCTCCCCACCCCCCTGATCATGCTCTCTGTCTCTTAAAAATAAAATAAACATCAGGGCGCCTGGGTGGCTTCGTCAGTTACGAGTCCGACTTTGGCTCAGGTCATGATCTCACGGTTGGTGAGTTCAAGCCCCGCGGCGGGCTCTGTGCTGACAGCTCGGAGCCCGGAGCCCGCTTCAGATTCTGTGTCTCCCTCTCCCTCTGCCCCTCCCTTGCTCACACGCTGTCTCTCTCTCTCTCTCTGTCAAAAATAATAAACATTACAAAAATTTTTTTGAATAAAATAACCATTAAAAAAAATTACCACTAATGGGGCACCTGGGTGGCTCAGTCGTTAAGCGTCCGACTTCCACTCAGGTCATGATCTCACGGTCTGTGAGTTCGAGCCCCGCATCAGGCTCTGTGCTGACAGCTGACAGGCTGACATCACAGACAGGCTGAGAGCCTGGAGCCTGTTTCAGATTCTGTGTCTCCCTCTCTCTCTGCCCCTCCCCTGTTCACGCTCTGTCTCTCTCTGTCTCAAAAATAAATAAACGTTAAAAAAAAAAATTAAAAAAAAAATTACCACTAAGGACAGCAAACTGGCTGACATGTTGTGATAAATGATACTTATTTTCCCAATACAGTTTACCCCCAACTGGGGTACTACATTTTATATGGATAGGCTTATACTGTTCAGCCATACACTAATTTATCCTGTGTATTCAGGATAATTGTGATATTAGATACTTTGCAGACTTTCATATAATTGTGGATTTTTAGACATTAAAATGTACCACCCCTCCAGGGGAACATGCTCCTCTGGAAAAAATACTACCAGAAACTTCCAAGCACACAAGCTTATTTAAAAAAAAAAAACAAGAACAAAAACAAGACAAAACAGGGGCACCTGGGTGGCTCAGCCAGTTGAGCATCTGACTTCGGCCCAGGTCGTGATCTCACAGTGCGTGGGTTCCAGCCCCGTGTCAGGCTCTGTGCTGACAGCTCGGAGCCTGGAGCCTGTTTTGGATTCTGTGTCTCCCACTCTTTCTCTCTGCCCCTCCCCTGCTCGCGCTCTGTCGGTCTCAAAAATAGATAAGCATTAAAAATCAATAAATAAAATAAAATAACAACAACAACAAACTCCCAGAAGGCATACCTGACTCTGGTTTTAGGCATACCATACAAGTTGCAATCACCCTGTTAGGGCAAACGTGGCCCCAAACTTGCCTCGGCCCTGACAAAAATCCTAAGCAACACAACTTCAACTCTGAAAGACAAATTAGCCTAATCTCATTAGCTAGGATTGTTATGGGCAATCACGTGGTCCTCAATGACCTCTTACCTGGTCAAGGGGAAATTGATGCTGTAACAAACACTGCTTGGTATACTACGTACCGATAAAGTTCATTTGTACATCAGGACCCACAAGAAGGAAGTTGTCCCAGTGGTCTGGCCACATCACAAATCTAAACCTAAGTCAGCCCGCACTTATGGGAAACACCTGTCCAGGAAGCCAACCATACCCCAGCCACCATCCTCCAACTAAGCTTTAACTACTTGCCCTTCACCCCAGAAAATAACACCTGCTAGCTTTTATAGGGAAATCCCCCACCTCCTACCCAATCCTGGCCTGTTTCCGAGCTGCCTCTTGTAACGCTCTCTGTAAAATTTGCTCTTGCCCCAAATCCTCAGGGAGAGCTCCCAACTGTTTGTGAGGAGCGTATGCCCCCAAGCCACGGATTGTTTTCCTTTGAATAAGGGATAGCAGACTCCTTGCTAAATCGCTTTAGTTTTGTCATTTGACAGTTTTGGCAATGAGATGGAACCTGAGGAGAGCCACTGAAGATTCCAGGGATGGCTCCAAGATGGCGGTGAAGATACCCACAGAGCCCTTTTGGTTTGCTGACTCTTCAGCTGCTCTGCGGGATCTCTGGTAAGCTTCTCTCAGATCAAGTTATGCTCATTCTGCATCCTGAGCTCTTCCAGTTTGTTTGTCCTAATCATTCTGGGTGGGAGATTGGGTGTCAGAAGCTCCAGATTTTTCCAGGTGGGACTTAGTGAGTCACAACATTTGGGTTTGTGGCTGGCCTCACCTACATGGTAAAAAGCTTTGGAGGGTCCTTACAACTGTCAGGAATTCTGCACAGGCAGCCAGAAACAGTAAGTCTGGTTGAATAAGGAAGGATTATTTCAATAAGGGAAAATAATGGGTATCCCTCAATCTAAGAAAGCAAGATGGCAGCCATCAGGGGATTCACAACACCTTGAGCTAAATCCACAGCATAAACTGTTGGGGGACTTGGGGAAACAAATTAAGACAAAAAATTCAGACTGTTTTGACCAAAGGCACATCAAAATCTAAGTAGGCACAACTTAACTAGTAAAAACCATAGGACATCTGCCACTATAAAGAAATCTTTCCGGGGGCACCTGGGTGGCTCAGTTGGTTAAGCGTCTGACTTCTGCTCAAGTCACGATCTCACGGTTTGTGAGTTCAAGCTCCGCATAGGGCTCTCTGCTGTCAGCACAGAGCTTGCTTCGGATCCTCTGTCCCCCTCTCTCTCTGCCCTTCCCCTGCTCTCTCACTCTCTCTCAAAAATAAATAAAATAAGCATTAAAAAAAGAAGAACAACAGTGCCTGGAAGCCATAGATGTTTACAAAAATGGCAAAATTCTACTAATACAACCAAGAACCACAACAGCCATCATGGGGAAACGTTCCAATTAGACAAGATTGTACATTTAAGAAGTGCATTTGAAAGTAAATCAAACAAACAGAATGGGTTACCTATTTTAATTGGCATTAAAAAGCCTCTAAAAGGCTTCAAAATGCCAAAAGAGCATCTTTGGAAGATTCGTTGCAAAAGGCTAATGAAAAATCAAAGATACAAGAGGCCCCTAAAACAAGACTGTGAGACTTTTACCGCTCCCTTCCGTCCTCCCTTACCTGAGTACTCACGGTCTACTGATCCTCTAACTGAATCACCTTTCCACTCTGCGGAGACTACAATATCATTACCTCCTAGAGTTGGAAGGCCCAAAAACCAGAAGCTTTGATATCTGAAGGCATGATTAGATGGATATCCTACCTCAAGAAGAAAGAGCGAGAATTCGCATTCCTCTGCCTTTTGGTTCTATTCAGGTTCTCCACGGATGGGATGATGCCAGGTCACTCCTCAGAGTGACTGAATGCACCTTCCAGTAGGTTTCCCCTCCCTGGAAGTCAGAGGATGGGGCTGCAAGGTTCAAGTCTCTACTTTAGGCTTTGGTCTTTCCGGGACCAGCCCCTGTCAGGAAGTTCATTGGAGGCTCCCACATCCTGTCATCTCATTAGCATATAAAAGACACTCATCACCCAGGAGATTCCAACGGTTATAGGAACAGTGTGCCAGCAACCAAAGACCAAATATTTATTTCTTAATAGATCACAGCATCCAAGCAAGGGCAAAGCACTAATTCTTTAAGCTCTCTATGAAGCCATTTCATACAAATTCTAATCCTAAATTAAGTCCCTTCTTTATCTAAAAAAATTTTTAATGCTTATTTATTTTTTAGAGCGAGAGAGAGAGACCGAGTGTGAGCGGGGAGGGGCAGAGAGAGAGACACAGAGTCTTAAGCAGGTTCCAAGCTTCGAGCTGTCAGCACAGAACCTGATGTGGGGCTTGAACCCACGAACTGCGAGATCCTGACCTGAGCCAAAATCAGACGCTTAACCGACTGAGCCACCCAGGTGCCCCCTAAATTAAGTCCTTTCAAACACCCTTTTATGGAGGCAGTTCATGGTTCCTTCAATAAGCAATAATTCCCATATGTTTCACTACAGACCCTGGAAACCACTGCCTGCATCTCCAGGTGGTTTGTAAGGAAAGCAATGAGAAAATGCACTCACATTTTACCCCCTTCCCAAGAGCCCAGAACTGGTCTCCTTGTCTCCAGTTTTCCTTCAGCCCACTCCTGTCTCCTCTGGCTTTATTTTCTAACAAGAGGTGGGGCGCCTGGGTGGTGCAGTCGGTTAAGCGTCCGACTTCAGCCAGGTCACGATCTCGCGGTCCGGGAGTTCAAGCCCCGCGTCGGGCTCTGGGCTGATGGCTCAGAGCCTGGAGCCTGTTTCCGATTCTGTGTCTTCCTCTCTCTCTGCCCCTCCCCCGTTCATGCTCTGTCTCTCTCTGTCCCAAAAATAAATAAACGTTGAAAAAAAAAATTTTAAAAAGAGGTAAATAATTTTGCAACCCATCCACTTCACCTTGGAAAGAGTTTGAAGAACTTACCGTGAATTTTTTTTTAAGTAGGCTCCAGGCCCAGTTCGGGCCCCAGTGTGGGGCTTGAACTCACAACCCTAAGATCAAGACCTGAGCTGACTGAGGTCTTAACTGGACGCTTAACTGACTGAGCCACCCAGGTGCTCTGAAACTAATGATTTTAAAGATCTACCTGGGGGGCACCTGGCTGGCTCCCATGTGTGACTCTTGTGACTCTTGATCACATGTGTGACTCTTGATCTCGGGGTTGTGAGTTCGCGAGGCCCATGTGGGATGTAGAGATTACTTAAATGAATGAATGAATGAGAATGGGTTCTCTGTAAAACAAACAAACCAACCAACCTGTGAGTAATTGCTCTGAATGAAATTTGAATCAGTTCCTCATGACTGAATTCACATGTGCTCAGGGAATTTGCTTAACAATTCGTGGAGACTTCCTTGGAAACACATTTTTGCACAAAAGGGGAGCCTCTGGGTTTGCCCTGTTTCCATAAAAAGTCTCAGATTTTTTTTTCTGATAAAAGTGGTTTTTCTTAGAAGGGTTCTTAAATATGGAGACGTGTGGAAACAATCTAGATCAGAATTATACTTGCTAACATCATTATCAACATAAGGATAAACTTGGGAAGACCCACATATGAAGAATGCCTTTCATCAAAACTTGGTTAATTCCTCTTTGTCTGGGACTCGCGCTGGTGACCACTTGGGGGTGTTGTGAGCCATTTTCACGTTATGTTTGATGACTCCTGCCATCTAGTGGCCAAATTACAGGGTGCTACTTTTATACCTAAAATGGAGCCAAAGATTTAACAGAGCCCCCAAGTTCACCACGCTCCTGGTGCTTGGATGAAACAATAACAAAGCCTCGTCTATTTCAAGATGCAAGGAACATTTTAAACCTTTGGATATAGTCTTCCTTTAGCGGGAAAACAAAAGGCTTCGTCTGGGAAAATTTTTGATTTGGCCTTGAAGTTAAGGTCCCTTTGACCAACAATGGGTGTGTATTTGTCCTGAAATACCCATCTGCCTGCCTACAACAGGTGAGCATGCAGACTTCAGGAACATTCTGCCAGACTAGCCTCTCCTACTCTCCCCCCAACCCCACAAGGGTGCAGCCAAGCCTGTGGGGGTCAGGATTTGTGTCCCAGAAGGCCAGACAGAACTGTGGAGTTAAGGGGGATGCAGAGTCCAGGGGAGTGAACTTGGTGCACTGAGTATTGAACTTGAAAATCAGAATGTGTCCACATGATGCAGGGTCACCAAGCGTAATGGTCAAGAAAAATTCTTGAGATGTTTTATGGTAGAAAAAGGTGCTTTTATTATGGCAGAGGCATAGGACCTGTGGGCAGAAAGAGCTTCACTGGGATTGGGGATCCCAGCGAAGGCTATACTGATTATATACCCTTTTCAGTTTGTGGAGGATGAGGGGTTAGAGATAACGTAAGTTTCTAAGGAATTTCTCTGTGCTGAAAGTGAGGTTTACAGGACCTTGGAGGTCTGGCTATTGTCAAGATAAGGTTGCTTTTAGTCTCTACTGAAAGAAACCGCAACATTAAGGCAGCCATGAGTTCCTTGAGGAAGGTCACGCTCAGGTGTCTGTCAGTGGGCTGCAAGTTGTTAAGGGGATTTAATTTCAGCTACCATTTCCCTTGCTTTAGTTCTCGTCATTTTCCCCCGTAAACAATTTTGACCCTTCAGTCTTTGAGGTTGCTGAGTGTGGAAGGTCTTCTCTTCTGTAACTTCTTCCTGCTGAAGAGGGACTTAGAGATGTCCCTACCGGTGGATCAACATTGGTCAGCTGGGGATGCAGGAGTTTTGAAAGGCAGAGGCAGCTGAATCCAAGGTAGGCAACAAACAGGAATCTCCTTATGTAGAAAGGATCATCTGTCAGCTTGAGGTTACGGCAGTGAGGGAGTCTCGGCAACAGGCAGAGAGACATTGGAGAAGACAACATAACAAGATAAATATTATTATGAGACAAAGAAGCCCAATGAAAAGATCCTGGAGAGTTGACCAAAATCCTCCTCCAGTCCAACCAATCATTAAAGGAGAGGGAGGGATGGTTTAAAGCACCAATTTGAGGGGGGCCTGGGTGGCTCGATCGGTCAAGCATCACTCAGATTGGGTCTTGATCTCAGAGTTGCAAGTTTAAGCTCCACACTGGGCTCCATGACAAAAATGTAACAGGATTGCTAAAAGATATGGCTACTCAGATTGGTGCTTTATTTACTCTATTTTATGTTATGCAATCCTGTTACATTTTTGTCATATGGTGACACATGTTCCTCCTCGTGCAGCTGTCCAGACCTCGAATGCCATTCCATTTTGCAGAGCTGCTTTACACATTTGAGTTATTTTCCACATACAACAACGTAATGCTATTTTGAGAGTCGTGTAAGGCCTTAATTGTGTAGCAGGTGATGTTAGCCATCATACAGACTCTATTTTGTTTAGCACGTAATCAGGTAATAATAGGCACTTTTATGGAAACAAAAGAAAAATATAGGTTAACGTTTGGAGCAACATACAAACCCAGTGTCTGAGCCTCAAGTGCTGCCAGTGGGAAAAATTTTGGCAGGTGGTGGGGGTGGGGGGGAGGGCAGAGGGAGAGGGAGAGAGAGAGTCTCAATCAGGCTCCATGCCAGCCAGGAGCCTGAGACACGGGGCTGGATCCTGAGATCATGACCTGAGCCAAAATCAGGAGTCGGAAGATTGACTGAGCCACCCAGGCGCCCCTATAAGGAATCTCTAGATTGAAATTTTAAAACCCTCTCAAGGCCAGAAACCAAGCCAAATACTTGCCATCAGACAGGCCTGAAATACCTGTAGAATTGGGCAAATTCCTCTTCGCGAGGTCCCCCAAATATCCTGAGGTTCCTGCACCTGCCAGGAAGTGACATTCTTTATGCACCTGGTAAGCCTGCTGGGAACCCTGTGAGCAAGGGATCAGGCCAACATTTCCAAGGGGCTTTATGGCTCCGGGTTTCCTTGAAGTCAACCTTAGTTCCTTAGAGCCGTAGGGTCATATCTGAGTCTATGCGTGTGTCTCAAATATGATATTCCAGTCAAAGTCTTGATAAATGTAACCAATGTTTCCAATAGTGTCCTGTTACAGGGAGAACAGATTCTCACTGAACTTACACAGACACAATTGCCATGAGAGAAAGAATGCACTGAGAGTGTCTGAATTTCAGAGACTTCAGGAAGGGAGAAAAGTTAAATGCTTCAATTCGTTCACAAAGGGATATTTTATCATATTTCTGCATATCATAGCTATCTTAACAGAAAGATTCTGTAATCTAGAAGAGCAAAGATTAGGGAACCAATAATGTTTCAAACACGAGTCATGAAAACTATAATCATCTTCTCAGTTCTTTCAGTTCCACGTTCTTAAATTCGTATTCTGTTTGAATGCAGCTTTTGCATCAGTTCAGGAAATTCTTACCCAGTTTAATGATCTTTTAAGATCATAAACTTGTATTTGTCAGAAGTCCTTTTCATGACTCTCCTTGAGGACAAAACACCTGTTGCAGAGCAATAACTATAAATGACAAAAGACTTTTAAAAATGGCCACAGTTAGAAACCTGGTATGAGAGTTCATTATAATAGAGCTGACAAGGAGATCCGGTTATTTCTGTGACACATAACACTTCCATAATTAAAATGTCAAGTGACGACCTCACACCAAAATTTATTAAAACTTTAGGAATTTCGGGGCACCTGACTGGCTCACTCAGTGCAGCATGTGACTCTTGATTTTGGCTCAGGTCATGATCTCACTGATTCGTGGGTTCGAGCCCTGTGCTGACAGTGTGAAGCCTGCTTGGGATTCCCTCTCTCACCTTCTCTCTCCGCCCTTTCATGCTCTCTCTCTCCCTCAAAATAAATAAACTTTAAAAAAAAAAAAAAAAACCTTAGGAATATCGTATCATGTCTCGAACAGTTACAGCATTTATCCAAAAAATACAACCTGAGGTTTATTATTTGTTTGACAGTGCTTCCAAAGTAACTTAACACACCAAATAAACCAGCCTAATGAGTCAAAAAGACTTTACAATTCAAATATCAGGAAAATTTGTTAAAACCTTCAGACAGTTTTAAAGCACATGCCTAAATAGCATTATGGATCATTATAACTTTAATATTTACATTAAACCAAAGTGGCAATAAGGGAGTCGACAGGAAGCTATATAGTTGTTAGCAAAACTTGGCCCCTTTAACAATGAGAGGTTTTAAGTTTCTCATGTAATCAAAGACCTGATAAAGACAAAACATAGAAGCTTTGGTTTTCTGGGCAAATAAAGGAAAGAGAAAAAAAACTTACATTTTCTTATCAAGAGCAGACCAACAATCCGAGAAAATTTTGTCTTTTTATCAGAGAGATGCAGAATTTGAATTTTGCATCAGTGTACTTTATTTTTAAAAAATTCTTTAACTAGGCTCCACACCCAAAGTGGGGTTTGAGCTCATGACCTTGAGATCAAGAGTTGCACCCTTTACTGACTGAGCCAGCCAGGAGGCCCTGTATCTTTATAGTTTAAAAATCCATTCATTTCTTTTTTAAAAAAAAATTTTTTAACGTTTATTTATTTTTGAGACAGAGAGAGAGCATGAATGGGGGAGGGTCAGAGAGAGGGAGACACAGAATCCGAAACAGGCTCCAGGCTCTGAGCTGTCAGCACAGAGCCCGACGCGGGGCTCGAACTCACGGACTGCGAGATCATGACCTGAGCCGAAGTCGGCCGCTCAACCGACTGAGCCACCCAGGCGCCCCTAAAAATCCATTCATTTCAACCTTTTTTATTTACTCAATGTACTTGGTTCTTAAATTTTTTTAATGTTTATTTATTATTTTTGAGAGGGGGGGAGGGACGGGCAGACAGAGAGGGAGACACAGAATCCGAAGCAGGGTCCAGGCTCTGAGCTGTCAGCACAGAGCTCCATGCAGGGCTTGAACTCACCATAAGATCATGAACTGAGCCAAAGTCAGACGCTCAACCAACTGAGCCATCCAGGTGCTCTGCCTCCCTTTGTTTTTATTTTCCTTTCCTTCCCCTATGTTCATCTGTTGTGTTTCTCAAACTCCACATATGAGTGAAATCATGTGATATCTTTCTCTGATTGACTTCTTTCACTTAGCATGATACCCTCCAGTTCCATCCACGTTGTTGCAAATGGCAAGATTTCATTCCTTTTCATCACCGAGTAGTATTCCATTATCAATTTTTAACTGGGGCACCAAAGGGAGAATCTGAAGTGGGCAGTGTAAGTCCAGGGAGGGGTGCTCTTTGCTCTTTGATAGCAAGGATAGGAGGAGCCAGAGCCAATGGCGGAGGCACAGAGGATCGTTTAGGAGCCCCTTATTCAAGCTGTACCCATGACGGTGCAGAAACAGGGGGAGGGCAAGGCAGAAGAGGTGAGGTGCCACCAGCAAGGCTGGAGGCAGATAGCAGCCCAGACAGAAGAAAGGGGACTCCCAGTCCTAAAGCTTGTCAGCTCGGACAGATGAACAGATGCACGTTTTTTTCCCAACAAGAAAAAAGTGAAAATAGGCAGTCCCTGTTGGGCTGGAGAAGATGGGGAAGTTCCCCCAAACAAAAGGGGTTTCAGCAGCTGCTTGGGAATATTCCTTAAAGTCCCCATCCCGACATGGACTAACCAGACAATTAGCTCCAATGCTCAAAGCCGTTAACCTGGGAAATGAATGAGGGAGAAGACCCCTCCATACAACAAGAGTCCGGCCACTCTGATTCGGTCCTTTCAAGATATATTCCAGATCTGACACACAAAAGAAGCAAACAAAGAAGAGATGAGTAATTCCAGAGAAAGAGGGAGGCAAGTATAGGATCTTGGCAGAAATAGTATTGAAATTTAAGGCCCCATTAATGGGCCATTTTTCCTCGTCTCCTAAGGAGTACTCAGTCCATGCATTATTGCAGAAGATGAATCTTTTCTTCTTTAAATCTTGGAATCCAAGTTGGCTCCAATGGGTTAAGAGACACCCTAAGGGGGAATTCTTGGGGACCAAAGAAGAAAAGTCCATTACCATAATCCCACCCCCTTACCCCTGCACCTGTGTGGTATCCCACTCAGGTTAATGTCAAAGGTTCCTAGTGTTCAAAGTGACCAGAAGTGTCCCTCAAAAAGTAGTTATGAACACTGAGCTGTCCTACTGAAGGGATGTGGATGTCCCTTAACTTCCCTACTTTTTCCTGGGCACAATAGGTACCAGTAGGGGCACCTGGGTGGCTCAGTCGGTTAAGCATCCAACTTCGGCTCAGGCCATGATCTCACGTTCTGTGAGTTTGAGCCCCGCGTCCGGCTCTGTGCTTGGAGCCTGCTTTGGATTCTGTGTCTCCGTCTCTCTCTGCCCCTCCCCTGCTCATGCTCTGTCTCTCTTGCTCTTAAGTATAAATAAACATTAAAAACTTAGGTACCAGTAGATGGACCAAGAGAGCCCGCTGTGTTTTTTTTTGTTTGTTTGTTTTAATTTTTTTTTTCAACGTTTATTTATTTTTTTGGGACAGAGAGAGACAGAGCATGAACGGGGGAGGGGCAGAGAGAGAGGGAGACACAGAATCGGAAACAGGCTCCAGGCTCTGAGCCATCAGCCCAGAGCCCGACGCGGGGCTCGAACTCACGGACAGCGAGATCGTGACCTGGCTGAAGTCGGACGCTTAACCGACTGCGCCACCCAGGCGCCCCGAGAGCCCGCTGTTTTAACTCACGGAGACACTAAGAATTTGCAGGGTGATATACCTAATGTTACAATTAAGTAGTCAGTAGGGGACATTGACAAATCCAACACATGTAGTCTTTATAGTGGACTTCCCCAGGAAATGGTTTTAATTCAATCAGCTACTGGTTTCAGCGGGCTCCCAGGGGAGGTCTTACGCCGGAAGTGGCTGGAGCAGGGACGTGGAGGGGCTCGCCTTGGACCAATGAGAAGGAAACCTAACACCGGAGTCTTAAGGTTGGTAACCGTCCTAGTAACTTAAGTGGCTGTCTTGTGCCCAAGAAAGCCAAAGTCCTAGCCTCCAGTCAAAAGGTAGGCTTTTGTTCCTCCCTGCAGAACAGCCGTGGGGACAAGAGGATTGCAGCCTGTGCAATAGACACGAAAGTGATGCAATAAGACCGGTACTCTTTGAAAAGCTTTTTAAAATGAAAGTAAAGGGAGTGGAGGGAGTAGCTTACCAAGTTTGCACAAGGCTTGAAGTCCGGAAGCAGGAAGATGCAGATACCCTGCCTGCACTGGCCACCAAAAATGATGCAGGATTGCTGAACACAGCAGTCAGGAAAGAATCCGCGAGACGTTCTATGGTGCAAAAAGGTGATTTTGTTATAGCACGGGACGGGACCCGTGGGCAGAAAGAGCTGCACTGGGGTTGTGAGAAGTGTCTGATTACATACTTTGAAGTTTGTGGAGGAGAGGTGGGGCACAGATAACGTAAGTTTCTAAGGGGGTTCTCCATGCCAAAAGTGAGGTTTACAGGCCCCCAGAGGTCTGGCTGTTGTCAAGATAAGATTGCTTTTAGTCTAATAAAACATCCACATTAAGGCACGCGGGGCAGCCCTCATGGGTGGAGGCCAGAGGTGCAGGGAGTGAAAGAACTCACCCAAGGCAGAACAAAGGAGATAGAAGTTTGGGCACCGACCGCAAAGGAGAGACTGTCTATCAGAAGGCAGTGGTGGGGGGGCTGTAGTTAAGGGGAGGAAGGTGTGGAGGTATGGGAATGTACAGAATCTTCCTTTTTTGTTTTGTTTTTTTTTTAATTTTTTTTAACGTTTATTTTTGAGACAGAGACAGAACATGAACAGGGGAGGGTCAGAGAGAGGGAGACACAGAATCCGAAGCAGGCTCCAGGCTCTGAGCTGTCAGCACAGAACCCGACCGGGGGCTCGAACCCACGGACCGTGAGATCATGACCTGAGCCGAAGTCAGACGCTTAACGTACTGAGCCACCCAGGCGCCCCCAGAATCTTCCTTTTTTGGTGCCTGTGTCCAGGTATAAGGAGTCCATTGGCCAGCTAGGACTTAGGGATATTTGGAGCTGGGCGAATTGATCGCTCAGGACCTGAGCACAGGCAAAACTGGAGCAAAACTCAGCCTGACCTGTGGCTGAGAAAGAAATTGGAGGATACTGACCTTGCCTTTATTAGTATTGAAATAGGACAGTGTTCAGAGGCTTGCAGGTCAAAGTGGTCTCCACCCTAAGGTGAAATCAAATGTCCACTTATTGCAAGGAAAGAGCAATGGATTTTGCAGCTTGAGAGCCCCGTGTGTGTGGCTCACAACGGCAGAGCCATTTAGACCTCGGTTTCCTGGTACAGTGAGTACTTAGTAGTCAGTGAACTGGTCTCCGCCCAGAGAATGGGAATAGAAAAAGGCTTTGGCTTGGGTCTCTGCATGAGGAAATGACCCCCACTCCCTAACGTGAAGGACAAGAAACACAGGGAGGAATCCAGAGGCGCAGCCGAGACCCAGAGCCCAGGGGCTGGTCAGGTAATCCCACCAGGGGAGGAGGTGGAAACGCTTTCATTTACCACTCTGCCAGGTGGGGAGAGTGAGGCAGGGAATGAACCCCTCCCTTCACCCCTGGGAGTGGAAGGCAGCTGGGTTTCGTGAGATTTCCGGTGTTGACCTGAAATGCAAAAAGGCTGCCGCCTGGAGCACCTGGGTGGCTCAGTCGGGGGTTAAACATCCGACTTTGGCTCAGGTCATGATCTCACGGCTCATGAATTCCAGCTCCACATTCACAGAGCCCGCTTCAGATTCTCTGTCTCCCTCTCTCTCTGCCCCTCCCCCACTCGCGCTCTCTCCCTCTCAAAAACAAAACAAAAAAAAAAAAAAAACACCAAAAAACAAAAAACAGCTCCCTGGCCAGGACACAGCCCTTCAGCGTAGTTATTGTCCTCCTTCCTTCTGGCCCTAGAAATTCCCACCCACCTCGACCCAAACAGCAAGGGAAAGGGTGAGACAAAGGGTCTGTGAGTCAGAGCTTGAGTCAGGCTGGGAGCAGCCTGGGCAGCACTGGTCTTAAAGGTGTGATGACTTCAAGGTCTCCCTTGAAACACATCCGTATTCATGAAAATATTTTCTTCTGAAAAGCAATCAGGCAAAGATTGCATCTGTCAACGAATATAAAAAGAGTCAGGGCGGCTGGGTGGCTCAGTCAGTTGAGTGGCCAACTTCGGCTCAGGTCCTGATCTCGCAGTCGTGAGTTCAAGCCCCGCGTTGGGCTCTGTGCTGACAGCTCGGAGCCTGCAGCCTGCTTCAGATTCTGTGTCTCCCTCACTCTGGCCCTCCCCCGTTCATGCTCTGTCTCTCTCTGTCTCAAAAATAAACATCTAAAAAATTTTTTTTAAATAAAATAAAAAGAGTCAACAAAGATATCAGCACAGTCCATTGTTTAGTAACCGAATAGCCGAGGTTACCCAAAGGCCTATGGAGCTCTTTAGAAGAATGTTTTAAAAGATATTGGGGCACCTGGGTGGCTTAGTCAGTTGAGCATCCCACTTCGGCTCAAGGCTTGATCTCGTAGTTTGTGAGTTCGAGCCCCTTGTCAGGACATCAGCCTGTCAGCGCAGAGCCCATTTCAGATCTTCTCTCTCCCTCACTCTCTGCCTCTCCCCCACTCATGCACGCGTGCTCTCTCTCTCAAAAATAAATAAATAAATAAATAAATAAATAAGATCTTTAGGGGCCCCTGGGTGGCTCAGCCTGTTCAGCATCCAACTTCGTGGCTCAGGTCATGATATCGCTGTTCATGAATTCAAGCCCCAAGTCGGGCTCTGTACTGATGGCTCAGAGCTTGGAGCCTGCTTCCGGGTTGTTTCCCTCTCTCTCTGCCCCTCCCCCACTCACACTCTGTTTCTCTTTCTCAAAAATAAACCTTACAAAAATAAATTCAAAAATTAAAATAAAAAAAGATCTGTATATGCATCTCTCTCTCAAAAACAAACATTAAGACAAGAAATCAGGTCATGATGTCATGGTTTGTGGGCCCAAGTCCTGCATCGGGCTCTGTGCTGTCAGCTCAGAGCCTGGAGCTGCTTCGGATTCTGTGTCTCCCTCTCTTTCTGCCCCTCCCTTGCTTGCTCTCTCTTTCTCTCTCTCCCTCTCTCAAAAATAAATAAACATTAAAAAAAATAAATGTCAATGGACTAAACGTTCCTATCAAAAGATATAGGGTATCAGAATGGATAAGAAAATAGGACCCATCTATATGCTGCTTACAAGAGATTCATTTTACACCTAAAGACACCCGAAGATTGAAAGTGAGGTGATGGAGAACCGTCTATCATGCTAATGGACGTCCAAAGAAAGCTGGAGTAGCCATACTTATATCAGACAAACTAGGTTTTAAGATAAATACTGTAACAAGATGAAGAAGGGCATTATATCATAATTCAGGGGTCTATCCACCAAGAAGTTCTAATAATTATAAATATTTATGCCCCCAACATGAAATCACCCAAATATATAAACCAATTAATCACAAACATAAAGAAATTCATTGGCAATAATACCATAATAGTAGGGGACTTCACCCCTCCACTTATAGCAATGAACATATCACCTAAGCATAAAATCAACAAGGAAACAATGGCTTTGAATGACACACTGGACTGGATGGACTTAACATACATACGGAACATTTCATCCTAAATCAGCAGAAAACACATTCTTCTCGAGTGCCCATGGAACATTCTTTAGAATAGAACACATAGTGGGACACAAATCAGCCCTCAACAAGTACAAGATCGAGATCATACCTTGCATACTTTCAGACCACAACACTATGAAACTCAAAATCAACCACAAGAAAAAATTTGGAAAGACGATATATACTTGGACATTAAAGAACATCCTACTACAGAATGAATGGGTTAACCAAGAAATTAAAGAGGAAATTAAAAAGTACATGAAAGTCAATGAAAATGAAAACACGACAGCCCAAAACCTATGGGACACAGCAAAGGAAGTCATAAAAGAAAAGTATATAGCAATCCAGGCCTTCCTAAAGAAGGAGGAAGGTTCTCAAATACACAACCTAATCTTATGCCTTAAAGGGCTGGAAAAAGAAGAGCAAATAAAGCCCAAAACAGGCAGGAGGGTAATAATAAAGACTAGAGCAGAAATCAATGATATCAAAATCAAGAAAACAGTATTAAAGATCAACGAAACCAGGAGCTGATTCTTTGAAAGAATTAACAAAATTGATAATCCCCTGGACAGACTGATCAAAAAGAAAAAGGAAAGGACCCAAATAAATAAAATCACAAATGAAAGAGGAGCGATCACAACCAACACAGCAGAAATAAAAACAAGGGGATATTATAAGCAATTATATGCCAATAAAATGGCAATCTGGAAGAAATGGACAAATTCCTAGAAACATAAGAACTACCAAAACTGCAACAGGAAGAGATAGAAAATTTGAATATACCCATAACCAGTAAAGAAATTGAATCAGTAATCAGAATCTCCCAACACACAAGAGTCCAGGGCTGGATGGCTTTCCAGGGAAATTCTACCAAACTTTAAAGAAGAGTTAACACCTATTCTTTTGAAGCTGTTCCAAAAAATAAAAATGGAAGGAAAACTCCCAAACTCATTCTATGAGGCCAGCATTACCTTGATTCCAAAACCAGACAAAGACCCCAGTAAAAAGAACCACAGACCAATTTCCCTGATGAACTTGGATGCAAAAATTCTCAACAAGATACTAGCAAACCGGATCCAACAATACATTAGAAGAATTATTCACCACAATCAAGTGGGATTTATCCCTGGGATGCAGGGCTGGTTTAATATCCATAAACCAATCAATGTGATACATCAGATTAATAAAAGAAAAGATAAGAACCACATGATCCTCTCAATAGATGCTGAAAAAGAATTTGACAAATTACAGGATCCTTTCTTGATTAAAAAAAAAAAAACCTCAGGAAAGTTGGGATAGAAGGATCAAACCCCAAGATGATAAATGAATGCCATATATGAAAGACCCACTGCTAATATCATCCTCAATGGGGAAAAACCGAGAGCTTTCCTCGTAAGGTCAGGAACACAAGAAGGATGTCCACTCTTACCACTGTTATTCAACATAGTGTTGGAAGTCCTAGCCTCAGCAATCAGACAACACAAAGAAATAAAAGGCATCCAAATCAGCAAGGAGGAAGTCAAATTTTCACTCTTCACAGATGGCACGATACTCCATGTGGGAAACCCAAAGACTCCACCAAAAAACTGTTAGAATTGATGCGTGAATTCAGCAAAGTCGCAAGATATAAAATGAACGCACAGAAATCAGTTGCATATGTATACACCAATAATGAAGCAGCAGAAAGAGAAATCAAGGAATCAATCCCATTTACAATTGCACCAAAACCTATAAAGTACCTAGGAAAAAACCTAACCAAAGAGGTGAAAAGAATCTATATACTGAAAACTATAGAAACCTAACGAAAGGAATTGAAGAAGACACAAAGAAACGGAAAAAGATTCCATGCTCCTGGATAGGAAGAACAAATATCGTTGAAATGTCAATACTACCCAAAGTAATCTACATATTCAATGCAATCCTTATCAAAATAACACCAGCAGTCATCACAGAGCTAGAACAAACAATCCTAAAATTTGTATGGAACCAGAAAAGACCCCAAATAGCCAAAGCAATCTTGAATAAGAAAACCAAAGCGGAAGGCATCACAATCCCAGACTTCAAGCTGTATTACAAAGCTGTAATCATCAAATCAGTATGGTACTGGCACAAGAACAGACACTCAGATCAATGGAACAGAATAGAGAACCAGAAATGGACCCACAAATGTATGGCCAACTAATCTTTGACAAAGCAGCAAAGAATATCCAGTGGGAAAAAAACAGTCTCCTCAGCAAATGGTGTTGGGAAAACTGGACCACTTTCTTACACCATCCACAAAAATAAACTCAAAATGGATGAAACACCTAAACGTAAGACAGAAAGCCATCAAAATCCTACAGTATAAAACAGGCAACAACCTCTTTGACCTCAGCTGCAGCAACTTCTTACTTGACCTGTGACTGAGACAAGGGAAACAAAAGCAAAACTATACAATCGGGACCTCATCAAGATCAAAAGCTTCTGCACAACAAAGGAAACAACCAGCAAAACTAAAATGCAACCGATGGAATGGGAGATATTTGCAAATGACATATCAGATAAAGGGCTAGTATCCAAATCGATAAAGGATTTCTCAAACTCAACACCCCCAAAACAAATAATCCAGTGAAGAAATGGGCAAAACACACAAATAGGCTCTTTTCCAAAGATGGCATCCAGATGGCTAACAGACACATGAAAAAATGTCCAACATCACTCATCATCAGGGAAATGCAAATCAAAACCAGAATGAGATATCACCTTACGCCTGTCAGAATAGCTAAAATTAACAACTCAGGCAACAACAGATGTTGGTGAGGATGCAGAGAAAGAGGATCTCTTTTGCATTGTTGGTGGGAATGCAAACTGGTGCAGCCACTCTGGAAAACAGTATGGAGGTTCCTCAAACAATTAAAAATAGAACTACTCTATGACCCAGCAATTGCACTACTAGGTATTTATCCAAGGGATACAGGAGTGCTGATTCAAAGGGGCACATGCACCCCAATGTTTATAGAGCCCAAATGTCCATTGATTGATGAATGGACAAAGATGTGGTATATATATGCAATGGAATATTAGTGATCAAAAAGAATGAAATCTTGCCATTTGCAACAATGTGGATGGAACTGGAAGGTATTATGCTAAGTGAAATAAGTCAGTCAGAGAAAGACAAATATATAATTTCATTCTTATGTGGAATTTAATATACAAAACAGATGAACATAAAGGAAAGGAAGTAAATATAATATAAAAACAGAGAGGGAGACAAACCATAAGAGACTCTTTTTTTTTTTTTTAGTGTTTATTTATTTTTGAGAGAGAGAGTGGATGAGCAGGGGAGGGGCAAAGAGAGAGGGAGGCACAGAATCCGAAACAGGCTCCAGGCTCCCAGCTGTCAGCACAGAGTCCGATGCGGGGCTTGAACCCACGGACCACGCGACCATGACCTGAGCCGAAGTCGGATGCCCAACTGACTAAGCCACCCAGGTGCCCCAACTATAAGAGACTCTTAAATATAGAGAACAAACTGAATATTGCTGTGAGGTATTGGGTGGGGGCATGGGGCTAAAAGGGCATTAAGGAGGACACTTGTTGGGATGAGCACTGGGTGTCATATGTAAGTGATGAATCACTAAATACTATTTCTGAAATTATTATTACACTACATGTTAACTAACCTGGATTTAAATTAAAAAAATAATAAATATTTTAAAAAGTAGGCAGACTATATATTCATATTTTCTTATATATGCATTCTAGAAGAGTACATGAAAATAAAAGTAGTTGGAAGGCACGGAGTGAAAATGGAGCAGATGGGGGATAGATGTTTCCAGAAACTTTTTACTGTATATCTTTTTGCTCTTTGATCTGAGAATCCTACGAATATATTACCTCTTGAAAATTAAATAAAAATTCATATACTTATAGGACAAAGTTAAAGAGTAAAATGACAAGATGTCTGAGAAGGGTCTAGATAAATAACAATGGCAGATGTTACTGGTAATGTTGAAGCTGGTTGATGGGTCTGTGGGAGTTCAACACATGTTTGGAATTTTTCATAATAAATTGTTAACAATTTTAAAGTTTTTATAATAATCGAAAGGTAGAAACAATCTAAATGTCCATCAAGTGATGAATGAATGAACAAAATGTCATGTCTCTATACAATGGAGTGCACTCATTAATAAAAAGGAACAATCTACTGGTACAAACTACAACATAGATTAACCTCAAAAGCATCATGGGAAATGAAAGGAGCCAGATACATGAGCACATATTGTATGATGCCATTTATATGAAATGTCCAAAAACGGCAAATCCATAGAGGCAGAGAGTAGATTAGTGATTCCCTAGGTCTGGGGCTGGGACAGGGTAGTGACAGCAAACAGGCAGGAGGGATCTTTTAGGGATCATAGAAATGTTCTAAACTGTGTTTTTAATTTTATTTATTTATTTTAAGAGAGAGAGCCCTCCAGAGAGTGCACAAGTGAGGGAGGGGCAGAGAGAGAGAGAGGGAGAATCCCAAGCAGGCTCCACACTGTCAAGTGCAGAGTCTAACATGGGACTTGAACTCACAAACTGTGAGATCATGACCTGAGCCGAAATCAAGAGTTGGGTGCTTAACCGACTGAACCACCCAGGTGCCCCGATCATAGAAATGTTATCAACTTGATTATGATGATGGCTGTACAACTCTGTAAATTTAGTAAACCATTGAAATATACACTTAAGAAGAGTGAATTTTATGGTGTGCAAGTTATGTCACAATACACTGAGGGAGCTGTCAGCACAGTGACGGACACGGAGCCTGAACCCACGAACCATGAGATAATCACCTGGGCCAAAGTCGGAGGCTTAACCAACCGAGACACCCAGATGCCCCTATGATTCCATTTTATTTATTTTTTAAAAAAAATTTTTTTAACGTTTATTTATTTTGAGACAGAGAGACAGAGCATGAACGGGGGAGGGGCAGAGAGAGAGGGAGACACAGAATCGGAAGCAGGCTCCAGGCTCTGATCGGTCAGCACAGAGCCCGACACGGGGCTCGAACTCACAGAACGTGAGATCGTGACCTGAGCTGAAGTCGGACGCTCAACTGACTGAGCCACCCAGGCGCCCCTCTATGATTCCATTTTAATAACATGTTTAGAATAGGCAAACCTATAGAGACAGAGGGTTAATTAGTGGTTGCTTAGGGTCAACAGAAGCGTGAGGTTTGGGGAGTAGTAGTAACTAAAGGGTACAGGGTTGCTTTTTGACTTGACGACAATGTTCTACAACTGAGTCTGGTGATAATTTCACATGTCTGTGACTACACTAAAAACCGTGCAACTATATGATTTAAATGCATGAGTTGTATGGTATATGTATTGCAATGCATAACGTTGTTATTTAAAATGTCTATGGACCCGGGATGCCTGGCTGGCTCAGTCCATAGAGCACACGACTCTTGATCTTGAGGTTGGAAGTTCAAGCCCCGCGTTGGACCCAGAGCCTGTTTGAAAACATAACTAAAAAATACGATACAATTTCAAAAAAAATAGTACTGAGTAGAAGCATGTTTAGTGCTTAATCTGAAAGTCAGATTTGTTAGTGAGACCAGTCCTCTGTCAGCTAAGTATTATTATGCCCATTTTACGAAGAAGACAACTAGTGTAAGGAGTGATTAAGAAACTTGCCTAAGATCATGCCCATATCAAGGGGCAGAGCCAGATTTCACATCGTATCTGCCTGATTGTAAGCTTGTATGTGTAACTCCTGTGTTGACTGGCTATCTGTCCTCAACAGGCTCCTAAGCCTCACCCAAAGCCCTGCATTAATAAGAGTTTGGTGGGCGCCTGGATGGCTCAGTTGGTTGAGTGGCCACTTCGGCTCAGGTCATGATCCCATGGTTCATGGGTTCAAGCCCCGCATCGGGCTCTCTTCTGTGAGGGCGGAGGCTGCTTTGGATCCTCTGTCCCCCTCTGTCTCTGCACCTCCCCGCTCACCCTCTCTCTCAAAAATAAATAAAGATTAAAAAAAAGAGTTTGGCAAATTTGATTAGATGAAAAAAACTGTGACACATGCCATAAACTAAATACTAAATTTTGAGAAATTTAAAAAGAAGAGACAAAAGCTGAATGTATTTAATGATAGATTCTGAAAAATAAGTATTTAAAGACAAACATCCTGATGAAAAATAGGACATAGATATGATCAGGCACCTCATAGAAAAGGAAATAGGGGCTCCTGGGTGGCTCAGTCAGTTAAGTGTCTGACTTCAGCTTGGGCTCACATCATGAGCTTGCGGTTCGTGAGTTCAAGCCCCACTGTTGCACCCTGTGCTGACAGCTCAGAGACTGGAGTCTGCTTTGGATTCTTTGTCTCCCTCTCTCTCTGCCCCTCCCCCGCTAGGTTGCACTCTCTCTTTCTCTCTCTGTCAAAAATAAACAATGAACATTTAAAAACTTTAAAAAGAAAAGGAAATAGAATAAGCTATAAATACATAAATCGATGTTTCATCTGGCTAGTGTTTATATGTATGCCTTTAGGAAACAACACTGAGGGGCATCTGGGTGGCTCTGTTGGTTAAGTGTCCAACTCTTGATTTCGGCTCAGGTCATGATCTCACGGGTTTGTGAGTTTGAGCCCCATGTAGGGCTCTGCACAGACAGCATGGAGCCTGCTTGGGATTCTCTCTCTCTCTCTCTCTCTCTCTCTCTCTGCCCCTCCCCCATCTCAAAAATAGAAAAGAAAACAATACTGAAATCCGGTGGTTCCCTTATCAGACTAGCCAAAGCTACAACCAGATAATTCTTATTGTTTGTGAGGCTGTAAACAAATGGGAGCTTTTTTATAAATGAAAGAAGTTACTTCTTTTTTTTTTTTTAAACATACAACGTACAACACCTGGTGCTCATCAAGACAAGTGCCCTCTTTAATCCTCATCATCTATTTCACCCACCCCCCACCCACCTCCCTTCTGGTAACCATCAGTTTGTTCTCTATCCTTAAGAGTCTGTTTCTTGAGTTGGTTTCTCTCTCTCTCCCCTTTTCCTCCCATTTGCTCATTTGCTTATTTCTTACATTCTCTGTGTGAGTCAAATCATAGGACATTTATCTTTCTCTAACCGCCTTATTTTGCTCAGCATTGTACTCTCTAACTCCATCCATATAGCTGCAAGTGGCAAGATTTCATTTATTTTTAGGGCTGAATGATGTTCAATTGTCCATGTATACCACATCTTCTTTATCCATTCATCTATCGGTGGACACTTGGGCAGCTTCAATAGTTTGACTATTCTGAATAATGCTGCTTATATACATAGGGGTGCGTGTATCCCTTTGAATTAGTGTTTCTGTATTCTCTGGGTAAATGCTAGGTGGTGCAATCGCTCAGTCTCGGGGTAGTTCTATTTTTAACCAGCAGTGCAGGAGGGTTCCTTTTTCTCTATATCCTCACCAGCACTTGTTTCTTGTGTTGTTGATTTTAGTCACTCTGACCGGTGTGAGGTGGTATCTCATTTTAGTTTTGATTTGCATTTCCCTGATGGTAAGTCATGATGAACATCTTTTTAGGTGTTTATTGGCCACCTGGATGTCTTCTTTTGAGAAATGTCTGTTCGCGTCTTCTGTCCGTTTTTAATTGAATTATTTGTTTTCAGGGTGTTGAGTCGTGTAAGTTCTTTATATATTTTGGATACTAACATTTTATTGGATATGTCATTTGCAAATATCTTCTCCCATTCCGTAGGTTGCCTTTTAGTTTTGTTGATTGTTTCTTTCACTGTGCAACAGCTTATTTGGATGTACTCCCCATAGTTTATTTTTGTTTTTGTGTCCCTTGCCTCAGAAGACATATGTAGAAAAACATTGCTACAGCCAACGTCAAAGAAGTTCCTGCCTGTGTTCTCTAGGATTTTTATGGTTTCACATGTCACACGCAGGTCTTTAATCCACTTTGAATTTATGTCTGTGTATGGTATAAGAAAGTGGCCTAGTTTCATTCTTTTGCATGTTGCAAATGATTTGAGCTAGGCTCAGGTGTCTCAACACTATTTTCTTTAATGTTTATTTTACTTTTGAGAGACAGAGAGAGAGAGAGAGAGAGAGAGAGGGAGAATGAGTGGGGGAGGGGCAGAAAGAGAAGGACAGAGGATCTGAAGCAGGCTCTGTGCGGATAGCAGAGAGCCCTATACGGGGCCTTGAACCCACGAACCAGAAGATCATGACCTGAGCTGAAGTCAGATGCTTAACCAACTGAGCCACCCAGGCGCCCCTCCCAACGCTATTTGTTGAAGAGAAAGTCTTTCCTATTGGATATTTACTGTTTCTCAAAGACTAAATAAATGACCACATAGTTGTGGGTTTATTTCTGGCTGTTCTATTCTGTTCTATTGATCTATGTGTCTATTTTGTGCTAGTATCATACTGTCTTGATTACTACAGCACTGTAATATAACTCGAAGTCCAAAGTTGTGATGTCTCCAGCTTTGCTTTACTTTTTTCAAGATTGCTTAGGCTATTTGGGGTCTATGTGTAACTCACACATGTTCCTTTGTCCCCGGAGGAGTCTCTCCATGAATGCTGCCTCTCCAGGATGCGCTCTGAAGTGAGCAAATCACCTCCCCAGTGTGGCTCTGAAATGAGCAAATTACCTCCCCAGTGTGTGCCCCAGGCATTCTTCAGATTGTGGTTTCCATGCTGCACGTCTGCAGGTTGTTTGGCTTCTCTCCAAGAATAGTGCTGTTCCCTCTGGGCTCTATCTCAGTCAAGCTCGCTGACCTTTTTTATTTATTTATCTTTTATTTTTCATTATTTTTTAAATAGAATTTATTGTCAACTTGGTTTCCATACAACATCCAGTGCTCATCCCAACAGGTGCCCTCCTCAGTGCCCATCACCCACTTTCCCCTTCTCCCCCACCCCCCATCAACCCTCAGTTTGTTCTCAGTATCCAAGAGTCTCTTATGGTTTGCCTCCCTCCTTCTCTGTAACTTTTTTTTCCCCTTCCCTTCCCCCCATGGTCTTCTGTTCAGTTTCTCAAGATCCACATATGAGTGAAAACATAGGATATCTGCCCTTCTCTGACTGACTGATTTCGCTCAGCATAATACCTTCCAATTCCATCCATGTTGCTGCAAAGGGCCAGATTTCATTCACCACAGCAACCATGATCCATTTCTCTCCCAAACTGCATCTCCACACTTCTTATCTTCTTTGGTTTGGCCTCTTCTCTCCCTTTAGTTGTGGACTTTGTTCTCAGTCTTCATTTCTAGGGTATTGAGGATTATTATATCTAGGTGTATTGGTGAAACCGAGGCAACTTTCATCCAGCGTTGGGGAGAATGTACATTGTGAACAAATATTTATACTACATTTTGGCAATTCTCTATGACACCTGTGACTGGTTCAAGACTAGTTTGTAGATCACACTGGATCCTCAGCCCCTGATGATGATTATAATCATAATTATAGCAAACACATGTAGTGATTCCTGTGTGCAAGCTAATATTCTTAGTACTTTATATATCAGTATAATCATATGATATCCCAACAAGGTATGACAAGGTACAAAAAACTGTCATCATCCTTTTCTTTCTTTCTTTCTTTCTTTCTTTCTTTCTTTCTTTCTTTCTTT
>NW_024420499.1:0-18273 GCF_014898765.1 Herpailurus yagouaroundi | reverse complement strand
TTTCTTTCTTTCTTTCTTTCTTTCTTTCTTTCTTTCTCTTTCTTTCTTTCTTTCTTTCTTTCTTTCTTTCTTTTACAAATGAAACTGAGGAACGGGGAGCTTAAGTGATTTCTTGATGTTCCCACAGATAGTAAATGGCAGATCTGGATTTCAACTCCCCAAATGTGGGCTCATAGCCATTTTTTACATTGCCTCTCAATTTTTGTTCTGTATTTCTGAGCACTGCTGTGTACTGTATTATGTAACTATCATGGCCTAGAGAAAATTACACAATCTCAGTGATGTTGACAGTAAACCTAGTTTTTGCTCATGCATTTGCAGATTGCCTGGTGGTTGGATGATTTGAGTTAGGCTCAGCCGGGTGGCTAGGCTCAGAACTGGCTATCGTCACTTCTCACATGGCTTTGGCAAATGCCAACCCTATTTCTGAGACAAAACTGGAAAATGTGAAAATATACTCTCACTCTCCTGAGAGAAACGGCAAGGTCACATGACAAAGGGTGTGGATGCGCAAGGGAGTGAAGATTGGGACCAGTGATCCCATCAACCACAGACATCATCATGATTGTTTTCGTTTCTGACTTACTCAAGCTTGCTTTCCTGTGGCATGACATCATACGGGGTGAGGTGCATGGGGCAATGGGTGAAAGAGGTGAAGGGGTTTAAGAGCACTCTCATCTTGTAATATACAGAATTGGTGAATCATTATACTATGCATCTGAAGCTAATATAACACTGTATGTTAACTATACTGGAATTAAAAGTAAAAAACTTTTTTACAGCATTGGGTCTTATCGTGGATTATCTGAATGGGCTCTAAATTCAATCACATGTATCTTTTTTAAATGTTTATTTAAACGTATAAGAGACTCTTGGATACTGAGAACAAATTGAGGGTTGATGGGGGGTGGGGGAGAGGGGAAAGTGGGTGATGGGGAGGGGCAGAGAGAGAGGGAAACAGAGAGAATCCCAGGCAGGCTTCACTGCCAGCCCAGAGCCCGACGCAGGGCTTGAACCCGTGAACCTGGGAGATCATGACCTGAGCAGAAACCAAGAGTTGGACCCTTAAGTGACTGAGCCACCCAGGCGCCCCCAAACCACATGTATCTTTTTTTTTAAAACCACATGAATCTTCATAAGAGAGAGGAAGGAGGAGTTTACAAACAGACGCTGAGGGGATGGCCCTGTGAACACCGAGCAAAGGGAGATGAAGCCATGAGTCAAGGGATGCCAGCAGCCACCAGAAGCTGGAAGACGCAAGGAAGAGGTTGTTTCCTAGAGCCTCCAGAGGGAGCGGGGCCCTGCCAACACCTTGATCGGGGATTTCTGGCTTTCGGAATTGACGAAAAGATTTTGTGTTTAGAAGCCATCCGGTTTGTAGGAATTTATCATGGCAGACTTAGGAAAAGAATATATTTATCCCTGTACCACTTTATTTATTTATTTATTTTAAATTTTTTAATGTTTATTTATTTTTGAGAAAGAGAGAGAGAAAGAGAGACATGGGGGGAAGGCCAGAGAGAGAGGGAGACACAGAATCCGAACCAGGCTCCAGGCTCCGAGCTGTCAGCACAGAGCCCGACGCAGGGCTCGAACCCACAAGCTGCAAGATCATGACCTGAGCCGAAGTCGGACCCTTAAGCAACTGAGCCACTCAGGCGCCCCTCTCTATACCACCTTATTAATTCTCCTTTCCTTTCTATATCAATTTTATATTCTCGAGTTGATTCCTACAAAGGAGAACCAACTCATGCAATTCAAGAATTAATACACGGAATTGAGATTTACACATTTATTTCTGTTTTTTTCCATAAGAGACAGCAAGTGGTGATATCTGAGGAGGAGGTTCCCCAACAAAGGTGATGGTGGTGGTGATGGTTTACCACTTGTTCTAGGTAAAGAAGTTGGAAGAGAAGGAGCGACTCCTCAGGATAGAGGGGGCAGGTGCAGAGGTGGCTGTGGACGTGGCTCTCCATCTGCCTGTGAATGTGGTCAAAGAGGTCCTGAAATTTATGGGCAACCCGAGGGTCCAGGTTCCTGTAATATAAATAATCCAGTGTTTAAATGCTTGCAGTAAAATATGTAGCAAATAGGGGCGCCTGGGTGGCTCAGTCAGGTAAGCGTCTTGACTGCGGCTCAGGTCATGATCGCACGGTTTGTGAGTTCGAGCCCCACGTCGGGCTCTGTGCTGACAGCCTGGAGCCTGTTTCGGATTCTGTGTCCTTTACTCTCTGCCCCTCCCCCACTAGTGTTCTCTCTCTCAAAAATAAATAAATGTACAAAAAAAGTTTTTTTCATATGTATCAAATAATTCATAATGGTAGACATTTGTGTTTTCTTACACATTCAAGGTGATGCAAGCATTTTATTGTGCTTTTTGTTATTTGTCACCATTCAAGGTATTTAGCAACAGTATATGCAAACGACTTCTATAGATAGTTGATAAGCATTTTAAGCTCAGCAGGATGCCTACGTCTGCTAACAGTAGTGCTAGAAGAGTTGGCACCCTGATCAAAAGCTTAGTGAAATAGTATTCCAAAATAATGCAAAATTAGATTTCACGATGAACAACTATAAAGTAGAATTAATCTATATGGCTTGGGCCTGTTAGACTAGTTGGTTCAATTATGGATAATTAATATAGGGTCATGGTTTGATTCCCCTGGGAGCCAATTAGCTTTAAACAGTGTGCCTCACAGCACCAGCGACCCAGCTGTCTTCTAATAACATAAGTAATACCCATTTGTATAGTAATATATGCTTATCAAAGTTTTCACATCTGTTATCCCCTTTGATCCTCATTGTAACTTTGAATAGTTTTTGAAAGTTTATTTTTATTTATTTTTGAGAGAGAGAGAAAGAAGCCACAATCAAGAGTAGGATGCTCAACAGACTGAGCCACCCAGGTGCCCTATTTATTTATTTATTTATTTATTTATTTACTTAAATTTTTTTTAAAGTAGCTCCATGCCCAACGTGGGGCTTGAAATCACAACTCCGAGATCAAGAGTCGCATGCTCTACCCATGGAGCCCATCAGGCGCCCCTCATTTGAAATGTTTAAATTAGATTCTTCAAGAAAGCCAAGAACCGTCACTCTAAGCAGAGAGAGAAAGGAAGAGAGATTACATCATTTTGTGGCTATGGAGAGGAGTGACATTAGAGACCACAGCAGACAGAAGTGGGTTACTATCTTGCAGTTCTACAAAGAACTTCCTGTTGAAAGGAAGTGAAACCTGAAGGAATGCCACGTGGTTTAGCCACAACAGCAGGGCACACACAGGAGACACCCCTGAAGTGCCTAGTTCTGGTGAACAGGGGACATTGCACCACAGGAGAGGGCACTCCAGGACCTCTCCTTCACAAGGCCGTTGCTTTCAAGATCAGACAAAGAAGACCACATTCTTCCATCTTCTCATTGTGTCCCAAATGAAAGAACGGGACAAAACCACAACAAAAGAGCGAAAAGAAACGGAATGAGAAATTCCGATAAACAAAAGCTGATGGGAGTTCATGACCACTACATCTGCCCCGTAAGAAATGCGAAAGGAAACCCTTTAGGTTGAAATAAAAAGGATTCTAGACTGGAACTCAAACCCACACGAAGATCTGAAGTTCTCCCTTATATCTGGGCTTTTCAGAAACCCCGAATCCTGGAAATGATTTAAATGTCCAGCAACTGGTGATTAGATAAAATATATCCATACAACAAGACACTCAACAATAAAATGAGTGAATGCACCACTGATATAGGAAGCACCATGCATGAATCTCAGAAGAGTTGTGCTAGGTGAAAGGAGCCAGAAACAAAAGGATTATTGCTCTGTGATTCCATGTATATGACTTTTAAAAACTATATGGACAGAAATTAGATCAGTAGTTGCCAAGGGCTGGAAGTAGATGAGATCACAGACAACAAAGGAACCTGAGAAAACTTTCTGGAGTCATATAGAAATATTCCATATCTTGATTGTGATGGTGGATGCATGACTATATACCTTTGCCAAACTTGTACAATTTTGTACACTTTGCAAATGAATTTTACCATAGGTATATCTCAGTAGAAATTAAGGCATATGAAATGAATGTTTACACAGTGACCCACACACATAGGTATCTAGCTTTATTTTGGTTTAGGTCGTGATCTCAGGGGTTCGTGCGTAGGATTCTCTCTCTCTCCATCTCTCCCCCTCCCCTACTTGCAGTCTCTCTCTCTCCCTCTCTCTCCCCCCTTCCTCAAAATAAATAAGTAAACTTTAAAAAAAATGTTTAAAAAAATAAAAGGGCAGAGAAAAAAGAGCACACAGTCTATGATTTCATTTATATAAAACTCCAGAAAATGTAGAATTTTGAATAGTGATATACAGCAGATCAATGACTTTCCAGGAGTGGTCAGGGGACAGGAATGTGTGAGGGGAGGATGACAGAGTGGAAAAGGGAATTTTAGGGGACAGTGAATATGTTCCTTATGTTGATTTAGTGATGTTATCACAGATGTACATATACATCAGCATTTATTAAATTATATATGTTATTTTCATGATGTATTAATACTTATAATTCCGAATTATAAAGCTACAGATAAATAGCTTCATATTTCATGGTTGGTAAGATTTCTCATTTATTTCTTATCATTATTGCCAGTTGATAGATATTTCACTTGTTTACAGTGCTTACCTATCATGCTACCAAAAAAATAAGCAGTATCTGTGGTTATGTTTTGAATCCACAAAGGTTAAGCACTGTATAACTGAAATAACATTTAAAAAGTGTCACAAAAGATGGGGTGCCCGGGTGGCTCAGTTGGTTAGGTGTCCGACGTCGGCTTAGGTGATGATCTCAGTTTGTGAGTTCGAGCCCTATGTCGGGCTCTGTGCTGATATCCTGGAGCCTGCTTCTGATTCTGTGTCTCTCTCTCTCTGTCCCTCCCCTGCTCATGCTCTGTCTCTCTCTGTGTGTCTCTCTCTCTCAAAAATAAGAATAAGCATTAAAAAAAAAGAAATTATTGTATCAGACACCTCAGGCAAAAGGTGGCTGCCAGTCTATACTTCTATTCAGACAGTCACTTTCCCAATTGCCATTAAAGAGAAATTGAGCCATACCACACATAACACATACTACATACATAATACATAATACATAATATAATACCTACTGTTTCCTTAGCTGACTTACTGAATTTAACATGAGGCTTCTCCAGGACCATAACCAAGCATCCATGAACATATATTGACCAGGTTCTTGCTATTTTTAAGAAACTACAAATAATTTCATCTTTTCTGATTACAGAATTCTATAAAATTTCTTTCATAATTTATTTATTTTTGTTTTTTAAATGTTTAATTTTGAGAAAGAGAGAGAGCGCGTAAGCAGGGCAGGGGCAGAGAGAGAAGGAGACAGAACTCAAAGCGGGCTCCAGGCTCTGAGCTGTCAGCACAGAGCCCAACGCGGGGCTCGAACTCACAAACTGTGAGATCATGAACTGAGCCGAAGTCGGACACTCAGCCGACTGAGCCACCCAGGCGCCCCTCTTTCATAATTTCTTATGGTTGGAACTATGCCAAAGAGTCTATATTTACAACAATTAATTCTCAAAGTACCCTTAAACCAAAATCAGTGATAGGACATACAATAACGCTCATTAATTCAGGATTTTTCTGAAAGGATTACTTAAATAAAATTTGATCTATGGCAGAAAGTGCCAAGTACATAAGAAATTTCTCAGGTGCATTCAAATACACCAGGTGCATGTTTTTAAAGTATATATGTAATTGCCTTAATAATAACTTATCCCTGGTTAAGCAAGAAGTAAATAAATAAATCACCTCTTTGGAACAACAGTGTAGTCCTCCTTACTATATGGTCCAAAGGATTATGAAGCATGATGTAATGCATGTGTTTGTTACTTTGATTATGGCGATCATTTCTCAGGTGTAACATATGCTGATTTTATACATTGTACACTCTATTTTTTTAAGTTTATTTTATTTTGAGAGGGAGAGAGCTGTCCCACATAAGCAGGGGAGGGGCAGAGAGAGGGAGAGAGAGAATCCTGACGTTGGGCTCAATCTCACGAACCATGAGATCATGACCTGAGCTGAAATCAAGAGTTGGACGCTCAACCAACTGAGCCACCCATAAACTGTACGCCTTAAATGGGGCAGTTTATGTTCTGTCAGTTATATTTCTATTAATAAAGCTTTTTTAAAAAACCCAAAAGTTGTGTGTTTGAGGCAAAGCAATCAGGGAAAAATGTGGTTAAGTAATCAGGGCAAAAAGTATCCCGATCTTGTGTTTTGCTGGCCATCCTTAGAAATTATCATTATGCTAATTCAAATTATGCCTATATGATTTGAATGAGGGAAGATACTAGAATCACAGATGAGCAAAATTGGAAGAGACAGGTGCTCTTAAGAATGATTTCAAAGTTTTCCTGAAATTTCCTGAAAGATCTGCTAATTTGTGTATGTATGTGCACATTGTGTGTTTAAATTTTTTTACTGAAGTGTAACTGACATATGATATTATATTAGTTTCTGGCACCCAGCATATTGGTTGGACAGTTCTATACATTACTCACAGCTCACCATTATAACTATAGCCACTGTCACTATACAATATTATCGACTACATTTTCTATGCTGTACTTTATATCTCCATGACTTATTTACTTAGTGACTGGAAGTTTTTTTTTTAAGTTTATTTATTTATTTTGAGAAAGAGTACGTGCACAGGAGGGGCAGAGAGGGAGAGAGAGAGAATCACAATTAGGTTCTGCACTTTCAGCCGGGAGCCTGATGAGGGGCTTGAACGCACAAACCGTCAGATTATGACCTAAGCTGAAACCAAGAGTCGAAGCTTAACTGACTGAGTCACCCAGGAACCCTTAGTAACTGGAAGGTTTTACCTTTTCATCCTCTTTATCTTTTTGCCTATCCCTTCACCCACCTCCACTCTAGCAATTGATAGTTTGTTCTCTGTATTTAAGAGTCTATTTTATTGTTTATTCATTTGTTTTTTAGATTCCTTGGGGTGCCTAGGTGCCTCAGTTGGTTAAGCCTCCAACTCTTGATTTCAGCTCAGGTCATGATCTCATGGTTCATGAGATCGAGCCTGATGTAGGGCTCTGTGCTGACAGCGTGGAGCCTGCTTGGGATTCTCTCTCTCCTTCTCTGTCCCTAGCTCACTCATGTATGTGCGTGCTCTCTCTCTCTCTCTCTCTCTCTCTCTCTCAAAATAAATGAATAAACATTTTAAAAAAATGATTGCACATATAAGTGAAATCCTATGGTATTTGTCTTTCTCTGACTTACTTCACTTAGCATGATACCCAGGCAGAACCCTCATAATCATCATCATTATCGCATTATAATCGCTATTACTGACCTTCTTACACCATGTCGGAAGGAGCATCTGTTTCTGAACTACAGTCGTCTGTAACAAACTGTAGAAAATGAAATCATTGATAAAGGGGGGGGATCAGTGTACTTAAAATCACCTGGGGGCACCTGGTTGATTCAGTCAGTGGGGCGTGCAACTCTTGATCTCCGGGTTGTGATCTCCACATGTGGTGTGGAGTTTACTTAAAATTTAAAAAAAAACCTTTTTTTAAAATCATCTGTCTTCAGTCTTAACCGGAAATACAACGAATCACAGATCTGTAAATATAACCATAATCAACTCTTTCAGTTTGGTATTTTATCCATATATCTCAATAACATACGCAAAATATGATTATTTTATCAGTTTTGGTTGGCATAGTTGTTTTGTAGAGGTCTTGTTAGCTCTGTAACATGGATCAATTCAAACAAAGCAGATGTAACATAATAAAAATTCTGGTTACCAACCAGCTTCAACAAGGACTAATATTTTCCCAATTATTTTTATTTATTTAATTTTTTGCTGGCACATGTCAAAGCATATTCCAGATTTCATACATCTTCATGCATAAATTCAAGGAAGGTATTTCCTCCACTACTCAACTGTACCATAAACTCTAACAAATAGTTTTTTTTTTATTTTAAATTTTTTCTTAATGTTTATTTTTGAGAAAGAGAGAGAGTTAGAACACGAGCAGGGGAGGGGCAGAGAGAGAGGGAGACACAGAATCCGAAGCAGGCTCCAGGCCCTGTGCCGTCAGCACAGGGCTCCAACACACGAATTGCGAGATCATCACCTGAGCCGAAGTTGGACGCTTAACCAAGTGAGCCACCCAGATGCCCCAAATAGGGCTTTTAAAAAACGTAGCCAAAATACCACCATTACATCTAACAAAAATTACAATTACTCCCTGATGCCACATGAAAACATCCATGTGCAATGAACCTGTTGGGCCTGAATGTGTGTCTTAAATTTGATTTGTTCTTACTGGTATGCCAACAAGGATCATACACAGCACTGACTGAACTATGACTTTTATAGTGGACACTTTGCACTCCTATCACACTATATCAGAATGCACATGATATCTGTTGCTCACATTTTTGGTGATGTAAACATTGATCAGTGGATTGCAGAATTCTTACTTTGATTCACCCATACCGCAAAATTTTCCATCAATCTTTTACCTAAATTTTATTACATTGATGTGCTGGCTTACATTTTTTTTTTTTTTGGATTGATAGACCATTTACATAGCATGTAACTCACCACATTAAAATGTACCAGTCACTGTTTTTTAGTATACACAGAAAATTGTCCAGCAATCATCGTAATACATTTTTGGACATTGTCATCGCCCCGAAAAGAAAGTCCATACTTACTATCAGTCATTCCCCATTCTCTTGATGGGACTGGTAACCCATCTGAATGGTATAAAGATAGCTTCAAAGTGAAAACATCTGAGATACAAGAGAGCCAGAAGTCTTGTCTGAATTTCTCTTATCGAACTAAAGCAGAGTTTTATAAGCGACAGCTGCCACAACCGGGGTCTCTAATCAGCAGGCCTGATCTTGAGCATCAGAACATTTCAAAAGACTGTGAAAGCAAATCTCATAAGAACTTTCCATCCTTTGAAGTCCGCCCCCCACCTGCCCCACCTTGTGAAGTTGGTATATAACTCCTATCTCAAGCTGTTTAGGGAGCCTCTTCATCTAAAAGCTCTCACACAGTAAAGGAAATTTTCTCTTGTTAGTTTTCTCTTACTTAATTCACAGGCCCCCAGGCCCTGAACTAAGATGGTAAAAATTTTCCCCCAACATCTCCTGCCCATGAGCCCTTGGCAACCACTAATGACTTTCCAGCTCTGTAGATTTGCCTGCTCTAGTCATTTCTAGTGAATGAGATCTGACAGTGTGTGTTCTTTGGTGTCTATTTTCTTCGTGTATCATGTTTTCAAGTTTCGTCCATGTTTTAGCATGTGTCAGTACTTTGTTCCACATTATGCCTAAATAATAAGCCATGGTATGGATATAGCACCTTGTGTTTAAACATTCATCAATTGGGGCGCCTGGGTGGCGCAGTCGGTTAAGCGTCCGACTTCAGCCAGGTCACGATCTCGCGGTCCGTGGGTTCGAGCCCCGCGTCAGGCTCTCGGCTGATGGCTCAGAGCCTGGAGCCTGTTTCCGATTCTGTGTCTCCCTCTCTCTCTCTCTGCCCCTCCCCCGTTCATGCTCTGTCCGTCTCTGTCCCAAAAATAAATAAACGTTAAAAAAAAAATTAAAAAAAAAAACATTCATCAATTGATGGCATTTGGGTGGTTTCCCCCTTTGGGGTTTATGAATAATGTTGCCATAAGTATTTATGTACAGTTTTTGTTTGAATATCTATTTTCACTTCTCTGTTACAAATAACTAGGAGTGGAATTGGTGATCATGTGGTCACTCTATGTTTAACTTTCGGTGGAAGTGCTTTCCACAGTCCCTGTACAATTTCATATTCTCACCAGCAGTGTATGAGGGTTCCAATTTCTTCACATCCTTATCACACTTGTTATTTTCCATTTTTTTCATTCTAGCTCTCCTGGTAGGTGACAAGTGGTGTCTCCTGTGGTTTTGATTTTCCCGAATGATGTGGAGAATCTTTTTCGTGTGCTTATTGGCCATTTGCAAGGAGAGAGCAATGGATTTTGCAACTTGCGAGCCCCGTGTGCATGGTTGACAGTAAGAGAGTCATTTAGACCTCGGTTTCCTGGTACAATGAGTAGTTAGTAGTTACTGAATCTGTGTCTGTCCAAGGAATGGGGACAGAAAAAAAGGCTTTGACTTGCACATCGGCGTGAGGAAATGACCCCTACTCCCTAATGTGAAGGGAGGAATCCAGAGGCGGAGCGGAGACCCAGAGCCCAGGCGCTGGTCAGGTAATCCCACCAGGGGAGGAGGTGGAAACGCTTTCATTTACCACTCTGCCAGGTGGGGAGAGTGAGGCAGGGAATGAACCCCTCCCTTCACCCCTGGGAGTGGAAGGCAGCTGGGTTTCGTGAGATTTCCGGTGTTGACAAATGCAAAAAGGCCGCCGCCCGGCCAGGACAAAGCCCCTCGGGGTCTTCTTTGTCCTTCCTTCCGCCCTAGAAATTCCCACCCACTTCTGCCCAAACAACCTAGGGAATGGGTGAGAAAAAGGGGCTGTGAGTCCGAGCTTGAACCAGGCTGGAAGCAGCCGGACAGCAGGTGGTCTTGAGGGTGCTGGGCAGGTGTGGGCAGGGGTGACTTCAATTCTCTCTTGAAACAGGTCTGTATTCCCGTATGTGTGAAGATTTTCTTCTTTAAAAATAAGAAAGGATTGCGTTTGTCAATGGAGAGAGAAAAAGTACACAAACGTATCTTCACAGATATAGATTACAACCTGCTGGGAGGATACACGCACCAAATTAACACCCCTCATCTCTTGACTAGTCGCATCACCTGTTAGGTTCCTTCTTCTCTCGTAATCTACACGGGTCTTCCGTTGATGGTAACATTATTTTGCAAGAGGAACGTGGTCCCTTCTCAATAGTTAGGAAAAAATAAATCAAGACACCACTCAGGTAGAAGAAACCTGCCAGTCGCTGTGAGATTCCTTCTGACCCAGCACATCCCCATCCACCTGGGCGGTGTGGACACCACCTGCAGCAGCCCCGGAAAGGCCACACAGGGACGCTGGCTTCCTAGCAGGTCCTGGGCAAAGAGCGGGAGGTGATGGGGCGCAAAGAGCGCCTGCTCTTCCGATCCCGACTCTCACCCGGGGAGGGAGCAATTAAAGTTTCTGAAAGTGTACGTATTGAAACTTCTTTCCCCCTAAATAGTTTTGCTACTGCGGAACGGTACATTTTCGGCTTTATTGGACCAGCCCATTCATCATTTACTTTCTCGCCGGCAGGGACCCTACGAAGGAGAAGTTGGTTCTCCTTTGCAAATGGCAGTAGGTGGGTTTCCCCCTCAGACTTGCTCCCGCCCCTTCTTGCACCTGGGATCTTCTGAGGACGTCCCACCCCTCCCTTGGGCGGGGCCGGCAGTAGAGATACTAGATTTCTCCTACGCCTTTGGCTGCCAGATTTTCAACCCTCACCCAGTCTCAGGAACGATGAAGTGAAGCGCAGGTTTGAGGGCAAGTGGTGGCTGCCTATTCCGGATCAGAGGTGCGGCGGCCCCGAGGTAGCCCAAGACTGCACCACGGCGCGCGGCCTCCGCCAGGTGGGTCCCTCGGCTTTCGTCCCTTTGCCGTTCCTTTCCCTTCTCGGGCGCGAGGGGACCGGGTGGCGGGGGGCCGGGCTTGAGCGGCCCTTCCGGGCCCGAGGATCTTCCCTGTCCTCCAGAATGGGGACAGCCTGTCCCCGGCGTGCGACGTAGGCCAGCGGTGGCTGCTGCCCGGCCGGCTTGGAGGGACAGGAGGGGACTGGCCGAGGCGGGGCGAGCGCGGGCTCCGGGATTGTACCGCCGTCTAAGTTCTGTGCCCAGGCGCGTGTAGGGGGAGCCTCCCAGGAGCGCCTTCTCGGGCCTCCTGGTCGGTGGGCCTGGGAGCGTTTCCCTGTGGCTGCGGGGTGGGGGTGGGGAGGGCGCGGATCCTTGTCCCCAATCCCCACTCTGGACCCTCGCCTTCTTCCCCACTTACGTGGCCGCAGGAGGTTCTGCTCGGTCGGTTTGGATGGAGGGCTCCTCGGAAAGTATCCCTAGAGAAGTGACATTTCCTGTAATGAATTTTTGACCTAAAAAAAATTACAGCTCCATTTCCACGTGTGCATTTAACCACGTTGGGGGAAAAGCCCCTAGATTTTCAGGGGGTTCTCCTCAACTGATGGAAGTGCTGGTAGTTCACTGTTTTCATCTAGTTACAGTTTTGTAAAGTTAGAGGAGTTATCTGTAAGGAGGATGCCTTCTATTAATGAAAGAAACAGTGAAGCTTTTTAAAAAATAGTTTCAGGTTAGTAAAGATAATAAAATTTAATGCTTATACAAACCACGAGTAAGGCGAACAAATTATGTGTGCATTTAAAAAGTCCAAAAGTAAAACAACCTAGTTACTTTCAGGCCCCATTGTTAAGGCGGGTGGGGGCGGGGCAGGTTGTGCGTGCGCGCACGCGAGCTGCACGCACATTTGTTTCCGGTTGCGGAGAGTGAGGGGGAAGGAATTTTGGCCGTATTTCCAACATTTAAAAATTCAAATTGTGATGGCAAGAGAAGCCTATCGAGATAGAAAGGTCAGAGATTTTCGTATAAAGGACAGTACTTTGTTTACAGTGGGATTGTTATCATTTCATGGGTAAAGGGGACTTTGGGGCCACTTGTAACAATTCAGATCCAAGAGAGGTCCGGGAAATGGCAGATCGGGCAGGACTTGGTTGGGAACTTCCTATATGTAAGAAGTTATACGGAAGTTAGGTTTTGTTTGTGTTTCTCTTATATGAGTGTCTGAGGAGTCTTTCTGTGTATTTAAGAGCATTTTATGTTTCTGTTTCTGTGAACTGTTAATATCTTTTTCTATTTGCTAGTTGCTAATCTTTCTCTTAAATGATAGTTGGAAGCTCGCCCTACGTATTAGACTAATGTGAATTGAAATTTTTTTCCTTTTTATCAATGTTTTTCTAACTTTGATTACGGTTTTTCTTCCTTAACATGGCAAATTTTACATGGTCACAATTGTCCATTTTAAAGATTTTTTTAATGTTTATTTTTGAGAGAGAGAGAGAGAGACAGAGTGCAAACGGGGGAGGGACAGAGAGAGAAAGGGAGACAGAATCCGAAGCAGGCTCCAGGCTGTGAGCTGTCAGCACAGAGCCCGCCCCAGGGCCTGACCTCACCAACTGGGAGTTTATGCCTGAGCCACCCAGGCGCCCTTACACATTTTTTTTTTTTTTTTTTTTTTTTTTTTTAAGGATCTTTGACTCAAAAGCCTTTTCCTTCTCCAGGGTTATAAAGGAATCTGCCCATTATTTCTTATAGGAGTTCTACAGCTTATAGTTCTTTACTCCATGTAGAGTTTATACTGTTTTATTGTAAGGTTTGTGAAACTAAGAGCCTATTATACATGACTACCCCTTTGTCCCAAGGCAGACCACTATTACTGATTTGGGAGGCTGCCTCATTGTATATGAAATTCTTGTAAGACTTCAGGTCTGTTCTTGGATTTTGTGTTCTATATATTTGCACATGTGGTAAGACTACTTCTCACACAACATGGCTGTTAATTGTCATAACTCTCCACGATATTCCTGCCTATTTATTTTCCTTTGCAAACACTGGAACATAACAAAGCATTCAAAAGTCTTGGATTTTCCTTAGTATTAGAATAGATTGATGAATTAACTGATGCAGAATGGAAATGTTCATGAGGTTAAGTGACTTTACTCAATAATACAGTATATCCTTACTCTTGTTAAAGTCTACTAGCATTTAGGAATTTTAAAGTTGTCCTTGAGTACATATTCATGTAACTTTTATGCCTAAGCATGTAATATTTGATTATTGGTACCTTAAAACCTTGTATTTTATTTTTTTAAGTTTCTTGATTTAATTTGAGAGAGACAGAAAGCACAAGAAGGGGAGGGGCAGAGAGGGAGAGAGAATCCCAAGCAGGCTCCATACTGTCAGTGCAGAGCCCAATGTGGGGCTCGAACTCAGGAACCCTGATACCATGACCTGAGCTAAAGTCAGACACTTAATGGACTGAGCCACCAGGGGCCCCTTTTATTTTTAACTGGATGTTGATTGATGAAATTGGATTCTAAAAATTGGTAATGCCCCTGATTACCAAGAAACTGGTTAACATTTTCAGTATTGGTGAATAGTATATTCTCTATAATCTAACCACCCCTTCCAGAGGTTAAAATGTGTTCACATATCCCTCTGAGTATGGGATTTTTGAGCATTGGCTGGGTAACGTTCTGGGAAAAATAAGTTATAAATCAATGTCTTTCAAATGTTTTGCCTCCTAATACACATTGTTGCATAGTTGAAATATTACTACAGTTTGGGACACCTGAGTGGCTCAGTTCCTTGAGTGTGCAACTCTTGATTTTGGCTCAGGTCTTGGGATTGAGCCTCCTGTTAGCCTATGTGCTAAGCATGGAATCTGTTTAAGATTGTCTCTTTGTCCCCATAGGCTCCCTCCCTCGCTTGCTTGTGCTCTCTCTCTAAAATAAAAAGAATTAAAATATCACCACATTTTTAAACACCTCATTGGAGGTGTACTGAAAACTTTGAATCTCTCATTTTTCATACCCATCTATGACTGTAAAATTTTGAAAGTTAGGGGCAGTTAAGTGGCTTAGTCGGTTAAGATTCCCAATTCAGCCCAGGTCATGACTTTGAGTTTCAGCCCTGAATAGAGATCTGCCCTGACATTGCAGAACCTGCTTGGGATTCTCTCCCTCTCTCATCCTTTCCTTCTGTCTACCCCTTCCCCAATTGCGCATAAGTGCTCTCTCACAAAATAAATAAACTTAAAAAAAATTGTTTTGAATGCTAATATTAAGTGGGAATGATGTTGAGACCTTATTTATTAAGCTAGTGACGAGTTCATCAACCAATTGAACTTGTGGTCCATACCCAGCGCTGTGGCTAGATGTTCTCAAGTGTGTACTTTTCACCAAAATTAACAACAGGGTATTATGAAGATCCAGACAGTAGACTACATGCCTGAGGTTCCCAGGTAAATTTCTAAACAGGAGAAAATTGAAATAGACTGGAACCAACGAAATAGGAGCTAAACAAGCCGTTTCAGAAAAGAAAGGTGTTCAACAGACTTCGATTTAAGGACTCCAGCATTGGATTACATAAATTCATAGTGAAAGACAGTACATATTTTTATTAATACCTAACAAGATGAATTTTAGAACTGTAAACTATGGCCCAGACTGTATTCAAGAGGATCACCAAAAAACAAACTTTAATACACTTCTAACACTGTTCCTTTTCATAACCTAATTAATTATAGAGATATATTTTCTACTGAAAAAACTTAATCAGTAAAAAACATTCTCTTGTTCATTGTTTTCAACTAGTATTATTGGCTTTATTGTAAACACGTCACTGGTAAGAGAAAATGTTTACGATTTTTTTCTTTTTTAAGAAACAGATTCTTTTGCCTAAAGAGTAGGGTGTTTTACAGGGAGTAAGAAGTATTTATATTAAATTCCAGCAATAAGTTAAAAAGACAGACACTCTCAGCCCATACTGGTCACCTTTGTGTCTGTGATAATCTGAACCAGATGATCCCTGAGAGACCACTGTAAACACTTCAAAAGCACTCCCATGGACCTACAATGCTCTCCTGAGACGACACACTATCAGAAGGCTTCTGGAGATGACTTCATTATTACCTTACCTATGGCGTGTCTCCTTAGGTCTGAAGACCTTCACGGGACTTGACGGAGACCCAGTTGGGTTGGAAGTGATTTACCAGAGAAAGAACACCGACCCTGTGCGTTGGCCTTGTTACCGCCGTGCCAGAAAAGGCACGGGTCCTGGAGAGCGTGGGCACACCTGGGTGCTGCCCATGCCTGGCCTTGGCTCCCGTGGGAGCTGTCCAGGGATGGAGCCTGGGGCAAGGGTGAGGCCGCTTTGGCGTCTGTGGTGCGGCTCCAGGCGGCCCTCCCCAGTGACCCGTGGGTGCCACCGTCCGCGCCTGAATCGCGGGGGTGCCCCGGGGGTGAAGGGCCAGGGCCTCGGACCCGTCCGTCCTCTGGCCGCGGGAAGCCGACGCCAGCGTTGACCGCACGGCTCCTGCCCGGGGGCCGACGCAGACCTTAGCGTCTGGCTGCTAGAGGCTTTGGGGTCACGTCAGGCTGGCCTGTCGGGAGACCTGACCGAGGACCCCCGGGTGAGCGTGTGCCCCCGTCGGGCACTGAATGGCTGGACAGGGGTGGCCCAGAGTATGGGTCCATGACCAATGGATGGTGTGTGTATGCGTGTCTGTGCACGCGTAGGCGCGCACCTGGTTTTTTGCCCTATAACTTGGGATTGGGGGAGGGAGGGGGGGTGTCAGGGTGCCCTTCCTATGACATAGGTCAGGTGTTCACTATAGGAGAGGATGGGAGCCTATTGACAGGAAAGAAGACCATTGGTTGGCCTCGTCCAGCCGTGTCAGAACAGGCACAGGTCCCGGAGCACGTGGGCAGAGCTGGGTATCGCCCGCGCGCTGGCCTTGGCTCCCGTGCGAGCTGTCCAGGGACAGAGCCAGGGGCAGGCACAAGGCCCCTTTGGGGACTGTGGTGCTGTTACAGGCTGCAGTCCACGCCTGAATCGCAGGGGCGACCCATGGGTGACGGGCCAGGTCCGCGGGACGTGTCTGTCGTCTATGCCTGGGAGGTGGACGCCAGTGACGACCCCCAGCCCCAGCGCGTGCCCGCCGGCCGCCTCACACCTTCCTGTCGGCCGGCCGCTAAAGGCCTCCAGGTGGGAGCTGGCCTGGCGGGAGTCCTGACTAAGCTCCCTGGGACCATAGGCCCCGTTGGGCTCCGACTGGACAGGTGGGGTGGGCTCGGCCCGGGCTCTGGGTTCCACGACCACTGTGTTTCCTGAGGTCCCCTGCAGACCTCCAGGGATCACGACAAAGACCTGGAGACTATCAGGGACACCGCGGGGAGCCTCGATGCGCCTCGCCCTGGCTTTCCGGTCCCAAAAGCAAGAGCCAGTAAATTGCAGCAGCCAAAGGGGACAAATAAGCTCTCTAAGGAGCCACCAACGAGGGGAGGGGTTGCCACAGACTGGTTGAGCCATGGGCGCCGCCATGTTGCAGTCAGGTGGACAGGGACTAACTTTTTTCCACCACAAAGGGCGGGGCAAGAGGACCTGGGGGAAGGGCGATTGTCACTCGTGGTGCAATACTGCCATCAAGTGGATATCATTGGCAATACCGTGAGCACTTCTTATCTTCCCTGCTAGCAAAGGGAGAAATCCCAGGCCAGTCACACTGCAGTTCCTCCCTGCAAACCCCCAACTGCCCTGAGGTGCAGAGCTCCCGCAACCAGGCGACCCGGGAGGCTCCAGAGAAGAGTAGCAGGACAAAGTGCCAACTCCCACCGCCCTGTGGGTCAGGAACTGAGAGCCACAGCTCTCCACTCTGGTGGCCGCCATGTCTGGGCGGGACACTAGGGGAAGAGGCCGCCCCAAGAGGGCCAGGAGCACCAAGCTAATGAACTGGCCAGGAGAAGCCACCGGGCCAGGGGCTTTCCGGTGCCGAGAGCCGGGAGCCGGGAGCCGGGAGCCGGGAGCCGGCTAAGTGCAGCAGCCAGAGGGGACGAGGCTGCGCCTGCTCCACGGAGCGAGCGTCCGACGCGGGGAGGGGCCCCGCGCAGAGTGGCGGAGCCGTGGGCGCCGCCATGTTGGAGCCCGGGTGGACTGGGCCCGGCCTTTTTTTCTTCCGCAAAGGGCGGAGGGAGAGGCCCTGGGGGGAAGGGCGCGTGGGCATACGTGGTGCAACACTGCCATCAAGCGGAACTCGTTCGCTTTCCCGCGAGCCCCGCGCCGTGGCTTCCCTGCGAGCGAAGTGGGGAGTCCCAGGCGGCAGAGAACGGGGTCCTCCCTCCAACCCCCCGACTGCCCCGAGGTGCCGAGCTCCCGCAGGCAGGCGACCCGGGAGGCCCCAGAGACGGGTAGCGGGACAGAGCGCCAGGTCCCGCTGCCCTGTGGGTCGGGCACGGGCAGCCACGGCTCTTGACGCTGGTGGCCGCCATGTCTGGGCGGGACTGGAGGGGAAGAGGCCGCCCCGAAAGGGCCAGGAGCACCAAGCCAACAAACGGGCCAGGAGAAGCCACCGGGCCAGGGGCGCTGGGACTCTGGCCTGGGAGAGCATTGGGCCGCGTGACCCTTGCCCTAGCAGCGGGGTCCCTGTGTGGCCCGGCCCGGCCTGGGGTGGGGGG
>NW_024420498.1:0-4449 GCF_014898765.1 Herpailurus yagouaroundi | reverse complement strand
ATGGGATCATTCCTTGATTTCTCTTTCTCCTGCTTCATTACTGGTGTATCGAAATGCACAAATTTCTGTATGTTGATTTTGTATGCTGCAGCTTTAATGGTTTATTGTATCAGGACTAGCCAGTTTTTGTTGGTGGAGTTTTTCAGGATTTCTATGTATAGTATAAAATTCAACTCCAAAACTGAATAATCCTATTAAAAAATGAGCAGAAGGCATGAATAGACTTTACAACATGCAACATACAGATGGTCAATAAACACATGAAAAAATGTTCAACATCACTCATCATCTGGGAAATATAAATCAAAACTACAACGAAATAGCAACTCACTCCTGTCAGAATGACTAAACTCAACTACACAAGAAACAACAGGTGTTGGTGAGGATACAGAGAAAGAGGAACACTTTTTCACTGCTTGTGGGAATGGAAATTGGTGCAGCTTGTCTAGAAAACAGTATGGGCATTCCTCAAAATGCTAAAAATATATCTACCTTATGACTGATCAATTGAACTACTAGGTATTTACCGAAAGGATACAAAAATACTAATTTAAAGGGGATTGTACCTCTATTTTATACCAGCCCCATCAAAAACAGCCCAGCTATGGAAGCAGTCCAAGTAAGCATTGACTGATAAATGGATAAAGTATATGTGGTATATCTACACACACACACAGACACACACACACACACACACACACACACACATTCATACTCATACACTGGAATGTTTCTCAACCCTGAAATGAACGACATTTGCTCTTTGTAATGATATGGATGGAGCTAGGGAGTATTATGCTAACTGAAATAAGTCAGAGAAAGACAAATATATGATTTCATTCATATGTAAATTTTAAGAAACCTCAAATGGGAAATGGGACAAATAAGAGAGAAGAGCCACACCAAGAAATACAATTTTTTCAATGTTTTCAAATTTATTTTGAGATAGAATGGGGGAGGGGCAGGGGAAGAGGGAAGGAGAATCCCAAGCAGTCTCTTTGCTGTCAGTGCAGAAACCAAAGATGGGCTTGATCTCAGGAACCATGAAATCAAGACATGAGCCCAAATCAAGAGTCTTAGGGTTAACCCATGGAACATGTAAACACGACAAAACAGACTCTTACCTATACAAAAACTTATGGTTACCAGATGGAAGGTGGGAGGAGGGTTAGGGAAGTAGGTGATGGGGTTGCAGGGGCGCACTAATAATGAGCACTGGGTGTTGTATGGAAATGTTGAATGACTACATTTTACACCTGAAAGTAATATTACATTGCATGTTTACTAAGTGGAATTTGAATAAAATCTCAAATGATGTATTTACAGTGTCTGTAAATGGCCTTGTTGGCATACAGCCCATGAAGAAACATTTATTCCAGAAAATATACTGACAGAAGGAAAAGCTAGAATTTTGAGCTAAGGTTTGTGCCTTTCCTTCCCCACCCCAGCTCAGCAAATGCAAACTCCAGTGCAAGTATCTGGGACTATAGGTGTGTGCCACTGAGCCTGACTGCAAACTCCCCTCCAGACTGTTGTAGCCAATACACAGGGTTCACGGTGACCATCTACTGTTCAGAGGACTCTTTCCCAGAGAGACAGGATGTCATGACCCTAAGCTGTTTGTTGTTGAGGCCAAGCCCCAGAAAGTGCCACTGAGATTTGGACACACACATTGTTTGCATCCACACTCCCAGGGTGGAAACTCTGCCGTGGATACAGTCCACTAGGGATGCTGGGAGCCTGGTCGCCACAGACCTGACTTGTATGGCAGGAGTCTCATGCCACCAGGACAAGCAAGCCACAAGGAAATGAAGGTGCCACCCACCCCTAAACTGAGCCCTCAGTTTCCAAACTGAGTGAGGAGAGAATCTTGTTTTTCCTCACCTGCAGCTGCAGAATTTTTCCCAGGGATTGGGGGAGTGGGAACAATCCACTAAACCAAGGTGGAAATCTGTTCCGGTGCAACTGACTTCATTTCCAGCTGAGGGTGAGGAAGGTCTGGGCCTCATGTTGCGGGAGAATCAGGTGCAGGAGACAGATGGTTTCAGTGGAGTATTCCGAACCTACTCCTCCTCACCTGCAGGAGAGAGCCAGAGCCAGGGACAGTGGAGGGAACAGCTCCTGTCAGAACACATATCAGATTATGGCCTCAACAACTCTCCATTCAGAGGAGTCCTAGGTTCTGGGGTCTAGTCTGTGGAGACTTGATACATCAGAGCATGGTTGAACATAGGGGAGCACTCAAATGAAGCAGAGGATCTTACCATGTGGCGAGGAACAGAAAGACATAAAGAATGCCCAACCAAATCACTGTCACCATGGTCTGGCTGTGTGAATGTCCCAGGCCACACCACCTCTGTAATTATGAGACTACCGCCCTTCCCTCCGCCATCGTGTCTTTTAGTTTCACCTGGTTTCAGATGTGCATCAGTAGTGTCACATTTATCTGAAAAGCATCCCATTGATGGAAGTTTCATACTTGGTTTATTCCTTTATATTGTGAAAGCGTTTTGCCTTATTCTTAGCTTCTAACACTAAGAAAGAAGCTGTAAATATTTACACACCATTTATTTTCTGAGCATGGGATTTCTTTCTGGAGCAAACACTTGGGAATGGTATTTCCGGGTTACATGTTAAGTTGTCCATGTACAATGTCATAAGCAACAGCCAATGATTTTCCAGAGGTGGTGTTCGTTTTTCATTCCTACCTACAGTGTTTGAGGCCCCATGTGTGCTGGATGCTCTCCTGGATGGTGTTGCCAGTGTTCCCTTCATACCTGAGCCCTCAGGATGTGTGCATAGGGCATCTATTGCATTCTTGATTTGAATTTCCTTGACAGTCGATGGTGTGAAGAGTCTTTTCCTGTCCTTACTTAATGTGTCCACAACCTCTAGGATGGGATGTTTACTATGCAAGGCTGTGCTTGTTTTATAGAGGGTTGTATCCTTTCTTCCTATTGACTGTCGAGGGTTCTTAGCATATTCAGGATGCAGGTGCCTTGGTGGTTATGTAATTTGTGAATATTGTCTCTTTGTACCTTGTCTTACTGCTATTGATTGTCACGTGTTCAGAAAAAATTATTTGATTTTCACAAAGCCCATTTATACTATTTCTTTTTATGGGCCTTCGTTTCTTAGGTATAATTTTGGTTTTCATAATGATTGATTGCTTGTGACTGATATCTTTTTTAAAATTTTTATTCTTCTTCAGAGAGAGAGAGAGACAGAGACAGAGTTCCAGTGGGTGAGAGGCAGAGAGAGGGAGACACAGATTCTGAAGCAGGCTCCAGGCTCCAAGCTGTAAGCACAGAAACTGACACAGGGCTCACACCCACGAACTGTAAGATCATGATCTGAGCTGAAGTCAGATGCTCAACCGACTGAGCCGCCCAGGTACCCCACTAATTTCTTGATTTACAATGTAAGTAAAATCTTTTTTTTTTTTCTGGTTTCTCTCAGTGTTGACTTGTTCCCTAACTGGTCTCTGGTCTCTGTTGTTTGTTTTTAAGTTTATAGTGTGTGGAGTTTGGTGAGCTCTTTATAGATTTTGGAGACTAGCCCTTTGTCCGATATGTCATTTGCAAATATCTTTTCCCATTCCGTTGGTTGCCTTTCTTATGTGGATCCTGAGAAACTTGACAGGAACCCATGGGGGAGGGGAAGGAAAAAAAAAAAAGAGGTTAGAGTGGGAGAGAGCCAAAGCATAAGAGACTGTTGAGAACTGAGAGCAAACTGAGGGTTGATGGGGGGGTGGGAGGGAGGAGAGGGTGGGTGATGGGTATTGAGGAGGGCACCTTTTGGGATGAGCACTGGGTGTTGTATGGAAACCAATTTGACAATAAATTTCATATATAAATAAAAAATAATAATAATAATAATAATAAAAAAGTTTATAGTGTGTAGTAACTCATTTTCTTTTTTTTTTTAATTTTTTTTAATGTTTATTTATTCTTGAGACAGAGAGAGAAAGAGTATGAATGGGGGAGGGTCAGAGAGAGAGGGAGACACAGAATCTGAAGCAGGCTCCAGGCTCTGAGCTGTCAGCACAGAGCCTGACACGGGGCTTGAACTCATAGACCGTGAGATCATGACCTGAGCTGAAGTCGGACGCTTAACCGGCTGAGCCACCCAGGCACCCCAAGTAACTCGTTTTCATGGCATGGTTTTTTTTCATAATATATGGAAATTCTGTTCTCATGCTGAAATTGAACTCAAGTTTCACAAGATATGCTGTGTGTGTCTCTTTGGCCAGATTGTTCATCAGATTTGATAGATGTGCTCTGGGGCCAAAAAACACGTTAACCTTTCCAGGTTTTGGGGTTTCTATATGTGTCAGAAGCCATTGACCTCTGTGCACACAAGCAAGTTCGTGACTCAAGATGTTTCCTTCACAATTCTATGTGAAACGCTGACAATTCATTCTGTGCATTGTCACTGTCAGACACTTCA
>NW_024420497.1:0-2611 GCF_014898765.1 Herpailurus yagouaroundi | reverse complement strand
ACAGTCTCCTCAGATTGTAATGTGGGAACTAGACATCATCATGTTCAGAAAGGTTAGAGGAATATGGTCTGGCAGAGGCAGAACAAGTTCAGTCTCCATAATTCAACTAGCATGGAATTCAAGAATAGAGCCACTAAATCGATGATGCAGCCATAGAATTTACAACCAGAAACCATCTCAGTTCTTATCCATAAAGCTTTTAACAGCTAACCTTCATGGGGCTTGCTTTGTGAATTTTCAAGCAGATGGCCAGTTCCCAGAGCGTGGTTGAGTCTGGATCACTATTATAGAAAATAATTAAGTGAAAATATATACCATGGAAGAGGGAGAAGCCAACAATTTCCTTTACGTTTGATTTGAATGAGAACAACAACAACAAAAAAAGCTGGATTTATTTTCTCTTGTCTATCCTAGTGTTTCCTGGGGGTCTTGATATTTCGTGTTTTTAAAGAAAACCACTTGCTTTCCTTCACACCTCTGATTTCCTCTCTTGTCCCATTGTACGCTCTTGGTAGCAGAAACATATGTAACTTGATGGAGTATATTTGATGGAGGCCAGCATTTTCAAGATTTGGGGAAAAAATTGTAAGATATCCAGTGCTTTTATTTCCACCCCCATAACTGTTTATTATTAACCTACTCAGAGATGTTAAAGACCACACAATGCATAAACCTGATTCACTGACAACCAGCCATTATTAGGCTTCTGTATGTAAATCTTGCTGTGAGTGATTCATCAAAAACCAATGATGAGATTTTTGTCTGAGAATTTCCAATCAGAAGTTAAAATAAAAGATTGAACCCATAAAACCTGCAGGTGTTTATGGTAGAAAAAGAGATGATCAGTTAAATTCAAGGTAACATGTTCACATGAGTGCTCGTGTCTATTTCTCTCCTCAATTCTTGATTAAAATGACCAAATAAGTTTAACAGTAAGAAATTAGTTTAATTAAAGGGAAAAACTCACATCAACATTTTTTTTACTGAAAGGAAAGATTATAAAACTGCGCCATCTAAAAGAAAAGTAACTTCGGGCTCTGTGCTGAGGCTCAGAACCTGGAGTCTGCTTCGGATTCTGTGTCTCCCTCTCGCTCTGACCCTCCCCCCGTTCGTGCTCTGTCTCTGTCTCAAAAAATAAATAAACATTAAAAAAAATTAAAAAAAAAATGGGGCGCCTGGATGGCTCAGTCAGTTGAGCATCCAACTTCGGCTCAGGTCATGATCTCACAGTCTGTGGGTTCGAGCCCCGCGTCGGGCTCTGTGCTGAGGCTCAGAGCCTGTGCTCAGAGCCTGGAGCCTGCTTTGGATTCTCTGTCTCCCTCTCTCTCTGACCCTCCCCTGTTCATGCTCTGTCTCTCTCTGTATCAAAAAATAAATAAACATTAAAAAAAATGTTTAAAAGAAAAGTAAGATTATACACTTAAAAAATTCTTCACAAAAGTTAAAAGCAAAAGATGGAAAAAAATATACAATACTCATTGAAATGAAAAGAAAGTAAAGGTGGCAACATCAATGCTAAACAAGATAAAATTCAATGCCAAACATATTAAATGCACCCGCAACACTGTATTATTGATGAAAGGCACAATATTCAAAGAAAAATTTTTTTTTAATTTTTTTCTGTCAATGTTTATTTATTTTTGGGACAGAGAGAGACAGAGCATGAACGGGGGAGGGGCAGAGAGAGAGAGGGAGACACAGAATCGGAAACAGGCTCCAGGCTCTGAGCCATCAGCCCAGAGCCTGACGCGGGGCTCGAACTCCCGGACCGCGAGATCGTGACCTGGCTGAAGTCGGACGCTTAACCGACTGCGCCACCCAGGCGCCCCTCAAAGAAAATTTTAAAAGCTGTGTTCTTTGCATAAAAGTAACCAATATCAAAATAGGTAAAATAGTCAAAATATTCAGATGGTAGAAATCCAAAAGAAGTTGAAAAGAATATAATGCAAGACAAATGCATTTTGTATCATCCTAGAGGTATCCCTAACACATAAATAAGTTAATTAATACATCAGTGTCCTACAGAGATTTAGCATTTCTTTCCCAACACTCATAAAACACTTGCAAAGAACTGGTTGTGTATGAAGCTAAGGGTTTTGGAGAGTCCAAAACCTCACAAAATGCTGCCATTGTAGTGGATACGTTCTCTGACCATAATACAAGAAAATAATAGCAACATAAAATGAACAAGATGCAATAACCTGACTGTCTTCTGAGTTTTGCAGGATTATGTTATGACTCTCTATTTCTAGGAGCATTTCTTTGCATATTCTTGCAGAGAATTTCTTAAGTTAAAACCATTCTCTGAGGCCACCCCACTGGCATCATCCAGTACTTTTTTAGGTAGTTAATAACACCGGAATTCTTTTTGGCCTCTATGTATCCAAATAGCTCTAGCTCCTGCAGCACAAGACAATGAGTTAAATCCCTGAGCTTGTCACATTTGCCCTGAATGACATGTGCCATGGCCCGTCCTAAAATGCCACTTAGTTGTGCTTATTTATTTTTATGCATGACCCTATTTTCAAAGCCTTTTTCATTTCCTAGCATTTAAAAGTTAAACGGACAACTTTTCTAAATAATTCTTAGACCACAAGAAAATATAAATGTA
>NW_024420496.1:0-5763 GCF_014898765.1 Herpailurus yagouaroundi | reverse complement strand
GATTGCTCAGTAACCAGCACAGGGAGATGTTTGGTATTTGGTGGGTCATATGGTGCCTTGTTTTTGTCTGTAATTGGACAAAGTTATGTCAGGTTTCAGAGTGTACTTGTGTGCTGTTGATGTTCTGTGAGATGACTGGCTCATGTCCCGCAGGAATAATATGGCCCAGTGGTGGCATCAGCCAGCTTCTGACCACACTGAGGCCCAGCTGTCAGTGTCAGACCAGTTCCTGTTGTGGGGGCTGCTGTTTCTTCTGTCTTCAATTGCATATTTTAAAATAGCTACAACCCATCAATAATAATTAAAGACTTGGTGTTTTGGGGAGCCTGGGCGGCTCAGTCGGTAAAGGGTCAGACTCTTGATCTCATGGTTTGTGAGATGGAGGCCTGTGTCAGGCTCTGTGCTGACAGTGTGGAGCCTGCTTGAGATTCTCTCTCTTGATCTCTCTGTCTCTGTCTCTGTCTCTGCCCCTCCCCTGCTCATACTCACTCTGTCTCTCTCTGTCTTAAAATAAGTAAATAAATTTTTTAAAAAATCTGGAGGACTTTATAGGGCGCCTGGGTGGCGCAGTCGGTTAAGCGTCCGACTTCAGCCAGGTCACGATCTCGCGGTCCATGAGTTCGAGCCCCGCGTCAGGCTCTGGGCTGATGGTTCAGAGCCTGGAGCCTGTTTCCGATTCTGTGTCTCCCTCTCTCTCTGCCCCTCCCCCGTTCATGCTCTGTCTCTCTCTGTCCCAAAAATAAATAAACGTTGAAAAAAAAATCTGGAGGACTTTTAAATCCTTAAATATTCCCATATACATTGGCCCTGTTAGGGTTCTTAAATATGTTTATTTCTTCTTGTATCACACCCTGAGGAGAAGCTTTTTTTCAGATTATGGATTGTGCAACTTTTTCACACTAAAACTACTCCCAGAATTAGGGTAGGTCTTAGGTTTAATACTTCATAAGCAGGAATATTGTTCATGGTCATTCCAGACCCTAGTTCCAATACTTATCCCTTTGTCATGGAGTACCTCCTTCCTGTCTCCAGATTTGGTTACTGTTCTCTGTATCTCCTCAGAGGCCGATTTGCTCAGGAAAATCCAAAGCAAAGGAGAGAAAGGAAGAGTAATTATACTTAGAGGAAAAAAGGAATCATGTAGTGGGGAATAAGAGGGACTTAGTGGTTTCATGTGGAGGGTGTACTTCCAGAAATCTCCCACTCTGGCACATTGTCATTCTCCCCCCATACACACGCCCATGGGCCCACATCCCCCTACTCTCCACACACAGGCGAGAACTTTGTGAAGTCTGTGCAGCGTTGATATGCCCTGGCCCAGGTACTGGTGGAGCAGAACTTGCCAGCCATTGCCATACACTGTGAGACCCTTCAGGAGGAGAGGTGAGTGAGAGATGGAAAGATGTCTTGTGTCCTTGGGAAGAAATGAAATCCCTGAGATAAAGGACTGTGAACATTTTTATGATTGTCTTTATGACAAAGGCTTTCTTGGTCACAGTAGTTTAAAGGTCTTCAATATCGAATTGTTGTGGCCAGCAACCTATGTGGCCAAGGCATGGACATTAAGCAGGTGAACTCTGCCATCGACTACCACCGGCCTGGCGATTCCCACACCTACCTGCATCGGGTAAGCTGCACACCCACACGGACATCCCAGTGCACCTCCCAGCCCCTGATTTCCTATGTCTTCGTACATTACACCTTCGTCCCTCCTTTTGGGTGTCTTCCTAGTTTGGGGTCTTCCAGTGCTACCCTCTGTCCCCTTCCAGGAGGCCTGTGTAGGCTAGTTGCCCGAGGGGATTTTCCATCACGTTTGTGTCAAGTGAAAACGGTGCCAAGATCCTCAGTGAGGTGCAGGGTCAAACTGAGGTCGATGGTACTGAACTGCCTGAGGAGATGGACATTTCCTCCTCCAGTGAGTATTGATCTCATGAAATTGGGTCCTCCAACTTTTCACAGTCTCCTTGTTCCTTAGAGACTTTGTCTTGAAACATGTAGTGCAGAAAATGGTGCCTGATGCCTAATGGGTGCCTGACAAGTTTATGCACCCCAACCTTGATCCCATGTTGGGATGTTTTGTTCATTTTTATGTCGGTCCCTTTCCTCTCTCATCCAATTAATTTTTTTTTGCACCTCAGTCTCTCCTCTGACCCCACACCCCACATGAACACCTGCATGTATAGGGGTCTGTGTTTCTGCCAGTCTCACTTAGCCTTCCCATGCCTTATTGTAACTGTGCATGTTTTCTCTGCAGTTGCAGCCATGGGAGAGGACGCACCCATTCACAGAGCCTGATGCATATCTCACACCCAGGAACCAGGAGATCATACATGACCTGAGCTGAAATCAAGAGTCAGATGCCCAACCGTCTTACCTACCCAGGCACCCCTACAATTTATACTTCCTAATAATTTCTTTTTAAAAATATTTTAACTTTGAATATAGTTGAAAGACACGATTACATTAGTTGCAGGTGCACAACACAGTGACTCAAATCCTGAATACATTCTCTGTTTTCGAGAGAGAGACAGCCAGAGCAGGGAAGAGAGGCAAGAGGGAGGGAAGGAGAGAGAGAGAGAGAGAGAGAATAAGAGATTCTCAAGCAGGCTGATTCCTGTGGGGCTGGATCCCATGACCCTGGGACCATGAGCGGAGAACCCACTGCCACCCAGGAGCCTTTCACCCTCTGTCTACACCATGCTGTGCTCTGCTGTGCTCACCAGAGTGTAGCTGCCACCTGTCACCAGACAGTGATGTTACAGTATCACTCATGATATTCCCTGTGCTGTGCCTTTTATTCCTAAGACCTGTTCCTTCCATAACTGGAGCCTGTGTCTCCCACTCCCCTCACCCACTGTGCCCACCCTCCCAACCTCCTTCCCTCTGGCAGTCATCAGTGAGTTCTCTGTATTTATAGGTCTGATTCTGCTGTTTGCTTGTCTATTTATTCATTTGTCTTGTTTTGTAAGTTCCACATAGGAGTGAGATCATGTGGTACTTGTCTTTGTCAGTGTGATTTCGTTCACTTAGCAGACACACTGCCCTGTTTGTCCATCCATGTTGTCACAAGTGGCAAGATCTCATCCTTTTTGTGGCTGCATAATATTATAGTGTGTGTGTGTGTATATGTGTGTGTATATACCACACATCTTCCTTACCTATTTATTTGTGTGTGTGTGTGTGTGTGTGTGTGTGTGTGTGTGTGTGTGGCGGGTGGGGGTTGGGGGACACAGGTTGTATCTCTGTGGCTTTTGAAAAGAACCTCACTCACTGAACATCATCTGGGATGAGGGCGCCCCCTGGTGTCTGGGCTCCTGTCCAGGTGCTGGAGCTGAAGGAGACCCTAAGGAGGGCCTGGCTGAGGAGGAGAAAGGCAGCTGGGTCTTCTCTTCTTAGTCCTGTGGCCGCACGTGGCGTGGAAGGTAAGGGACTATCCCCCACTGCTCTGTTCTCGGGTGGATTCTGACTGAGAAGCCTGAGTGGGGTCTGGACTGTAACCCAGGTAGAGATGTCTGAGCAGAAGCCTGGGCATCAGTGGGCAGAGGAAGAAGTTTCTGAGCAGCCCTGGACTCCACAGGGGTCAGGCTCAGGGGTGAGGTGGGATTGCAGGAGAGGAGAGCTCAGGAGCCGGTGCCATTGCTGAGGTGTCTGTGTCCCTGTGCACCTCCTCCAGCCCCGTGATGGTGATACAGGGAAAACTGAAAAGTAGAAACACTTCCTTCGACTCCTACTTCTCAATGTTTCAAAACTCAGTGAAACAAAACACATTTCTGATTTGGAAATAGCATCTCAATGTCTACACAATGCTCCATAGTGTGGACATGTGCACTCAGAGTTTGTGAGTGGACCCCACATCAGGCGCTGGGCTGACAACACTGAGTCCACTAGGGATTCTCTCTCTCTCCCTCCCTTTCCCTCTCTCTCCCCCTCCCCTGCTTGTGTACTCTCTCTCCGTGGCTCAATAAAAATAAATAAGCCTTAAAAAATAAAAGAATTGGTGTTTTCACTTTTAGGGGGGTAAATACCCAAGAGTGCAATTATTGGATTATATGGCGAGTCACTATGTTGTAAATCTGAAAGGAATGGAACAGTGTGTGTAAGCTACACGCAAATAATAGAAAAAAAAGATAATCAGAAATATTAGAGAACACTTTGGAAAAGTAGACATGAAATGTCACACACATATATTGGTAATAAATAAACACAAAGAAAATGAGAGTGTGGAATATGTAGAGAGACAGGTGCTAACGGTGTGGTATGAGAGGATTGCAAAGCAGGGGGCTAAGACTCTCCAGGAGCCAAAGCCTAGGTCCCCTGGTTCAAGCCACTTTTATTTTTGCAAATTGTTGACAACAGCAAGCACATACAACATAATATTTGGCATCTTGACAGGTCATGGACCTGCAGTGTTTTCCATACTGGGTCATCAGTACATCTGGCACCAGACAAAACATTCTTATCCCCAGGGTGGCTCCCGGATGATGTCCTTCTGGAAAGAACGAGCAGTCCAGGTGGCTTTCTGTCCTGGGAATGAAACTGCTTTCAGTTTCTTGCTGCTCTGTCCCTTTCCTTCAGGACATTCTTATGGTGCTTCCAGCCTGTTCTCCAGCATCTCCCCTTTCTCTTTGTATACGATGGACTGTAGGAGGACATGGCATAACCCGAACTGTCGTCGGTTGATATGTTGACAAGTTCGTCGTCTCTGGCACAGACTGTACATGCAAATATAAACACACCGCATATTAATACAAACAGAATAGCAGTAGAGAAGCTAAAATTCTTAACATGCTCTACAGGGCTCAATTTTCCTCATCCCTCTGTTATACTTTCTAAGACCTTAGAACAGAATAACAGGTCCAGATTGGTTTTGAAAGTCTCATATATCTGTACTTGCAGACGTTGAATGTCCATAGACAAGTTAGATTGTCCGAGCAAGTGTCTCTAACATCATTCCATGGAAATTTAGTGTTATTAAATGGTAATGCAGCTACACGTATGGATGTAGTGTTCCAATCACAGAGTGATGATATTTGTCTTTGTAGGTTCAGTAATTGATCTCCCAGCAGCATCACACAGCCTGTTGTAGGCCTGCAATCTCACTGGACAGTCCACTGTCAGTATCCCGTTGTGTCTTCCAATGTTGGTTCGATTTCTCATGCCATTGTTGCACAAATTGTACTGTCTGCACAGATTGGTGCAAAGAGAAGCCGCAGTAGCTGCGGCCGCAGTCACAGCAATAGTGCCTATGAGAGCTGCAACAAGCATTCCAGCAAACTGTCAGGATCCGTGAAGAACTCATAGAGTGTGGCCCATCAGATACATTTCTGAACAATGTTGCCATGGTGGAGACATGGGAAGTGGCAGCATAGGCCAGGGTGTGCTCTAAGTAAATATAAGCCTTTGGATAAGGGAGTAAAGGGTATAGAATTGTTAAGACAACTGTATAATGCACAGTTAACACAGATCATAAGGGCCTCAGAAACATTCCAAACTCTCTGTCCCTTTAATAGTATGCATGGCAAATGGACACAAGCCCGTATGTACCAGGTACTATTGACCGTGAAAGATAAAGTAGCAATGTTGCTGGAGCTGTTTTTATACTATGTGCCCTTCCAGGTATGGAAAGGGTGGGGGGCAGCAGTTAATTTCCATAGATGCTTTTGTAAGGGTGCTGGTTGTAAATGAGGACTGGACGCAGAAAATCCCCCACTGTGCCAAACAATTGAGCCATTAGCAGTGGTGAAGATGGTATGATTATGAATC
>NW_024420495.1:0-2462 GCF_014898765.1 Herpailurus yagouaroundi | reverse complement strand
TTGCCCACGTCTTCCAGATTGCCCATTTTATTGGCATATAATTGCTCGTAATATTCGCTTATTATGGTTTTTATTTCTGCTGTGTTGGTTGTGATCTCTCTTCTTTCATTCTTGATTTTATTTATTTGGGTTCTTTTCTTTTTCTTCTTGATCAAACTGTCTAGTGGTTTATCAATTTTGTTACTTATGTCATAGAACTAGCTTCTGGTTTCATTGACCTGTTCTACTGAGGGTTTTTTTGCTGTTTTGTTTTGTGTTGTTTGTTGTTAGTTTTTGTTTTTGTTTTTGTTTTTGGTTTTTGGTTTTTGGTTTTTGGTTTCGAATGCATTGACTTCTGCTCTGATCTTTATTATTTCCTGTCTTCCGCTGGTTTTGGGTTTTATTTGCTGTTCATTTTCCAGCTCCTTAAGGCGTAAGGTTAGGTTGTGTCTCTGAGATCTTTCTTCCTTCTTTAGGAAGGCCTGAATTGCTGTATACTTTCTCCTTATGACCACCTCTGCTGCATGCCAGAGGTTTTGGGTTGTGGTATTATCGTTTTCATTGACTTCCATATACTTTTTAATTGCCTCTTTAACTGCTGGGTTAGCCCATTCATTCCTTAGTAGGATGTTCTTCCGTCTCCAAGTATTTGTTACCTTTCCAAATTTTTTTCTTGTGGCTGATTTAGAGTTTCATAGCATTGTGGTCTGAAAATATGCATGGCATGATCTCGGTCTTTTTGTAGTTACTTAGGGTTGATTTTTGTCCCAGTATATGCTCTACGTTGGAGAATGTTCCAAGTGCACTGGAGAAGAATGTATACTCTGTTGCTTTAGGATGAAATGTTCTGAAGTCCATCTGGTCCAGTGTGTCATTCAAAGCCATTGTTTCCTTATTGATTTTTTGATTAGATGATTTGTCCATTGCTGTGATTGCGGTGTTGAAGTCTCCTCCTGTTCTGGTATTATTATGATGAGTGTCTTTATGTTTGTGATCAGTTAATTTATGTTTTTGTGTGTTGCCACATTTGAGGCATAAATGTTTAGAATTGCTAGGTCTTCTTGGTGGATAGGCCCCTTGATTATGATATAATGCCCTTCTGCATCTCTTCATACAGGATTTATTTTAAAGTATAGATTGTGTGAGAAGTGTGCCTACTCCGGCTTTCTTTTGTTGAACATTAGCATGATAGATGGTTCTCCATCCCCTTATTTTCATTCTGAAGGTGTCTTTAGGTCTAAAGTGGGTCTCTTGTAAACAGCACATAGATGGATCTTGTTTTCTTATCTATTCTTTTATCCCGTGTCTTCTGATGGGAGCATTGAGTGCATTGACGTTTAGAGTGACTACTGAAGGATACGAAATTATTGTCATTGTGTTTCTTGTAGAGTTGGAGTTTCTGGTGGTGTTCTCTGGTCCATTCTAGTCTTTGTTGGTTTTGGTCCTTTTTTTTTTTTTTTTCATCCTTCCTTCCCTCAGAGAGTCCCCCTTAAAATTTATTGCAGGGATGTTTTAGTGGTCACAAACTGTAATTTTTGTTTGCCTGGGAAACTTTTTCTCTCTCCTTCTATTTTGAATGACAGCCTTGCTGGATAAAGAATTCTTGGCTGCATATTTTTCTGATTCAACACATTGGATATATCCTGCCACTCCTTTCTGGCCTGCCGAGTTTCTGTGGATAGGTTTGCTGCAAACCTGATCTGTCTTCCCTTGTAGTTTAGGGACTTTTTTTTTTTTCCCTTGCTGCTTTCATGATTCTCTCCTTGCCTGAGAGAGAATCTCCTCCTTTGTCTCTCCTTGTGAATTTGACTATGATATGCCTTGTTGAGGGTCATTTTTTGTTGAATCTAATGGGGGTCCTCTGTGCTTTCTGGATTTTGATGTCTGTGTCTTTCCCCAGGTTAGGAAAGTTTTCTGCTATGATTTGCTCACCTAACCCTTCTACCCCTATTTCTCTCGCTTCCTCTTCTGGGACCCGTATGGTTCTGATGCTGTTCCTTTTTAATGAGTCACCAATTTCTCTAATTCTTCAATCGTGCTCTTTTGCCCTAATCTCCCTTTTTTTCTGCTTCATTATTCTCCATAAGTCTGTCATCTGTATCTGTGATTCTGTGTTTTGCGTTGTCCATCCTTGACGCCACAGCATCCATCTGTGATTGCAGCTCAGTTATAGCATTTTTTTATTTCATTCTAGTTTTTGCTTCTTTTATCTCTGCAGAAAGGATTTCTAATCTATTTTTGACTCCAGCCAGTATTCTTATTACCGTGATTCTAAATTCTGGTTCAGACATCTTGCTTGTATCTGTTGGTTAAATCCCTGGCTGTCGTTTCTTCGTGCTCTTTCTTTTGGGGTGAATTCCTGCTGAATTCTGTGGTTCAGGTTTTTCAGATGGATGTGTCAATCCTCCCATCAGTTTTCTAGGTGTGCAGAATGGTTTAGTGTTGGTCTGATTGTATTTCATGGAGTCGAGATACACAAAAAA
>NW_024420494.1:0-2301 GCF_014898765.1 Herpailurus yagouaroundi | reverse complement strand
CTCTCCCACTCATCTGTGTCTCTTTTTCTCTCAAAAATAAATAAACATTAAAAAAATTAAAAACAAAAGTCAGATGTTTAACCAACTGAGCCACTCAGGCGCCCCCCACCCCCTCAAAAAAAGAAAAAAAAAACCAATTTCAAGGCTTCTTGCTAAGTACCAAGATGTGTGATATGTCTACTAACCTGTTCCACTTTTTTATACCTAATACTTAGTTGATTGTATCCTCATGAGCTGATTTGGAAGACCTGATTCTTAAAAGTTAAAATAATTAACAGTATTAATATATCATACCAGTTTGTCTTCCTTAGGCTGTGTAGTTTATACTTCACAGACGGTTCACCTTTAACCACAGAATTTCAGAGATTATTTTCTTCCTTTTCTGTATCATCAAAGTTTCTGTTCACTATTTGACTGCTTCTGTTCATCTGGTCTTTGATAACAGGTTTTGTGCCTCTCTGTCTTTTTAGATCTTCCTCCTTTTATTTTCCTGGTTTCTGTTTTGAGTCATTTTTCTCAACATCTCTAGGAAACTTTTCATCATTCCTAATAAATATTAGGGCAGCAAATCAGATTGCCTTTTTGAAGCAGGTTGTTAAAGGTGTGCCTCTGTTGTAAGATGAATGTATGCAGACCCTAAAAGTCACTGAAATAGTTCCCTTAATTTACATTTTGTGTAGAAATAGAGATTCTCTAAACCCCCTTAGTGATCTGCTTTATACATTGCCTTTGTAATTTGTTCAGGGGTTAAAAACTAATGTCCCTTTGATCAGCTAGATGCAGTCCAGTTGTTTTAAGCAAGCAGCCATGTTTTTTTTTTTTTTTTAAGTTTATTTATTTTTGAGAGAGAGAGAGAGAGAGAGAAAGTGAGGATGAACAGTGGAGGGGCAGAGAGAGAGAAGGAGAGAGAGAATCCCAAGCAGGCTCTGCACTGTCAGCAAAGAGCCCGATGCAGGGCTCGAACTCGTGAACTGTGAGATCATGTCCTAAGCTGAGACCAAGAGCTGGATGCTTAACCCACTGAGCTACCCAGATGACCTGCAAACAGCCGCATTTCAAAAGAGTATATTTCTCACTTCGTTCCTCTTTTTCTAAACATGTTCATTGCTCCTAGGCTCTAGTTCCTTTTTTGGAGGGGGAAGTGTCTGTTTAGAAGCAATATAGCTGCTTTATTTTTTTTCTCGATAGACTTTTATTTTTTAGAGCAGTTTTAGATTCACAGCAAAGTTGAGTGGGGAGTTCCCATATACTCCCTGCCTCTATACTTGTGCAGCCTCCTCCACTATCAACATCCTACACCACCGTGGTACATTTGTTACGATCAGTAAACCTACACGGACATATCTTTATCACCCAAAGTCCATACTTTACATTGGGGTTGATTCAGTATTGTGCATTCTGTGAGTTTGGACAAATGTATAGTGACGTGTAGCCATTATTATAGTATATAGAATAGTTTCACTGCCCTACATATCTTCTGTGCTCTGCTTATTCGTTTTCCCCCTCCTCCACTGACTACCACTGGTCTCTGTAGTCTTCATAGGTTAACCTATTCAGAATGTCGTATAGTTGGAATCATATAGTTAGTATGTAGCCTTTGCAGATGGGCTGATTTTACTTAGCGATACGTATTTAAGTTTCCTCCGTGTCTTTTCATGGCTTGATAGTTCCTTTCTTTTTAGTGCCAGATAGTATTCCATTTTCTAGATGTACCACAGTTCCTGTACTGAATCTACTGCCATTCATCTGCTGAAGGGCACTGTTTTTTTCCCCAAGTTTTGGCAATTCTGAAGAAAGCTGTTTTAAGCATCTGTGTGCAGGTTTTTGTGTGGATATATGTTTTCTGCTCCTTTGGTAAATACCAATAAGGTGTAATTGCTGCCAAATATGGTATAAGTATGTTTAGTACTGTCTTTCAAAGTGGTTGTACCATTTTGCATTCCCACCAGCAGTGAATAAGAGCTCCTCTTGCTCCACATCCTTGCCAGCATTTGGTTTTGTCAGTATTTTGGATTTGGCCTTTTTAACAGATGTGTAGTGGTATCTTGATGTTTTAATTTGCACTTTGCTATTGACATGATGTTGAGCAAATGATCTTTTCATTTCCTTGTTTGCCATCTGCACGTCTTCTTTGGTAAGATGTCTGTGAAGATCTTTTGCCCACTTTTAAGTTGGGTTGTGCTTTTTCTTATTGTTAAGTGTTCTTTGTATATATTTTTGAATATACAGAATAACAGTACTTTGAGTACAGCCCATTATCAGATATGTCTTTTGTAAGTATTTACTCTCAGTCTGTGGCTT
>NW_024420493.1:1950-3914 GCF_014898765.1 Herpailurus yagouaroundi | reverse complement strand
CCCAAGGAAACAGCAGTCTATGTTATTTAGGTGCTCTCTTAATTATACACACATTCGAGAATTTTAAGAAGACTAACCTTTGGGGCAACTGAGTGGCTCAGTCAGTTAAGTGTGAGATTTCGACCTCAGGTCATGATCTCACAATATGTGAGTTTGAAGCGCACGTTGGACTCTGTGCTAACAGCTTAGAGCCTGGAGCCTGATTCAGATTCTCTGCCTCGCCCACTCTCTGTCCCTCCCTGCTAACACTCTGTCTCTCTCTCTCTCTCTCTCTCTCAAACATGAAATAAAACATATATTTTTTAGTAAAATAAAATGCAAACTAACTTTTTTAAGTCCCTCCTCCATATTTTATGTGTATGTTGTCATATTTTACATCTTTTTATTCATAATTATGTAATATCTAATTATGATTTTCCCAGTTAACATTTCTTGCATTGCTGATTAGTGGTGATAGACTTCTTTATCTTCTGTTTGAGAAACTCTTTATCTCTTATTTTTCAAATGTTAATGATAATCTTTCCAGGTAAAGTTTTCTTGGTCGTGGGATTATGCTTTCAGGCCTTTGAAGATACCTTGTCACTCTTTCCCAGCATGTCAAATTTATGCTTAAATGTCAGCTGACAACTTTAGGTGTTTGTTTGTTGAGATCTGTTTTTCAAATCATAGGTAACTTTTGCTTCTCTCTTACATCTTTTGAAATTCTTTATTAATCTTTAAACATTGACATTTTAATTATTATGTGTCATAGTGTGGGGCTCCTTGGTTTCACATGTTTGGAACTCTGTGCTTCTTGTCCTAGATGTCTGTTTTCTTCCATAGTTTTGGAAAGTCTTCAGTTATCTTTTCTTCAAATACTTTTTGTACCCCTTTTCCTTCTTGTGGAATGCCTATTATGTGGATTTTTGCTCACTTGATATTTCAAAGTATCCCTTAACTTATCCTCATTAGAAAAAAAAAATCTTTCTGCTGTTCGTTTTGGGTGCTTTCCCCAATCTGTCTTCCATATCCACTGATATGTCCTTCCTCATGCCGTCTTCTACTGTTGATTCCCTCTGGTGTTCTTTTTTTTCCCAGCTATTATCTTCTTGAACTCTGATTTTGTGTGTGTTTGCTATCTTTTAATTAAGGGTCTCACTTAGTTCTTGTCTTTTTTCTGCAGCCCGGCGAGCATCTTGACCATCATTAATTTATATTCTTTAATTATTGAGGCAAAATACTTACCTCCGTTTCAGTTCGTTTCTGGGTTTTTTATTGTTCTTTCTTTTGGAGCATATTTCCCTGTCTCTCCATTTTGCTTCTCTTTCTGCATTTGTTTCTATACACTGGCAGAGCAGCTACTTCTCCTACACTTGAAGGAATTGTCTTACACATGATTGTCCCCATGAGTAGATCCTGTGTGCAAGTTGCTGACATTTGCTGGCTGGCTGAAGCCATGGCTTGCATGGACCGGGAATCCTGGGGCTTTCTACATAGCAGGCACCCTGTCATGATATTAAAGCTGAATTGAACGCAGAATGGGGTGTCCCAGGATTCTGTGTGTTGAGGGTACCCTGTCAGGACAGCTGAAGCTGAAATGAATGCAAGTTGAGGCATGCTGGGGTGCTGTGTACAGGTGGCCTGTACCGGGTGGCTAGATATAAGCAGTCTGGGGGTCAGGATGTCCTTGATCTCTCTATGCAGATGATTCCTGGGCAAGATAGGTGAAGCTAAAGTGCGTACAAGCTGAAGGCACCTGGGGCTATACATGCAGAGGATACCTTGCCAATATAGTTGAAACTAGGGTGTACCAGGACTTTCCACGAAGAGGGAGCCCTGAAGGGGCCGTGTGAGCTGAGATGGGTTACAGTCCAGGAATGACTCTTTTTATATGCTAGTTGCTCTTTCAACTGCATTGATTAAGGGGGAAAAAAGCGTGTCGTGTGTGTGTGTGTGTGTGTGTGTGTGTGTGTGTGTGTGTGTGT
>NW_024420493.1:0-1940 GCF_014898765.1 Herpailurus yagouaroundi | reverse complement strand
GTGTGTGTGTGTGTGTGTGTGTGTGTGTGTGTGTGTGTGTGTGTCCAGTGCAATTGGGGCTGACGTGTATTGTGGGCCTGAAACATACTGAGGCAGCAGGTCAGCTACAGCAACTGGACCCTGCTCTGGTGTATGCATTTAAGGTGGAAGGAGAATGTGGGACAGCTGGGTGGCTCAGTGGATCGAGTATCTGACATCAGCTCAGGTGGTGATTTCACTGTTCATGAATTTGAGAACCACATTGGGCTGGATGCTGTCTGTGTAGAGCCTTCCCTGAATATTCTGTCCCCCTGTTTCTTCCCCTGCTCTGCTTGTATTCTCTGCTTCTCAAAAAAAGTAACCAGGAAAAAATGTGGATGTAAAATGTACCCCTGCCACTCTCCCGTCTCTATCACCCAGAGAGAACTCCTGTGGCTCCTCTCACGTTGACAGACTTCTATTGCTCTCTTTTATATGACAGTTGTTCTTTTCAAACTGCAGTGGTTTTTTTTTTTCTTCCTGTTTTCTGCCCAAGGACTGAAGAATCTGTTTCTGGTCCTTCCCAACTGCCCTTGGCAACGTTAGGGGTGAGTGTTTCCTTTGTTACTGGCTCACTGTCTTGCTGTTGTCTTTTGATTTTCTATGTTTTGTTAGGCACCATCTGTGCAGTCAGTCCTCAGCTCCTCAGGAGGAATTGTTATATCAATAGGTGCAATCCCCAGGGAGCTAGAAAAATTGGAAGTTCACCTTCTGCCTGGTTCACCAGAATATGAAGTCAGGGAGTTCAGGCACAAGAGCACCTCGCTCCAGGAGACGCAAAAAAGGTGAGGTTTGGCTACTCATTACTGATAAAATCGCAATTCAAAGGAACTAGTGGAGGTGAAAAATAATGGGGAACTTATTCAGAGGCCGACACCAGAGATACTGCAGACTCACATCAAAGACTCTCTGTAAAGTGCTGAAAATACCTCCAGGTTTATGTAAGAAAATGTGGGACAAAAAGGTAGGTACACACAGTGGTCACTAAGGTCAGGTTTGTCATTGTCTTGGGCTTGAGGGTGGAGTCTTATTGGCTCAGGGAGTCCTTATTGCCAGAGGGGAACTTTCAGTTTCCATGAGGTGATACTTTGCTTTCAGGATCCTGAATTAAGAGATAAGCTGAGAGTGGGGAGGAGGCGCCTGCGTGGCTCAGCTGATTAAGCATCCGACTTCAGTTCAGGTCATGATCTCATGGCTCCTGGGTTTGTGCCCCGCATTGGGCTCTGTGCTGACAGCTCAGAGCCTGGAGCCTGTTTCAGATTCTATGTCTCCCTCTCTCTCTGCCCGTCCCCCACTTGCGCTCTGTCTCCCTCTGTCTCAAAAATAAAGAAACATAAAGAAAGAGATAAGCTGGAAAGAAAAAGTGAATCAATTAGAAAGTTTAAGGTCGATGTGGAGGTAGTTGAAAGCTTCTTTCACCTTGGAGGAGTTGAGTTCAAGGCCTTCCTACACAGCCATCTTGAACCGAAACTAGAATAGGGTCCCTCTGAATCCTATTTTGATTGGGGAAAGTTTGGCAGAAATCCAAGGAAGGAGACAACAAAAGCAGGGAATCAGCCAGTTCTGTGTACAAATCGACATAAACACCAGTACCTCCCCTGATGACAAGCGTGGCATGTGCAGAAACGGGCACAGAAAAGGCCTTCGCATTGGAAAAAGTAAAAATAAAAAGTATCTCGATTCATTTATTTATTGATTTTTCAATTCGTATTTTGGAAAGAGAGAATGAGCAGAGACGGGGAGAGAAAGAGACAGAAAGAAAGACAGAGAGAGAAGCTTAAGCAGGCTCCAACTTAGCACAGAGCCCCAAACGGGGCTCAATCCCCTGACCATAGGACCATGAGCTGAGCTGCTGAACACAGCAGTCTGGTAGTCAACTGATGGAGCCATCCAGGTGCCCTGAAAACTGCCTCAACTCTTAA
>NW_024420492.1:21085-39179 GCF_014898765.1 Herpailurus yagouaroundi | reverse complement strand
GAGGGCAAGGAGTGTGCCTGAGTGGCCTTCTGAGGCAGTAGGGCCTCGGGGAACGAATGTTTTCTCAGCGTAAATCGCAAGGACAAGAGGCTCAGGGCCTTTCAAAGGCCTCTCCCCTGGGAAACGGACGGACGGGGACCCCGAAGGGAGACGGGCTGGCACGCCGGCTACCTCGTCCCCACGCCTCCCCAGAGGGGCGAGGTCCCGGAACACGGCCAGTCGGTGTCTTCGCGTCCCGACACCCAGGTCGGGAGATGACAGCTATGGGGAGACGCAGGAGCAGCAGCGCCGGGGACCAAAGGAAGAGGAAAAGTCAGCTTCACACGAGCCACTCACCGGCCACGCCACCTTTTCCCTGCGCGCCGAACCAGAAGCTGCCGCGGGGCATGCCGGGACTTCCTGAAGCCCGGACGCAGGCGCAGGGGCTCAACCCGAAAAGAGTGGGACAGGACACGCAAGCGCGGCCTGAAGGACACTTTAATTTGTCTGGTTTCCGCCTTCTGCTAATGGACAGCAGTCCTCACCAGTAAATGGACAGGATCCTCTTGGCGTCAAGCCCTGGGACCAATCACGCTTTTGGAGAGTACCGGGCCCTTGTTAAGGCTCTCCTATTGGTTGCTGTTAAGTGGGTCAGGTGCTTCTGCTTTTTGACTTGGATGGGTTTTCCTTCCAACACTGGTGTTGCTCAGAGCGTTTTACAGATGGGACAGCGACAGTAGTAAGAAAAAAAAAAAAAAAGTCACGCTAGCGGTATGCTAAGGCACAGTTGTAAACACGTTCATACTAAGTAATCCTAACAACCATCCTATTGTTTCGGAAAGGGTTGTTAACATTAGGCAGGGAGACATAAAGGAACTTCAGGGAGGCAGGATGCACCTCCAAGTGGGAGCCTGAAGAAGGGGCAGCGGAGTTTGAGAAAAGAGGATCAGATAAACATATTCCGGACGTGCCTGGGCTGGATGCCGTGCGTGGGGTCTCACAAACTTTCTGATGTTCCAATAAAAAGCCAGGGACCCAGTCAGGACCCCTCTCTCTCGAGAGCTCTATACTTGCCCTCAATAAACTCTTTGCCCACTCCCTTGTCCATGAGATTCATTCTTCGACTCCATGAGAGATAAGGACCAGCGTCTCTCCCACCCTCCTGTAACACTATGAAGTCAATAGTATTACTATTTTCATTCTCTAGAAGGGGAAACCAAAGAGAGTTTTCAAGCGACTGTCTACTGACAGAAATAGGGCTAGAACCTGCTTCTAACCCAGTGATATCTTCCCCGTTTCATATCTTAATATTCCACGAGTACCAATCATTGTCATATTAAAAAGAAATCTCCCCATTCCTTATTTCCCAAGCAACATTCTCTCTCTACAGAGGAAATAACTGTTATTTGTGTGTTTATCTTCCTGTACCTTCATATGCAATTTTGCCCATTTACTTTATCTTGAAGGTTTTCTATTTCAATATATCGACCTCATCTTTCATTTTTAGGCCGTTGCGTTTAGTTATATACCATAATGTATTCAATCCTCAATCATTACTTCTTTGATAGACATTGAAACACTTTCCTAATTTTCACATGTGTGTGTTATTCTAGATGGGAATATTCCGAATATGTTTTGAAGAGGGAGCTGATGGATTGAGATCCTGAGTGTGAGGGCAAGAACAATGGTCTGTGTTTTCTGGACCTTTCATCCATCCACCACTTATGGAGGCACCTTGAAGGATTAGCACTCCATCAGGATATAAATGGAGGGAGGTGTTATATGATATACACTGATAAACCTTCTTAGAGAAAGCATTCCACTATGATTAAGAATAACACACACGGGAATGCATACTGGTGCAACCACTCTGGAAAACAGGGTGAAGTTTCCTCAAAAAATTAAAAATAGATCTACCCTATGACCCAGCAATAGCACTGCTAGGAATTTACCCAAGGAATACAGGAGTGCCTGATACATAGGGGCACTTGTACCCCAATGTTTATAGCAGCACCTTTCAACAATAGCCAAATTATGGAAAGAGCCTAAATGTGCATCAACTGATGAATGGATAAAGAAATTGTGGTTTATATCCACAATGGAATACTACTTGGCAATGAAAAAGAATGAGGGGCGCCTGGGTGGCTCAGTCGGTTAAGCGGCCGACTTCGGCTCAGGTCATGATCTCGCGATCCGTGAGTTCGAGCCCCGCGTCGGGCTCTGTGCTGACAGCTCAGAGCCTGGAGCCTGTTTCAGATTCTGTGTCTCCCTCTCTCTCTGGCCCTCCCCCGTTCATGCTCTGTCTCTCTCTGTCTCAAAAATAAATAAAATGTTAAAAAAATTAAAAAAAAAAAAAGAAAAAGAATGAAATATGGCCTTTTGTAGCAATGTGGATGCTTAGCATAACTGGGGAGCGTTATGCTAAGTGAAATAAGTCATACAGAGGAAGACAGATACCATGTGTTTTCACTCTTATGTGGATCTTGAGAAACTTAACAGAAGACCATGGGGGAGGGGAAGGAAAAAAAAAGTTAGAGAGGGAGGGAGCCAAACCATAAGAGACTCTTAAAAACTGAAAATAAACTGAGGGTTGATGGGGGGTGGAAGGGAGGGGAAAGTGGGTGATGCGCACTGAGGAGGGCACCTGTTGGGATGAGCACTGGGTGTTGTATGAAAACAATTTGACAATAAATTTCATATTAAAAAAAAAATAAAATCCAGATTCCTAAGAACCCCTAAATATAGTAAACCAGACTCTACGAATGGAGCTTGGAAATATGAATTTTAAGTAGGGCAATTACATAATTCATTGCCAAACTGTGACACTTTTAGGGAAAGGGGGCACTATTAGTCATGTTGTAAAAATTGTCATACACCTAGAAGAGTCATAAATTTTATTTTACCGTGATGTGTGAGAATCACTGACCAAGGTTCTAATCCTTTCATGGTGAGACCCGGGTATGTTCCCTCCTTTAATTCTCTCATAGGCCACAACAAGGACAAGGCCCTGAGCTGATGGGCTGAGCCAGCAGCTACATTGTTGCCATTAGGGTGAGCAGAAGTAGAAGCTGGCCAAGAGTGTGAGAGCAAGGACAACTGGTGTCCTAGCTAGGTCCTGGCCCACATGACCTCCTGCTACCTTGAGAGATGCTGACTGTGGTCACCACAAATGAAGCTGACAGGACTAGTCCTGGTGGCTCCTTGAACGACCAGGCTCTTTTCACCCAGAGAAGACTTGAAGGTGACTGCAGTCACACAAATTATGCCCCATCTAAATTGGTGGGAAAGAACACGTGTGTTAAGTCAGACAGCCCAGAGCCAACAACAGCCACCTAGGGAGATGTGACACCCTGCCATCTGCCACGTGTCCAGTGTGGCATTGCAGCCTCCAGTTCCGGTGGCTGGACTATTGTATAAAAAAAAAAAGAAAAGAAAAGAAAAAAGAAAAAAAGAATAACACCCAGCAAGGGTGCCTGAGTCGCTCAATCGGTTAAGCCTCCTGCTTTGTCTCAGGTCATGATCTCAGGATTCGTGAATTCCAGCCTGGGTTAGGGCTCTGCACTCATGGCTTGGATCCTGGAGCCTGCTTCAGATTCTCTGTCTCTGTCTCTGTCTCTGTCTCTGTCTCTCTCTCTCTCTGTCCCTCCCCACTTGTGCTTTCTCTCTCAAAAATAAATAAAACATTATAGAAAATTTTAAAATATGACACTGAGAAGTTTTCACTAAGCACTCCCATAAATGATCTATTTGGTCCTTACAATGTTCCTGTCCGCTATTCTGTTCATTTCCTAGATGATGAAATTAAGTGCTGGAGAGATCAGATCCACTATCATATCTCATTTGCACAGTACACCAAAATGCCCAAGCCTCTTGGTTCCTAGTGTCATGAACTTTCTAAGGTATGCTGATGCCTCTCTATTCAGAGGGCAATGTAACTAGAGCACTACAATGACAGAAAGGAGAGAGAGAACAGAGTCTGATCTGGGAAAAATCTGTAGCTTTAGTCACATGTCTCCCCGGCCACCTAGAAATTTCTTTAGTGCACTCTTAAGGTCCATGTTCCTGACGCTGTAGATAAGAGAGTATGAGTGTATGTTAAGAACAGGAGAGGGGCGGCTGTGTGGCTCAGTCGGATGAACGTCCAGCTTGATTTCGGTTCAGGTCATGTTCTCATGGTTCGTGAGTTAGAACCCTGCTTCAGGTTCTGTGCTGAGGGTGCGGAGCCTGCTTGGGATTCTCTCTCTCTGCCTCTCCCTCCCCAGCTCTCTCTCTCTCTCTCAAAATAAATAAATTAAAAAAAAAAAACAAAACAAAACAGGATAATGGGGCATTTGGCTGGCTCAGCCAGCAGCGTATGTGACTCTTGGTCTCAGGGTTTTGAGTATGGGCCCCATGTTAGCATAGAGGTTACTTTAAGATAAAATATTTTGGGGGGCATCTGGGTGGTTCAGTTGGTTGAGAGTCTGACTTCAGCTCAGGTCACGATCTCATGGTTCATGAGTTCAAGCATCAGGCTCTGTGCTGACAGCTTGGAGCTTGGAGCCTACTTCTGATTCTCTGTCTCTCTCCCTCTCTCTCTCTCTCTGCCCCTCCCCAGCTCATGCTCGCTCTCTCTCTCTCAAGAATAAATAAACATTAACAAAATAAAAAAATAAATAAAATATTTTTTAAAAAGAACAGGATAAAGATAAGGAAATTGGTCTAACCAAGGAAGTAGCTGTTCTTAGGAGAGATTTAATCAGACATGACTATCCCATAGAGAATTCCTGTACCACTTGGTGGGATCTACAGGTTTCTAAAGCTTTGCTCCCCTAGTCCTTGGCTTAGAAGATCTTGGCCAGCTTCTGTAATGTAGATATGGTTGACAAGGGTCAGTCATATGGAGACCAGTAGGATGATGATTGTTGTCACGAAGACTTTGACGTTTTAAAAAAATTTATTTTATTTTATATTATTTTAGAGAGAGAAAGAGCACATGAGCAGAGGAGAGGGGCAGAGCAAGGGAGAGAGTCCCAAGCAGGCTCACCTCAGCTCAGAGCCCCAGGTGGGGCTCAGTCCCACAACCCTAGGGTCACAACCTGAGCCAAAATCAAGACTCAGACACTGAAATGACTGTGCCACCCAGGCACCCCAAGACTTCAAACGTTTGAAACCTTTATGGCCACATATAACTTCATCCAGGCAGGCATGTCATAAAGGAAATGATCAACCATGGTGCTGCTCACAGAGGAACAGCTATAGCGTGGCAGGCATCTGAAATAGGGAGTCACCAAAAACATTCTGCAAGGCCATGGGGCACCTTGGTCAATCAGTGGGTGAAGAGCCTGACTCTTGATTTCGGCCCAGGACATGGTCTCACAGTTGTGGGATCGAGCCCTGCATTGGACTCTGTGATGAGAGTGAAGACTGCTTGGGATTCTCTCTCTCTCTCTCTCTCTCTCTCTCTCTATCTCTCTGCTCCTCCCCTCTCTTCCAAAGAAATACAAATAAAATTTTAAAAATTATAAAACTAACACAACGTTTTGCAAGGCCAGAGTTGCCAATTTCAAGCAGTCACATCACTGCTTGACCACAACACAGCGGAGGACCAACAGATGGCAATCTGTGGCTGTGGCTATCATTGACGAGAGAATGCTCTCAGAGGAGTTGAGGGACAGAACAAAAAAAGAAAGAAAATCACCTATAATCTTACGGTATATTTGTGTGTGTCTCCGAGTTTTCTGGTGTTCTGGGATCAACATTTTTGTAATTATCGAAATGACATAAAACTTCTTGCATGGCTGCAGAAGTTTTTGTGGTTCACATTTTTCTGTAACTTTTCACTACACATCTCACTTGTGATATTCATCCAAGTAGGTGCATATAGCTCTACTTTATTTTTATTGCTGGATAATATTCCGCTAAATGACTACCGCATTCATTCATCTATTCTGTTAGTGGATATTTGGGCTGTTTCAGGATTTTATTATAAACAGTGCTGCCGTGAACATTATTGTACATGTAAACAGGTGTATTTTTTAAGACTTTATCTAGGGTGTGTCCCAGAGAAATAGGTCTTTGGTGTGTAACATCCTCAACTTTACTAAATAATGCCGAAGTGGTTGTACTAGTATCCCCCTCCTCCAGCAGTATTTAAAAAGTGCTAGTTCAGGGGTGCCTGGGTGGCTCAGTCAGTTAAGCATCTGACTCTTGGTCTTGGCTCAAGTCATGATCTCATGGTTTTGTGAGTTCGAGTCCCACATCAGGCCCCACGTTGACGGTGCAGAGCCTGCTTGGGATTCTCTCTCCTTCTCTCTGCCCCTCTTTCACTCATGCTGTCTCTGTCGCCCTCAAAATAAATAAACTTAAAAAAAATCGCTCCTAGTGGCAGCACCTGGGTGGCTCAGTCAGACGACCATCTGACTCTTGATTTCAGCTCAGGTCATGATACCAGAGTGATGGAATCAAGCCCCGGGTCGGGCTCCTCTCTCTCCCTCTGTCCCTCTCCCCTGCTTGCACTTCCTCTCTCTCTCTCCACACCCACCCTCTCAAAAAAAAAAAAAGTTCCTGGTGTTTTCATATCATTATGAATTCTTGGTATTTTCAGTCTTTTAAATGTCTACCAGCCAGAATTAATAAAACAGTGTTTCATTTTGGCTGTCACTTGAACCCCTGATTCCTAATGAAATTTGCTATGTTGTCATATATTATCAAAAAATTATGTTTCAGACAATTAGGAACTGAGACCTCAAGTATTGCTCCCAATTTCTAGGGATGCTTTCCCTGCCATTTGTCATTTCGTTCTCTGTACAGCTCTGAGTCATCTACCCTTCACATTTGGCCCTTTGTCAACTGTTTCCCCTCTTTCTTGTCTGCTTCTCCCTACACACAAAGCTTGGGCCCAACACTCTTGGTTTGTTTTTCAAAAGAGGGTTCATATGAGCCTTCACTGGAGCCTGAGAATAATGGGACTACAGCACAGAAAACGGAAATCAAAATCGGAGAGCATTCCCTTCTCATTATTGGACATTGCTTTTACAGGGGTCCCCCCGCTGATCATCTTTTTGGGTTTTGCCTGACACAACGTTAATGGGGTCTAAGCATCTTCTGCAAGAGAAGCGTCCCTTTTGAGGCATCTGGGTGGTTCAGTCCATTAAGTGTGGGATTTGATTCCAGCTCAGGTCATGACCTTGTGGTGGTGACATCGGGCTCTGCCCTGACAGAGCAGGGCTTGCTTGGGATTCTGTCTCTCTCTCTCCTTGCCCCTCCCTTGCTCACACTCTCACAGTAAATAAATAAAAACTCTTAGGGGTGCCTGGGTGGTTCAGTCGGTTAAGCATCTGACTTCAGCTCAGGTCATGATCTCATGGTTCATAGGTTTGTGCCCCACATCGGGCTGTGTGCTGACAGCTGAGAGCCTGAAGCCTGCTTCGGATTCTGTCTCCTTCTCTCTCTGTCCTTCCCCTGCTCATGCTCTCTCTCCCAAAATAAATAAGCATTAAAATTTTTTTTAAAGCAAAAACTTTTTAAAAACCTCTCTTTTGGGGCGCCTGGGTGGTGCAGTCGGTTAAGCGTCCGACTTCAGCCAGGTCACGATCTCACGGTCCGTGAGTTCGAGCCCTGCGTCAGGCTCTGGGCTGATGGCTCAGAGCCTGGAGCCTGTTTCCGATTCTGTGTCTCCCTCTCTCTCTGCCCCTCCCCCGTTCATGCTCTGTCTCTCTGTGTCCCAAAAATAAAAATAAACTTTAAATAATAATAATAATAATAATAAAATAAAAAAAATAAAAACCTCTCTTTTTAAATTTAATGTCTTCACTCTCCTTGTCTCAGTCCCCTAATTCTCCCACCAGAAAAACAAATGAAGTTAATATACTCTCTTTGAGATATGTATAACCTTACCAATAGTAATAAGGACACTTAGGGTCTAGAAATAGGCTTCTAAATACCATTTGAGATAAACGGCTGGGCTAGGGCAAGGATAATACAAGATCATTGAGCATCGAATAGCTTGTGGTTCCAGAGAGGAAAAAGTGCTCAAATAATGTGGGGAAAAGTCAGAAAAACAAAAGTTTGAATGGACTTCCACTAATCAGATAGCAGACAATATAATAATAGTAATACATTACAAACTACTGAATAAAACAGGAAACCTTGATTTTGTAACATGTAAATAAACAAATACACTGAATTTCATTAGTAACAGGGTATTTACATGGTTTCAAATTACTTCACCATTAAAGTTACTAATTATAAAAGGAATAGATAAAATACAGGAAGAGCCTGGCAGACACCATCTTCACTTAAGATGATTTAAGTAATGTCTTTAGCAATGGGACACATTGAAACATACCTGATCTTAGTTGGCTCAGGCTGCCATAACAAAATACCGTAAACAGAGTGACGTAAACAGGAATTTACTTTCCCACGTTTCTATAGGCTAGAAAGTCAAAGATAAGGGTTCTGGGAGGATTAGGTTTCTGGTGAAGGCTCTTTCCTGGCCTGCAGATGAACACTTTGTTCACATGTGGTATTTTCTCTGAGTGGGTGTGGATAAAGGTCTCTTCCTTTCTTCCTCGTTTACTAAGGTCACCAATTTTATCGGATTAGACGCCCACCTAATTACCTACCTCTAATTAACTCCCAAAGGCCATATCTTTAAAGACAGTCACATTGGGGTCAGGGCTTCAAGGTATGAATTTGGGGGTGGAAGGACCCAATTTGGTCCATAGAAACACCTGATAGGACACAAAGAAGGCAACATCACTGCTGTGGTTTCCTGACAGAGAGGCAAAACTTGAATCTAATTATGAGGAAGCATGAAGCTCAAATTGAGGGATGTTTATAAAATAAGTGGCTAATGATCTTTAAAGTGTCAACGTTGTTTATGTCAATAAAAGACTGAGGAACCATTTCAGACTGACAAAGACTAAAGAAACGTGATGGGGCTCCTGCCTGGCTCAGTCAGAAGAGCACGTGACTCTTGATCTTAGGGTTGAATTCAAGCCCCATGTTGGGTGTAGAGATTACTTAAAAATAAAATATATTTTTTAATTTTTTAAATATTTTATTTTATTGAGAGATACAGAGTGTGAGTGGGAGAGGGGCAGAGAGAAAGGAAGACACAGAATCTGAAGCAGGCTCCAGGCTCTGAGCTGTCAGCACAGAGCATGACGCGGGGCTCAAACTCACAGACTGTGAAATCATGACCTGAGCCGAAGTCGGACGCTTAACCAACTGAGCCACCCAAGCGTTGGATCCAGTTCTCAGAACCAAGCAAGGAACCATTATAAAGCTGTGACCTGAACCAATTGAAACACAGCAACTTCTGGACTGTCCTAAAATCATTTGGTTATATTTCTGAGAGCCGTAATACTAACATTTGAGGCTAAATCTACGGTTGTGTGTTCCACTTCATCTTGAACCCAACCTAATTTTGATTTTCTGTTGCATTTTTGGTAATCGGTGCTCAACCCTGTGACAAATAGAAATTCCTTCTCCCAATGTCCTTTTGTCCACCCTACATATGGACTTCTGGAACATTGTACAGCTGGTAATTGGCTAAGGAGACATTCCCCACAGAGGCTTCTCACTCCTCAAATGGAAGGTCCTGCTTCTGCTTTTCTGCACAACCTTCTTCCCAACTATCATCGTAGTCCAAGAGGGCAGCCACCTTCCTCTGTACACCAATCAGGGCAAATTTGCTTCTGCCCTAGGTTGCGTGTTTTTTGACACAAGACTCACCTAAGATATGCAAGGGGTAGTTACCAAACGACTCCTTAATGTATATTGCACTCACATGAGAAATGAAAGGCAACCCATCCTCTCTCTGTAGCCCATCGATCGACAGAAACGTATCTTATGCACATAAACACTGGAGCACAGGGGAACAGAGTGCAAGGATAGGGGAGAAGCCAGAGAGGCAGGGAGAGATGGCTGCCTTGTCCACTTGAAAAAACGAACAACCTAGGGGTGCCTGGGTGGTTCAGTTGGTTAAGCGTGCAACTTCGGCTCAGGTCATGATCTCCTGGTTTGTGGATTCAAGCCCCGCGTCAGGCTCTGTACTGACAGCTCAGAGCCTGGAGCCTGCTTCAGATTCTATGTCTCCCTCTCTCTCTGCCCTCTCTCCTGCTTGCACTCTCTCTCTCAAAAACAAATAAACATTTTTTAAAAAAATTTTTAAAAGAAAACATGACCAACCTGGATTGTCTCAGGTAAGAAGTCAGTCCTTCTTTCCTATCAGCTAGTCATGTAAGCTCCTCATTGTGCCCACCAGTGTTACATTGGCTCAGAGGAAGGCAGATTTCTGTTCAGGATCAAAGTCCACATGGAACCACAGAAAAGGTTCCGCAGCTCTAGTAGATAGCTGCCTCTATTTGTATGAGCTAGGTTATGCTGCAGAAACACACGACACCAACACCTCAGTGGTTTAACAAAGGTTTATTTCTCATTCCCATAAAGTCCATCACAGGTCTGGGCCATGCTCCAGAACAGCTCCTCACCAAGGGGCCAGGGGGCACAGCGCTCAGCATTCCAGACTACTTTGACCCTCTGGCCCCTTCCTGTGTGGGCTTCCATGATTGACGCAGAAGAACACTACCGAGTCTTGCACCAACAATGAAAGGCTTCAGCCCACAAGTGAGGCTTCTGCTCACAACCCATTACCCAAAACTACCTTGTGACCCTAACTTCAAGTAGCAGAAAACCACAATCACTCTCTCTACTCTTCACTAGAATACGAGTCCCATGAGAGTGGATTTCCAGGTCTTTTGTTCACTACTATCTTCTCAGTCTAGAACGGTGCCTGGGCCCACAAGACATCCCCATCAAAGTGAATGAATGTAGCACCAGGAAGATGTCCACATGTATCCCGGGATGACACAGTACCAGTAGTCGAAGGATGAGGGCGTTGGGTAACAGCTATGCAGACGGGAGCTTCAGAGCTGGCTGTGCTTACGAAATCATATTTGAATCATCTTGAAGAAAATAAAGTCTCATTGAGGGTGCCAGACCATCACGAGACTTAAACCATAAAGCACTGGAGTCAAAGACCAAAGCAGCTAAGCACTATCACCACCAGCAGCGCTCAACTCCTCAAAGGAGTTGCCAATAGCCATAAATGCACCTGCTTCCTAAGCGTAGTCAGTCTGCCCAGCATATCATGGGGAGCAGGGGAAAGGGAAAGAAACGCACGGTGAGCATCTACTACTGGCCAGGCTGTGGAGTGCTTTTCCTTCACCAGCCCCTCTAGTCCCCAGAATAACCTTGAGATGAAACACAGTTTTCTTTCACAGAGGACGTGGAGGCTTAAGTGTTTCAGTAACGAATCAAACCACAGGAATGTCTTATAAGCTAGAAACAGACACAACACGTCATCCAGTCTGGCCCTGGAGGGATAACACACACATCCATCCTGCAAATCCTACCTTCAGGCCTGACTCATGCAGCTAAGTGACAACCAACGGACGTACCAACTATAGGGTACCGAACACGTCCTTGTAACCAGACCTTAACTTTTCAAGCCTTAACTTCATCATTTATAAGTCATTTGGAAGAGATCATTTAAACTCTTTCCTGATGCTACCTAAAAGCTCTAACAGGAATACATGTGAGTCATTGTTGTAGATAAGAGTTTCGGGAAGATCCACAGTCTATAGAGATTTTCAGTCATCTATCATTTATCACCTAAGGCTGTCGTTAAATGCTGTGTGCAAAACAGAGACATGTATACCCTGTCTGACTGATAATAGTTTACAGTGTAAGACAATCAACATGGATGTGGATTCAGCCAACCTTACCCACCACTCAGCAGTTCCCAAACTTTCCTCTTGGGAAACCAATCTTCAGCCACACCCAGTGAACCGCTTCCTGCCTGCAGCACACACTCCTTCCTAAACCTAACCCTCTGTTTTAAAACCAAAAGGCAAATTAAGAAGTAAATAAAAACCTGAGTTGATCCTGAACTCCCCAAAATTTCCCTTTAAGCCCCAAGAAAGTTTTAATATTCATGGTTGACATCATCAGAGGGAAAGGTCTATAGTTTCTTTTATTGCAGACAACTCTTCTTTACATGGAATATATAACATGTCTAAAAATTCCAACCCGTTTCCATACAATCTTATTGATATTGGGTCCTTTATCAACCACTACAAATGAGAGGTATAAATTAGTGCACTGGTCCTTCTTCTGACAGATTCCCTACTGGTGAAATAAATAGCATTTCATCACAATAAAAATGAGGCTAAAAGGATTTAAGAGCTAAGTTGCTAAAATATTTAAGAAGGAATTCAGGGGCACCCAGCTGGCTCAGTGGGTTAAGCATCCGACTCTTGACCTGAGCTCAGGTCATGATCTCACGGCTTTTGAGTTCAAACCCCGCATCGGGCTCTGCACTGACAGTGCAAAGCCTACTTGGGATTCTCTCTCTCTCCCTCTTTGACCCTCTCCACTCACATGGTCTCTCACTCTCTCAAAATAAATAAACTTTTAAAAAAAAAAAAGGGAATTCAAATGATGTCCAACTCTAGGAATAGGGTCCAATGACAAGGGAGAGGAAGAAAATCCAGTGTAGTTCTTGGATAATTCAACAATAGAACTCATATTTGCCCCCATGGGACTCTTGAAATTGGTAAGCCTACTACCTTGAAGGCAATGGTACACAATTAAACAGGCTGGTTATTGCTTTTTCTTTTGGAAGACCGTGCTACAGATATTTCTATTGTATGTGTTTCAAAGTCGCTGGAAAATCAACACAAAACCAACACCACGATGATCACAGAAGACTGATTAATTCAGAGATGTATTTGCTATTTGAAGGTGAATTTGCTGCCAGGTACAATCACAAAATAGTATATTCCTTACGCAGAATGTTCTTTGAACATCTTTCTGGCAAGGAATTCCCTGAAGATTTACACGTAAAAACGTTAACTAGTACAAAATTAACGCATCCCCTGCAGAGTCAACCTTGATTCTTTTCTGAGAAACATGTTTATATCACCAAATTTTCCATTGATGTAGAATTATTCATGCTTCATAATTTTGTATTTTTTCATAAACATCAGGGCTCGGCCGTACTTGGTGAATTTCCTCTTTTTGGAAGAAGTAGAAGCGTCCATTCAGTGGTGGTGTTTCTGGTGTGTAATAAGGCTTGACTGCCTGCTAGCTTCTCATGCTGATGCTACATGTGGGTTCTCCGGTGTTTAGTAAGGTGAGAATTCTGACTGAATTTCTTTCCACATACATAACACATAAAGGGTTTCTCTCCAGTGTGAGTTCTTTGGTGTGTACGGAGATTTGAATTTTGACTGAAGCTTTTCCCACACCAGGAACATTTGTATGGTTTTATTCCTTGGTGTATTGTTACGTGCTTATTGAGATCTGATTTCCCTCTAAAGCTCTTACCACAATGCTGACATTTATACGGCTTCACTTCAGTGTGAATTTTTTTGTGTTTAGTAAGATCAGAGGTAAGTCTGAAGTTTTTCCTACACTCCTGGCATGTAAAAGGCTTCTCTACTGCACGGGCTTTCTTGTGAAGATCCATAAGTCTCTGCAGCTCATCTTCCCAGATTGAAAGTTCCTTTGTTTGGTTCATTGGAAACTCTTGGTGCCACTTTGCCATCCTGTGTGTATCACCATGGTTTTCTTTGCCTGTTGTTTTCTGGGGAACTTTTGCTCGGGCCTTTTTTGATACTATGTCTCCTGGTGCTTGTATTTCTAAATCAGAAACACGTATAGGCTGATGGTTTTCAGTGTCACTTTTGTGCTTTATTCCTGTCAGAATAAACGTAACAGTCAGCCCACTGCACAGCAGAGCAAAACGACTACAGGAATGGAAAGGAAAATCCAATGATTGTTGACTACAAAATACAGATACACAGAATTTAAAACGTTAAGCCCTGCAAAGGTTGCTATCAAGGCATTCATCCTGTCCCATGGTGCATTTACCTGTAGGCAGCTCTCCAGGACTGTCCTTAAGCTCCGTGGACCCTTGAACCCATGGCTCTTCCCCTTGCTCTAGATACGAGATCACCTTAGGTTTGGGGAGCACAAACAATGCTGTGAAACGCAAAAAGTGAGATCAAGGACTGGCAACTCGACAAAGGTCCACCAACTCCATACGACTCCAGGAAGAGTAAAGGGCAGTTTACAGCGCTTTAACCCAAGGGTCACATAGGTAGACCCTCACATCCGCTATCAGGTTAACATGGTCCTCCATCTGTGGGTGGTACACAAGTGGACACGGGGAAATAAACCTAAGCTGGCTCCTCGGAAAGGCGAAAGGGCATGGGAATCCACCCACAACGCCCCTCTCCTGCCACCGAGACCGCCCCATATTAAACAAGATGGCACCAAGCCCGAGAGGCTGCAGGGAATACAGATTCGTTCTATTAATTCTTTAGGATCGGCCCAAGTCTGGCAGAACCAGGTGAAGGGCAGTGGGCTGCGTTATCACACGCACCAGTGATTCCTGTCATGGGAACAGTAAGTGTTTATTTGGCTCGTGAGTACCACGCACCAGATAGGGAAGCTTTTTCCCACTCTTAGAGTTCACCGGTTCTTGTCCAGGTGGAAGAAACAGACCAGAATCCCTCAGTGAAACTTTTCTAATTATACACTGCCAAACCGGGAAGTATGCATCACTCGGTCATTCAGGCAGTGTGTACTGACTGCCTGTCGTGTGCCAGGCACTCTCCTTGGGCTGATGATACAGTGGTGAGTAAGTTAAAGCACCCCGGTCTCATGGAACTTACCTTCTATTGGGAGAACGAGACAAGCAAACAGCAATAAACAAAGAGGTCAGCACGTGATACATGTTTTGAACAAAACTAAAGCAGAATAACTCAGCATTTAAGAGTCTGCTTCTCTGGGGCACCTGGGTGGCTCAGTTGGTTAAGCATCCGTCTCTTGATTTTGGCTCAGATCATGATCTCACTGTTTGTGAGATCAAGCCCTGCATCAGACTCTACGCTACACAGTGGAGCCTGCTTGGGATTCTCTCTCTCTCTCTGCCCCTTTCCCACTCACGCGTGTGCTCTCTCTCAAAATAAATAAACTTTATTAAAAAAAAAAAAAAAAAAAGATTCTGCTTCTCTGAAGCTATTTGAGATGAGGTCGTATGGAAGGCCTCTTTGAGAAAGTGATATTGGACCAGAAAGGTAAAAGGGAGAGATTTAGTATGTGGCACAAAATGTGCCAGGCAGAGAAAAGGGGAAGGTAGAAATGTGCGTAGCAAGTTCAAGAAACAGAAAGATCAGTGAGGATCAAGAGGCCTGAGCAAGGGCTCAAGTGGCAGGAGACGAGGGCAGGGAGGTGAGTAGGGTCAGATCCTGGAGGATCCGAATAAGCACTTCAGTAAGGTTTGGATTTTATTCTGAACGTGATGATAAGTCATTATAAGGTGCTGACACGGGAAATGTCATGATTTGATCAGTTTTTAAAAGATTCTGGCTGCTGTGTGGAAAACACAGAGTGGGAGGGCAAGAGTGGTGGCTGGCGTCCCAGTCAGAAAGTACCAAGGTCAGTCTGGTTAGACATGCTCCTAGCTTAAACCAGGAAGCTAAGAGCACAAGGGAATGAGATGTGGTTGTACTCAGGCTACACTATGGAGTCGAAAGGACACAGATACGTTAAAATGGGGTGCAACATAAGATCACCATAAAGAATGACTGTATGCTCTTTCCTTCTAGGAACTGGGTGAATGCTCTTTACTGAGATGAGAAAAAATATGAGAATGGATACGGGGTAGGAGGAAGAAAAATAAATCAAGAAATCTACATAAGATAAGGAATTTGTACTTGCAAAAAGCCCTCCGAGTGATTTGGACTTACCTCTCCCTTGTCCACACATTATCTAGTTGAGAAACAACCAGTTACTAGAACACAGCCTCTCACAGGAGTACCTTCCCAGTAAGCAGAGAATGTGATAGGTTACTCAACTTCTACCCAATGGGAGAGGGAGATTCTTTACCTAGAGAGATGACAGTCTCATAGTTTTCCCGCATTACATCATTGTAGAGGGCCTCCTGAGTGGGATCCAGGAACTCCCATTCTTCCTGGGAAAAATACATGGCCACTTCTTCAAATGTCAACAAGCTCTAAAGAAGACAATGGGCTTCAGCTCAGTACTTGCCACTAGAGAAGCAGCCCTACCATCTGGTCCATGGGAGACCCTGGGCACTCAAGGAATTAATAGCACTTTTTTTTTTTTTTTTTTTTTTTTTATACTGGGAAGGCAGAAAGGAAAAAGACAAGGGACCATCAATAGACTAGGTGGTGCCCAGGTCCCCAAGGAGAATATCAGGGCTAACATGCCTGTGAGCACCTGCAGGGCAGTGTGGGTCATGGGCAGCAGGGAAAGGCAGCGCTCAATGGCTGGACTGCACAGCTCACCTGGGATTTAGGCAAGACGAGCTCAGGTGCCACTGTCCAGTCTTTGGTGTTTGTCTTCTCAGAAAAGGCTAAGATCTGATGAACAGGCACAGCTATGGATAGAAAAAAGGCAGAGAATATTTCTCACTACTGTGAAAATCCTTCACTCATTTCCAAAAGACAAAAGATTCTCGGGCGCCTGGATGGCTCAGTCAGTTAAGCCTCCGACTATCAGTTTCAGCTCAGGTCATGATCTAGAGGTTTGGTGAGTTCGAGCCCTGCGCTGGGCTCTGCGCTGATGGTTCAGAGCCTGCTTGTGATTCTCGCTCTCTCTCTGCCCCTTCCCTACTCACAGTCTCTGTCCCTCTAAATAAATGAACTAAAAGAAAAATTTTTTTAATACAAAAGATTGTTTCTTTTAGTACAGATGGGATACGTTTACAAAATTAAGTGATACCTCGTAGTGACCTTCTCATAGTAAACAAGAATCAAGCATCTACTAATCCCTGAATCTGGTTCCCCAATAGGCTATCTTCAGTATTCACGAAGTCATTAACAGGAAATCTCACTTTTTTTATGTGATATATATTCTGAGTAGGGCAAAAATTAGAGGTATTTAAAACTGTAGAACTCAGGGGTGCCTGGGTGGCTCGCCGGCTGGGCGTCAGACTTTGGCACAGGTCATGATCGCACAGTTCGTGGGTTCGAGCCCCGCGACGGCCTCTGTGCTGACGGCTCAGAGCCTGGAGCCTGCTTCAGATTCTGTGTCTCCCTCTCTCTCTGCCTCTCCCCACTCACACTCTCTCTCACTCTCAAAAATAAATTTAAAAAAACATAAAAAAAAGAAAAAAAAAAACAAAACAACAACTGTAGAACTCAGAGTCCAGTGTGCCAGGAGAAGAAATGCAAAAGTAGAGATTAGCTTGATGAGTTCAAGCAACAGCAAAATCAGTACAGACAAGATAACTAAGCAGGACAGCAATGGAAGGACATTAGGGTAGGGAGGTGAAGCAGCCACATGTTGTAGGCTCATGGATACCTCAGTAAGGAATTTGGGTTTTATTCTGAGTGTTTATGAAGACATCCTAGAGTTCACAGCAGAGAAATTTCATGATTGATCAGGACTTTAAAATCATACAAGGATGAAACGTGACTGCGCCCAGACTACACTGTGAAGGTGGAGCCCAAAGGACAGTGCTGCGTTAGTAGTAGGATATGACAACAAAACCACAGTAAGGGATGACCACATTTTTCGTGCCTGTCATATTGCATGATGGTACCTTGTACGGGGATGGGAAATGTAAAAGAAGAGCACATTTGGAAAGGAGAAAGGGATCAATTATTTTAGGATAAAGAACGAGCACGTGCACTTGAAAAAAGCTCCCTGGGTGATTTGGATTTACCTCTCCCTTGTCCACACATTATCTAGTTGAGAAACAACCAGTTACTAGAACACAGCCTCTCACAGGAGTACCTTCCCAGTAAGCAGAGAATGTGATAGATGACTCAACTTCTACCCAATGGGAAACGGAGATTCTTTACCTAGAGAGATGACAGTCTCATAGTTTTCACGCATTACATCATTGTAGAGGGCCTTCTGAGTGGGATCCAGGAACTCCCATTCTTCCTGGGAAAAATACATGGCCACTTCTTCAAATGTCAACGAGATCTAAAGGAGACAATGGGCTTCAGCTCAGTACTTGCCACTAGAGAAGCAGCCCTACCATCTGGCCCATGGGAGACCCTGGGCACTCAGCGAATTAACAGCA
>NW_024420492.1:15599-21075 GCF_014898765.1 Herpailurus yagouaroundi | reverse complement strand
TTGAGAGACAAACGTCCACTGAGGGCTTGGCCCTCCTAAAAATGGTCACAATTCAGGAAAGGTTGGACAGTGAGAACACTTACAGCTTCTGGCTGCGAGGAGCTTGTCCAAAGATTTCACTCTCGTGCTTCCTACCCCACCTTCCCCATGCCAAGGGGCCATCCGGAGAACATTCTGAGTTTCTCTTCAATCTTAACGTGTCATCCCGGTCTCCTGTCTACCGTAAGGGGGTACAACCTCTCTGACCCTTCATGCTGTCGTGAAGATGGAAGCCCACAGTGCGTGGAACATTCCACCTTCTCAATTCCACGGTATGCCTACTGGCAGGAGGCCTGGGACAGAGAAGCGACACCAGAGAAGGAAGGTAATTACGGAAAAAGGAGCCTTAGCATCCCCCAATTAAGCAACTAGATGCTCAACACTCTCCTTCGGCACCTCTTTGCAAGAACTGTAAAAGGGCACCGTGCACGCGATTCGTTCCTGCATTTTTAAATCTCTCCCTACTTCACCCAGAACAGTAACAGAGGACCTCTGCTTACAAAATGTCTCTCCAAAGGCAAAGTCGTAAAAGAGGAGAGGAGGGGAGTTGGGGGTGATGAGGGTGACCCTTCAGCCCACCTGCCCTTTCTTCCACGGTCACTGAGACCTCCGGGCGAGGCTGAGCACAGTCTCGGGAGCCTCGCTTTCCCTGAGCGATCCCGCGGGAACGGCACCCAAATTCGTCCCGGAAGCCACGGTACTCCCCCGTGGCCGGCTCCCGGCTGCCCAGCATGCTCAGCAGGCACGAGGACGCTGCCCAAGCTCGGCACCCGCAGAAGCAGCCGTCTCCGAGGCTGCACCGCCCGGGTGCCCGGCGCCCGGCGCCCGGTGACACGGCCCCGAGGCGGGAAAGCCGGCTGCGCGCCCGCCCCGCTTCTGGACGCCAGGCCGGAAAGCCCGCGACCACAAGGCCCGCCCCGGTGACCGACGGGGTCCCAGCGCGGCCCCGGCACCGTCTGCGCAAGGGGGGACAGCGACGTGGCCTTTAGAGCCTGACGGCGGAGTTCCCCAAGACGGTCCGGCTGTCAGGCTCCCGCCGCCGGGCCCGCAAAGTGCCGCCGCCCTCGGACAATGGCTGTCTCGCCCCCGCCCGGCGCGCAGCGACCGGTGTCCCTCGGGAGCTCCGGGACCGACGCTCCCCCCGCCCCGGGCTCACCTGCAGGTCGCCGCCCTCCGCCCCGCGCCGCTCAGAGGCGGGCCCCGCGAGGCACAGGCCAGACCTCAGCACACGCCCTCAGGTCCCCGTCGCCGCCTGCCGCCCATTCCACCCCGCGCTCCGGCCGGAAGCGGAGTGACGCGCTTCCGGGGGAGGGGCTCCGAGCAGCCGCGCCGCGGCCCCGGGCCTCGCGCAGAGGAGGCGGCCTTCCGCCCGGGGCAGCCCTGGCGGCGGGAAAGAGTTAATGCTACCGAGTGTCCCGGCCCGCCGCGGCCTAGAGGGGCCTGTGCGCGGCTCGGCGAGCGGCTGTCGCCGCCTCGCGTCGCCGCTCCGGGAGGCGCTGCGCACCCGGCGGCGCCCGGTGCCCGGGAGCCCCTCCCGGCGAGGGTGACCGCCCCTGCGCGCGCGGGGTCCCCGGCCTTCCCGGGGCTTCCGTCCCGGTCACGATCGGCGGCCCTCAGAGGGCTCGTCCCTTTTCTGGGCCGCGCGTCCCCCACGACGATTACGTTTTCCTCGGGAGGTAGGTTTCAGCCTGTGAGACGGGATCCATGTGTGTAGTTGTCCCTGACCGGGAAATGGAGGCGCGGCTCGGCCTGGACCCCACAGGTGACCGACCAGAGCCCCTAGGCTGGGCTTTGGGGCCCCTGCGGTCCTGGCTCCCGCCTGTCCGCTACGGCATGCTCCCTGGAGGCCGGGAACCCCCTTTTCATCTGGCCTCCCCTGCAGTCTCTGCCAGAGTTGCCCGGGTAAAATGGGCATTCGTTCCACGGAGAGTTCGGAGTTCGTGAATCCCACCGTTCAGGGTCGCAGTATTTCGAGGTGTCGCTGTCTCCTAATCATCGCGGTTCTTGTAGTGTCAGCCTTCACCGGGCAGCGGGTTACTTACTAGGCGCACGACGTGCAGCCGGCGGTAGAGTCCGCAGGACCAGGTCTCTCTGTGATGCAGGGCGTCTGGCCGAAAGACTGAGGCACTTTCGCGACCATCACTAGCTAGGAAGAGGGAGCCCTGAGCTGAGCGCTGCGGGATTCCAAGGAAGTGAAAGTTGACCCGTGGCTGGGGAAATGGTAAAAGAAACGGGAAAAGGCTTGAGGGATCTGCCCGCCCCCGGGAGTGGGGCCACATCCACACAGAGAGGGAAAGGGAAGAGCAAAGCCTGGAAAGCTGGGAAAGATTGGGGTGTGAGAAGATCGGCAGTACCTTTTCACTAAGTGTGACTGGGCTGCATTTGGAGGAGACTTGCCTTAGAAAAGAAGTTCTCGTGGACCTGCCGCGGAGTGCCTAGCACGGGAGCGAGGCGATGGCACTGAATAAAGTAACTCCCGGAGCATCCCCGCAGGCTTTCCGAGGGAGCTTCTTTCCGGGGCAGTTCGTCTGGAAGGAAGGTTATGGTGGGAATGAAAATGGGAGATCGGGTCCAGGCCATTATGTTAGTGGTGCTTTCAGATGGAATCGGGAGCCCCTCTCTGATCCTTTTTGTGTGAGAGAAAAGGATTAAACACAGGCGGTCAGAAAAAGCATCTAAGTCACTGGAATGTTTCAAAGCAGGTTCATTTCCTTGGAATCCGAGTCAGGTTGGGACTTAATTTTCTTCCCAGGCTTTCAGAACCCGTGGACAGCGCTGCTTGAGATCCTCGCCATCAGGCCCAAAGCTGAGCATATAAATGGCAGCATCTGCTGGCGGTGCTCCTGTGTTCTCTACAGAACTTGTGTGACTTGTGCATTTCTACCCAGGGCCGCACATACACAGTCACGGGGGCCTTAGTTGACTTGTGCTTCATATCTGGCCTCAGGATCAGTATTAGCCTTTGTGTTCCTGATGCCAAGAGGGATTAACTTGCCTCAACTCCTCAAGGCAGACCAGGCCGGCCCCCTGGAATGGATCAGAGACGGGAAAGAAATACACCGATGTCCAGGCTCCCAAGATTGTGAGACGGGAATGAGAAACAGAAAAAAACCCAGTTGGCTCAGGACTGCACTTAGGCCAACTTTATGACGCACCAGAGATCACACACAGGTAGGGCATGTATCTCCCTGGTGGGAATAGTTAGCTGAAGTCTCACCTGAGGGGAGGACTCTCTGCCCAGAACCCTCACTCATTTGGACCCCAACCAGGCTGTTCAGCACAGGGCTCCCCCAGCCAGGAGGTTGGATGTTGTGAGCACTGGATTCGATGTATGAAATGTATGAACACTTCTCTGTTCTTCTCTACACTCTCTCCCTTTGTATGTTTGTTTAATTATGTATATTCAATCTCCCTTTTAATTAAAGCTTTCCTTCACAAACGAAACTGCAGCTATCGTGAATTACTACCATTCAGAACACCCTGCATGAAACGGACAGGCCTGATTCATACCATGGGTACGGAGTTGGAAGCAGAAGACGGGGAGACAAGTGGGAAAAGAGACCCTGTGAAGCTAGAAGAAACAAGGCACAAACTGGTGAATAGTGAATGAGTGCCAGTAACGATTTTCGTAGTTTGAAATCTGGTGCCAGAGTTGCTCAACCTTGCTGTGCGGCTCACCAAAGTCCCCGAAGACTTTCCTTTTGCAGTCACACTCCCCTGCATAGATAGGCACTGCTTGAAAAATGATGAAAGTAGAGTTGGGTAGCAATGACAGCAAATACATACAGTTTGTTCTGAGATACCACACAAGTGCTGTAGTGGGGATGAATGGTTTTGCTGGGTGACTGGCTGGAGATAATGATGCTGCTATTGGCTAATAAATTCACTTTTTCTTTCTCCATTTGTACTAGTTATCAATGATTAACTCCCTTAGTTATGGCTGCCTTTTAAAAAGTTGCTGATCCGTCGCCTGTTCTGGCTACCCACACTACCATGAACCGTTTTCCTTCATGATTACCTTAGTGCTTCATCATCTCTTGAGACCCAGCCGCACATGAGCGAGCAGCGTGCCAAACATGGTGAGGAGGCTGTGGGTCTAGTTGAGGAGGTACAGAATGTGTCTGGGCAACAGGTGAGAACAGGCAACTCAGAACCTGGTGAGTTTAGTTACGAAGTGGGGTGAGGAGCACAGTAATCTCATTGCTGGAGACGTGTTGAGAAATGCACAGTAGCCCCCCGCCACCCACCGCAAGCTGTTAGCTATCTTGGGTTGGTCCCATGTCCTTCGTCTATGGGGAGGATTTCTCATTTGCTGAAATAATGTACACACTGATACAGTCAGTGGATGTTTAGGGTCCCTAATACAAAAGTTAAAGCTCAGAACAGTTCTCCAAAAGGCCAGGGAAAGGACACTGTCCCTCACTCAGGGGATCAGGAAAATTAGAGTTGGTGAATTAACATCCAGTCTCTCTTGCCGAAAGGTTCCTTGAGTGCAGATGCTATGGTTATGCAATAAACAAAGTTGTATCAGAGCTGCTGCCGCTGGGATTAAGGGGTCAGTGCGGGATAGCGATGAGTTTCACACAGTGTGCGCTTGTCCAGGTAGGACTAGGTGTGAGATCTGGTGTCACGATCTTGTACATTTTGGGAGAAGGGAGCCGTGAAAGGCACAGCACAACAGGAACGTGGCTTTGGTTGTGGGAGACTTGTGGGAAGAAGGCAACTGAGATCACAACCAGAGGTCCAGGAGAGGCACAGACTGAAGGAGGCGTGTGGGTCAGAGGAACGCCGTAGCCTGAGCACCTCTGTGCTCAACAGGAAGCAGCTGGCTGTGCGCGGAGACGGCATGGCTGGAACGGGAGGTACCGGTGTCCCCGGTGAGGAGGCAGACGTGTCCTTGGGCTGTGGGAGGGGGACTGGCGAGGGGGCGTAGCATTTCACAGGACCGAGGATTGAGTGGTGTTGACATAATGTGCGGAGGGCAGAGAGTGTGGTGGGGACGCATCAGGGACGAAGCTGAGGAAGTTCATGAAGGATCCATGGCATCGGGACAATGAATAACACCTGGGACGGCACGGAGAAGGGCGAGCAGTAGCACGTGTGTGGAGGCAGAGCTGGGACAGGTGAATGGCAGGAACTCCTATGGGTGACAAGTCATCCTGCTCCAGTTCCCCTTGCCCTCTCCCTGTGGTGACAGTCTCTCTCTCTCTCTCTCTCTCCCGCAGCCCCTGCTGTTTCAGAGCCAAGCTCTTCCCAGGAATGTGGACGGGACAGGAACGTGAGGGATAACAGAGCCATGTGAAGCCTGTCTGGGGCACGAAGGGCACCGCGAGCAGAGGGGAGGGACAGCGGAAGCTGATGGCACTTGCCAGGACGCAGTGGCTTCTCCGCGCCACGCTCCTCACTCACTCGACAGACAGGACACGTCCTACACTGC
>NW_024420492.1:15169-15589 GCF_014898765.1 Herpailurus yagouaroundi | reverse complement strand
CTTCCTACGTCTGACACCTTACTGCCCACCTCCATGGACTAACACGGCCTGATGGCCGCACTCCCACTGGAGAATGAATTTGAAGTAGGTGTACACGAGGTAACACCTTCAAGACTACAGATCTGCTCTCAGGTGTAGATGACCCTCCTGGTTTGGCTCAGCCCTTCCTAAGACCATGAAGAAGCCGCTGTTCCCCCCTGTGTAGGAAATACTGGGACTCTCGGCACGGTTCCTATATCCCTCACTGAAACATCTTAACTACTGACCTCATTCCCTAACGGACAGGATTCTTTTTGCAAGGACTGCTGACCATTCCCATACAGAGGACCCAGTCTTCTCACACCCAGAGAAGCAGGCCAAAGCCCACAGATGCCCTGCTTCCCACTCACCTGCTGTGGTTCCTCAGCTTAAGGAGCCGGA
>NW_024420492.1:0-15159 GCF_014898765.1 Herpailurus yagouaroundi | reverse complement strand
CTCAGGCGTGTTCCATGTACTTGGCCGTTCTAGTGGCACCTCTGGAGTTTTTCCAGAAGTTTGAGATTTACTGAATATCGCAAGTAACGCCTGGGTTTCCTGGGAGGCCCCATGCACCCTATCCTAGGTTAGATGTGCATGGAAATTGAGATCACAAGGCTGGACTGTGAATGGGGGTCAAGTCAATTCCAAACCTTTACTTACACACATCTTTCATTCTGAGCGATCTTTCTGGTCAACACTTTGTGTGGAACCTCAGGACACAGACCTTCTACTGCACGTTAGCACCGGCATGGTTGTCTTGAGGTGCCAGAGGCCTGGGCCCCCAGGTGGGCAGGCACAGCCGAGGCTTCATTTCACACCCACTACTGCCAACACTCCCAGATGTGCCCCATACTGGCACCAGAGGAAGAGCTAGGTATTCTGGTAGAGATTAGATACGGTGCCTAAGACGCTTTTACAGCTAAAGGTAAGGTGGCTGAAGCAAAGAGAGCCACCAGAGACCTCATGCGTAAGAGAGCATGCTCACACTCGCCCCCTACCGTCGAGGTATTATCCACTGGGGGCCATCCATGGGTAGCATCGGGCACTGTCCACTGGAATCCCCAGGCGGGACTGTTTTTATGAGTTAAGCCTTGACCCAGATACAGGACATAGTTGCAGAAGCTGACACATCCCACATACCGTTGCTAAACTCTGGTTTCTGAAGTGGGCCGGGCACAATGGGGCCTCTCCCATGCACCCGGTCTCCCTCACCCTCTCATTCTGGCTTCTTAGCTGCTGCCTCAAAGCTGGGCTCTGGAGCATTTCACATGCATTTCCATTCCTTCTCAACTGACAAGCCACCTGACATGTCCAAGTGTTTTTGTTTTTTTGTTTTTTTGTTTTTGAGAGAGCGAGCGAGCTCGCATGTGCCCATGGGGGAAGAACAGAGGGAGGGGAGAGTCTCTGCAGGCTGATCCTGCCGAAGCTGTCATGGAATGAGGCTTTGTGAGGGAAGACCACACGGAACTGCGAAGCCTACATTCGCAACCAGACATCTGTACCCTGAGCCGCTAGTTTCCTGGTCCCGATTCTGGTCATGACACAACTACAGGGTCATGTCTAGGATGTCACAGGCACTGATAAACTCTCGTCCCTGATCCTTCCTGCCTCTCCCCTTCCAGCCTGAGACTCTGTATCTCACCATTTTCTTCAAAGAGTTGGGCTCCCTTTGAAGGCCCCATGGCCCGCGCAGCCTGAGAGGAGTTGTGTCTGGTTCTTCTCTTGGGAAAGCCCCTGGCCATGGGCTTCATGGGCTCTCCTTATGGGAGAAGCTTTGCGACTCCCCACACGACCACAGGGCTGCCGGCTCTTCTCGGAGCACACACACCATCACCTGGACAAAACCCCATCACTGCCACCTTCCCGTCCCGAGAGAGATCATCCACGGGCCCAGGGAAGAAAGGTGTAGTGTAGATTCCCGGACGGCCAGAGCTAAATTAAAGACGAAAATAAGGAGGCGGTCTGGGTGGCCGGGTAGAACAGAAGGTCAGGAACCCAGAGCCACATCTGGCAGTGGCAGAGAGCACTTCAGAGGCCCATCTGCTCAGGGCGGTGCAGGGAAGTCGGTGGCAGAGCCGCGCAGCTGACACCCGGCCGTGCTGCCCTCAGCCCCCAGCTGGCCTCGCTCTGGCCCTCTCCCGACCAGAAATCCAGTCACATCCGTCTGCTTCGGGGAGGACACTGAGGACGCAGCCCAAGTTCTCACAGCTTCCTGGGCATGCAGTCCCTGCATCCGAGGGCAGAGGGTTCTTGGGCTCTGTGTTGCCAGCTCAGAGCCTGGAGCCCGCTTCAGATTCTGTGTCTCCCTGTCTCTCTGCCCCTCCCCGGCTCACACTCTGTTTCTGTCAAAAATAAACAAACATTAAGCAAATAAAAATAAAGAAAAGCAGCAGCATAATCAGGTTTCTCCAGCTTCTCCCAGATGCCTGTGCCCTCACCTAGGTAGTCTAGGTCCCTCATCTCACTTTCTCTTTACATAATCCCCTTCTCACCGTGATCCCCCAGCTTCTCAGTCCAAATTCTGCACCCGGGTCACTGCCTTCTCTAGGCTTTCTGGATGACACACCCTCACCCAGGCTTGGATGCCCCGTGCAGAATGGTCAGGAATTGCTTCAGCTCCAGAATCTTCTCCTTCAATGCACCCCGGCTGCTGCCGTGAATAGCTGGGTTCCCAGAGCTGGATGAAAGCCTCCTGAGGCCGAGCTCTTGCTAGTAACTGCAGTCTGAAGAGCTAGTGGGGTAGCTCCAACTTGCCACCCCCTCGGAGGGGTCAGATCTGCCATCGGCCATCTGAGAGAATGTGAGCAATACAGAGGAATTCACCCCCAACTGATGGTGAACACTTCCAACAACCTGGAAGAATCACCTCCAGGGAGGCCTCTCTGTAACAAAGTGTAGTCTGGAAAGAGAAAGAGGTGAACGTGAGACTTCATTGCTACCTGATTCTCCTAGTGTAGCAAGAACAGGACAAATGTCTTCTCCCGTTCAAGTCAGGCTGGCCTATGACAGAGTGATGCTTAATGGAAACAGCACTGCCTCTGACCACAGGCAGATCTGCTTTCCAGCCCGGCTTCGCTCCACAATGATTGAGGCAAATTACGCATCTTTTCTGTGCCTCTTTTTCTCATCTGAGGATAATAATACCTAAGTTGCAAGAAAGAGAAAAGGGTTAGAAATGCTATCTGTAAAGCATCTTGCTCTGTGCTTAGCATATAGAAGGTGCAGAGTAAATGGTCTGGGGTGGTAGTGAGAGAAACTCCATCTTACAGGAATTTCTTCAGGGTACCTGGGTGGCTCAGTCGGTTAAGCATCTGACTTAGGCTCAGGCCATGATCTTGCAGTCTGTGGATTCAAGCCCTGTGTCGGGCTGTCTGCTGATGGCTCAGAGTCCTGGAGCCTGCTTCAGATTCTGTGACTCCCTCTTTCTGCCCCTCCCTTGCTTACACTCTCGATGTCTGTCTCTCTCAAAAAAAACAAACATTAAAATTTTTTAAAAATTGTAAAGGAATTTCTTTATGGCATATCTCACCAACTGACATGTATTTATAGATTTAACGTCTGTCATTCTCCTGTAAGATGTAAGGTTCTTGCAGAGGAGGGAACTGGTCTGGTCATTGCTGAATCACAGCACCTCCAGTACTGCTTGGAGTGTATAATTATTCTGCAAATGAATGAATGGGTGAGAAAATGTGAGTAAGACTGGTGTCAACAGAACTGATTAGCTGCCTAGGTGTCAAGTACGTAAGCATTATGAATATAAAATATGAAAAGTGGTCTTTGTTTCAGGTATCTGTTATCTGTCTCTCCTTCTTTTCCACTAGTAATGCGCTAAGCGGGATTTCTGAACCTCAGCATTATTGACATCTTGGGCTACACAGGTCTTTATTGTGGGTAAGTGGGTAGGTAGGGGTATCCTGTGCATTACACGATGAACAGCTGTGTCCATGGCCTCCACCCGATGGATGTCAGAGGTACTGCAGAGTTCTGACAACAACACTGACTCCATCGTTAGGGAGGAAGAGAATCCCAAGCAGGCTTCAAGCTGTCAATGCGGAGAGCCTGACGCAGGGCTCGATCTTACCAACTGATATGAACACCTGAGTGGAAATCAAGGGGCTGACAGTCAAGTGACTGAGCCACCCAAGTGCCCCTGGACTTCTTTACTTTCTACAAATCGAACCCAATTATATAACTACTCTGTCCCAAAGCCCTGCAGACTTCCTGTTGCCACTGGTATAAGGGTTAAACTGTAGTGTAGGGCTAACCTGTAGCTTGAGAGATAGCAGCTTTGTGTTGACACTGTAGCTTGAGAAATAACAGCTTTGTTTTGACACTGAAGGTTAAGAGATAACAGCCTTGCTTTTCGCTTGTAAATTACGCTTCCTACTCTTGTAAATTAGGCTTCACCAATTAAGGGAACAAAAGTTCAAAGAAAAGTGGCATCAGAGCAGGGTCAAGGAGATCAACTGGTTGCGACTTAACGGCAGAAAGTCTAAAATAATCACCCCATCCCGGAACTGTTTCCAACTCATCTGGGAACTACTTTGTTCTGTTCCCAGGTGATGATAAAACGATGTGGTTGGCTATAAAAACTCTATACCCCAGCTGTTTGAGGCCGCACTCTGATCAAAAGTGTTGGTCCCGATCGGTCGGCCTTGCCTCTCATTGCAATAAACTTTGTTGTGAGAGTCACTGGGGCCCGTAGCATTCTGTTTCAGAAGTCGTGTGGATGCAACACTGGGATAAGCCAAGATCTCTGAGTTTACAAGGCCTTCCTCAACATTCAAGGCCCAATCTACCCCTCCAGCCTCACTGTCCACTATCCTATATACATTCTCCAACCAGTACAGGTGAACCAGTCCCAGGTCCTAGAACAAACAGACTCTGGGTTTTCTATCCATAGTGCCTTGGTCCGCTAACCATTTCCTGCCTAGAACACTCTTTTCTCAAGGTCCAACCAGGGGAGGAAGGGTAGCTGAGCCTAGAAACATAGAAAGAAATGCTCTCAAAGGAGAGCACCACCAAAAGGCAAGAAGTCCACAGGATGAGTACCAGTACCGGCACCGGCACCACCACCCCCACCACCCCCACCTTCTTGAACCCTCCTCATGCTTTCAACTCTTCAGCCCTGTCTCCGACTCTCTCTCTCCAGGCGCCTTATCTAACTCCACCTAATACCACGATGTTTCTGGCGGGTTTGTCTTCTCCACGAGTTCGAGAGCTGAGGGCAAGGAGTGTGCCTGAGTGGCCTTCTGAGGCAGTAGGGCCTCGGGGAACGAATGTTTTCTCAGCGTAAATCGCAAGGACAAGAGGCTCAGGGCCTTTCAAAGGCCTCTCCCCTGGGAAACGGACGGACGGGGACCCCGAAGGGAGACGGGCTGGCACGCCGGCTACCTCGTCCCCACGCCTCCCCAGAGGGGCGAGGTCCCGGAACACGGCCAGTCGGTGTCTTCGCGTCCCGACACCCAGGTCGGGAGATGACAGCTATGGGGAGACGCAGGAGCAGCAGCGCCGGGGACCAAAGGAAGAGGAAAAGTCAGCTTCACACGAGCCACTCACCGGCCACGCCACCTTTTCCCTGCGCGCCGAACCAGAAGCTGCCGCGGGGCATGCCGGGACTTCCTGAAGCCCGGACGCAGGCGCAGGGGCTCAACCCGAAAAGAGTGGGACAGGACACGCAAGCGCGGCCTGAAGGACACTTTAATTTGTCTGGTTTCCGCCTTCTGCTAATGGACAGCAGTCCTCACCAGTAAATGGACAGGATCCTCTTGGCGTCAAGCCCTGGGACCAATCACGCTTTTGGAGAGTACCGGGCCCTTGTTAAGGCTCTCCTATTGGTTGCTGTTAAGTGGGTCAGGTGCTTCTGCTTTTTGACTTGGATGGGTTTTCCTTCCAACACTGGTGTTGCTCAGAGCGTTTTACAGATGGGACAGCGACAGTAGTAAGAAAAAAAAAAAAAAAGTCACGCTAGCGGTATGCTAAGGCACAGTTGTAAACACGTTCATACTAAGTAATCCTAACAACCATCCTATTGTTTCGGAAAGGGTTGTTAACATTAGGCAGGGAGACATAAAGGAACTTCAGGGAGGCAGGATGCACCTCCAAGTGGGAGCCTGAAGAAGGGGCAGCGGAGTTTGAGAAAAGAGGATCAGATAAACATATTCCGGACGTGCCTGGGCTGGATGCCGTGCGTGGGGTCTCACAAACTTTCTGATGTTCCAATAAAAAGCCAGGGACCCAGTCAGGACCCCTCTCTCTCGAGAGCTCTATACTTGCCCTCAATAAACTCTTTGCCCACTCCCTTGTCCATGAGATTCATTCTTCGACTCCATGAGAGATAAGGACCAGCGTCTCTCCCACCCTCCTGTAACACTATGAAGTCAATAGTATTACTATTTTCATTCTCTAGAAGGGGAAACCAAAGAGAGTTTTCAAGCGACTGTCTACTGACAGAAATAGGGCTAGAACCTGCTTCTAACCCAGTGATATCTTCCCCGTTTCATATCTTAATATTCCACGAGTACCAATCATTGTCATATTAAAAAGAAATCTCCCCATTCCTTATTTCCCAAGCAACATTCTCTCTCTACAGAGGAAATAACTGTTATTTGTGTGTTTATCTTCCTGTACCTTCATATGCAATTTTGCCCATTTACTTTATCTTGAAGGTTTTCTATTTCAATATATCGACCTCATCTTTCATTTTTAGGCCGTTGCGTTTAGTTATATACCATAATGTATTCAATCCTCAATCATTACTTCTTTGATAGACATTGAAACACTTTCCTAATTTTCACATGTGTGTGTTATTCTAGATGGGAATATTCCGAATATGTTTTGAAGAGGGAGCTGATGGATTGAGATCCTGAGTGTGAGGGCAAGAACAATGGTCTGTGTTTTCTGGACCTTTCATCCATCCACCACTTATGGAGGCACCTTGAAGGATTAGCACTCCATCAGGATATAAATGGAGGGAGGTGTTATATGATATACACTGATAAACCTTCTTAGAGAAAGCATTCCACTATGATTAAGAATAACACACACGGGAATGCATACTGGTGCAACCACTCTGGAAAACAGGGTGAAGTTTCCTCAAAAAATTAAAAATAGATCTACCCTATGACCCAGCAATAGCACTGCTAGGAATTTACCCAAGGAATACAGGAGTGCCTGATACATAGGGGCACTTGTACCCCAATGTTTATAGCAGCACCTTTCAACAATAGCCAAATTATGGAAAGAGCCTAAATGTGCATCAACTGATGAATGGATAAAGAAATTGTGGTTTATATCCACAATGGAATACTACTTGGCAATGAAAAAGAATGAGGGGCGCCTGGGTGGCTCAGTCGGTTAAGCGGCCGACTTCGGCTCAGGTCATGATCTCGCGATCCGTGAGTTCGAGCCCCGCGTCGGGCTCTGTGCTGACAGCTCAGAGCCTGGAGCCTGTTTCAGATTCTGTGTCTCCCTCTCTCTCTGGCCCTCCCCCGTTCATGCTCTGTCTCTCTCTGTCTCAAAAATAAATAAAATGTTAAAAAAATTAAAAAAAAAAAAAGAAAAAGAATGAAATATGGCCTTTTGTAGCAATGTGGATGCTTAGCATAACTGGGGAGCGTTATGCTAAGTGAAATAAGTCATACAGAGGAAGACAGATACCATGTGTTTTCACTCTTATGTGGATCTTGAGAAACTTAACAGAAGACCATGGGGGAGGGGAAGGAAAAAAAAAGTTAGAGAGGGAGGGAGCCAAACCATAAGAGACTCTTAAAAACTGAAAATAAACTGAGGGTTGATGGGGGGTGGAAGGGAGGGGAAAGTGGGTGATGCGCACTGAGGAGGGCACCTGTTGGGATGAGCACTGGGTGTTGTATGAAAACAATTTGACAATAAATTTCATATTAAAAAAAAAATAAAATCCAGATTCCTAAGAACCCCTAAATATAGTAAACCAGACTCTACGAATGGAGCTTGGAAATATGAATTTTAAGTAGGGCAATTACATAATTCATTGCCAAACTGTGACACTTTTAGGGAAAGGGGGCACTATTAGTCATGTTGTAAAAATTGTCATACACCTAGAAGAGTCATAAATTTTATTTTACCGTGATGTGTGAGAATCACTGACCAAGGTTCTAATCCTTTCATGGTGAGACCCGGGTATGTTCCCTCCTTTAATTCTCTCATAGGCCACAACAAGGACAAGGCCCTGAGCTGATGGGCTGAGCCAGCAGCTACATTGTTGCCATTAGGGTGAGCAGAAGTAGAAGCTGGCCAAGAGTGTGAGAGCAAGGACAACTGGTGTCCTAGCTAGGTCCTGGCCCACATGACCTCCTGCTACCTTGAGAGATGCTGACTGTGGTCACCACAAATGAAGCTGACAGGACTAGTCCTGGTGGCTCCTTGAACGACCAGGCTCTTTTCACCCAGAGAAGACTTGAAGGTGACTGCAGTCACACAAATTATGCCCCATCTAAATTGGTGGGAAAGAACACGTGTGTTAAGTCAGACAGCCCAGAGCCAACAACAGCCACCTAGGGAGATGTGACACCCTGCCATCTGCCACGTGTCCAGTGTGGCATTGCAGCCTCCAGTTCCGGTGGCTGGACTATTGTATAAAAAAAAAAAGAAAAGAAAAGAAAAAAGAAAAAAAGAATAACACCCAGCAAGGGTGCCTGAGTCGCTCAATCGGTTAAGCCTCCTGCTTTGTCTCAGGTCATGATCTCAGGATTCGTGAATTCCAGCCTGGGTTAGGGCTCTGCACTCATGGCTTGGATCCTGGAGCCTGCTTCAGATTCTCTGTCTCTGTCTCTGTCTCTGTCTCTGTCTCTCTCTCTCTCTGTCCCTCCCCACTTGTGCTTTCTCTCTCAAAAATAAATAAAACATTATAGAAAATTTTAAAATATGACACTGAGAAGTTTTCACTAAGCACTCCCATAAATGATCTATTTGGTCCTTACAATGTTCCTGTCCGCTATTCTGTTCATTTCCTAGATGATGAAATTAAGTGCTGGAGAGATCAGATCCACTATCATATCTCATTTGCACAGTACACCAAAATGCCCAAGCCTCTTGGTTCCTAGTGTCATGAACTTTCTAAGGTATGCTGATGCCTCTCTATTCAGAGGGCAATGTAACTAGAGCACTACAATGACAGAAAGGAGAGAGAGAACAGAGTCTGATCTGGGAAAAATCTGTAGCTTTAGTCACATGTCTCCCCGGCCACCTAGAAATTTCTTTAGTGCACTCTTAAGGTCCATGTTCCTGACGCTGTAGATAAGAGAGTATGAGTGTATGTTAAGAACAGGAGAGGGGCGGCTGTGTGGCTCAGTCGGATGAACGTCCAGCTTGATTTCGGTTCAGGTCATGTTCTCATGGTTCGTGAGTTAGAACCCTGCTTCAGGTTCTGTGCTGAGGGTGCGGAGCCTGCTTGGGATTCTCTCTCTCTGCCTCTCCCTCCCCAGCTCTCTCTCTCTCTCTCAAAATAAATAAATTAAAAAAAAAAAACAAAACAAAACAGGATAATGGGGCATTTGGCTGGCTCAGCCAGCAGCGTATGTGACTCTTGGTCTCAGGGTTTTGAGTATGGGCCCCATGTTAGCATAGAGGTTACTTTAAGATAAAATATTTTGGGGGGCATCTGGGTGGTTCAGTTGGTTGAGAGTCTGACTTCAGCTCAGGTCACGATCTCATGGTTCATGAGTTCAAGCATCAGGCTCTGTGCTGACAGCTTGGAGCTTGGAGCCTACTTCTGATTCTCTGTCTCTCTCCCTCTCTCTCTCTCTCTGCCCCTCCCCAGCTCATGCTCGCTCTCTCTCTCTCAAGAATAAATAAACATTAACAAAATAAAAAAATAAATAAAATATTTTTTAAAAAGAACAGGATAAAGATAAGGAAATTGGTCTAACCAAGGAAGTAGCTGTTCTTAGGAGAGATTTAATCAGACATGACTATCCCATAGAGAATTCCTGTACCACTTGGTGGGATCTACAGGTTTCTAAAGCTTTGCTCCCCTAGTCCTTGGCTTAGAAGATCTTGGCCAGCTTCTGTAATGTAGATATGGTTGACAAGGGTCAGTCATATGGAGACCAGTAGGATGATGATTGTTGTCACGAAGACTTTGACGTTTTAAAAAAATTTATTTTATTTTATATTATTTTAGAGAGAGAAAGAGCACATGAGCAGAGGAGAGGGGCAGAGCAAGGGAGAGAGTCCCAAGCAGGCTCACCTCAGCTCAGAGCCCCAGGTGGGGCTCAGTCCCACAACCCTAGGGTCACAACCTGAGCCAAAATCAAGACTCAGACACTGAAATGACTGTGCCACCCAGGCACCCCAAGACTTCAAACGTTTGAAACCTTTATGGCCACATATAACTTCATCCAGGCAGGCATGTCATAAAGGAAATGATCAACCATGGTGCTGCTCACAGAGGAACAGCTATAGCGTGGCAGGCATCTGAAATAGGGAGTCACCAAAAACATTCTGCAAGGCCATGGGGCACCTTGGTCAATCAGTGGGTGAAGAGCCTGACTCTTGATTTCGGCCCAGGACATGGTCTCACAGTTGTGGGATCGAGCCCTGCATTGGACTCTGTGATGAGAGTGAAGACTGCTTGGGATTCTCTCTCTCTCTCTCTCTCTCTCTCTCTCTATCTCTCTGCTCCTCCCCTCTCTTCCAAAGAAATACAAATAAAATTTTAAAAATTATAAAACTAACACAACGTTTTGCAAGGCCAGAGTTGCCAATTTCAAGCAGTCACATCACTGCTTGACCACAACACAGCGGAGGACCAACAGATGGCAATCTGTGGCTGTGGCTATCATTGACGAGAGAATGCTCTCAGAGGAGTTGAGGGACAGAACAAAAAAAGAAAGAAAATCACCTATAATCTTACGGTATATTTGTGTGTGTCTCCGAGTTTTCTGGTGTTCTGGGATCAACATTTTTGTAATTATCGAAATGACATAAAACTTCTTGCATGGCTGCAGAAGTTTTTGTGGTTCACATTTTTCTGTAACTTTTCACTACACATCTCACTTGTGATATTCATCCAAGTAGGTGCATATAGCTCTACTTTATTTTTATTGCTGGATAATATTCCGCTAAATGACTACCGCATTCATTCATCTATTCTGTTAGTGGATATTTGGGCTGTTTCAGGATTTTATTATAAACAGTGCTGCCGTGAACATTATTGTACATGTAAACAGGTGTATTTTTTAAGACTTTATCTAGGGTGTGTCCCAGAGAAATAGGTCTTTGGTGTGTAACATCCTCAACTTTACTAAATAATGCCGAAGTGGTTGTACTAGTATCCCCCTCCTCCAGCAGTATTTAAAAAGTGCTAGTTCAGGGGTGCCTGGGTGGCTCAGTCAGTTAAGCATCTGACTCTTGGTCTTGGCTCAAGTCATGATCTCATGGTTTTGTGAGTTCGAGTCCCACATCAGGCCCCACGTTGACGGTGCAGAGCCTGCTTGGGATTCTCTCTCCTTCTCTCTGCCCCTCTTTCACTCATGCTGTCTCTGTCGCCCTCAAAATAAATAAACTTAAAAAAAATCGCTCCTAGTGGCAGCACCTGGGTGGCTCAGTCAGACGACCATCTGACTCTTGATTTCAGCTCAGGTCATGATACCAGAGTGATGGAATCAAGCCCCGGGTCGGGCTCCTCTCTCTCCCTCTGTCCCTCTCCCCTGCTTGCACTTCCTCTCTCTCTCTCCACACCCACCCTCTCAAAAAAAAAAAAAGTTCCTGGTGTTTTCATATCATTATGAATTCTTGGTATTTTCAGTCTTTTAAATGTCTACCAGCCAGAATTAATAAAACAGTGTTTCATTTTGGCTGTCACTTGAACCCCTGATTCCTAATGAAATTTGCTATGTTGTCATATATTATCAAAAAATTATGTTTCAGACAATTAGGAACTGAGACCTCAAGTATTGCTCCCAATTTCTAGGGATGCTTTCCCTGCCATTTGTCATTTCGTTCTCTGTACAGCTCTGAGTCATCTACCCTTCACATTTGGCCCTTTGTCAACTGTTTCCCCTCTTTCTTGTCTGCTTCTCCCTACACACAAAGCTTGGGCCCAACACTCTTGGTTTGTTTTTCAAAAGAGGGTTCATATGAGCCTTCACTGGAGCCTGAGAATAATGGGACTACAGCACAGAAAACGGAAATCAAAATCGGAGAGCATTCCCTTCTCATTATTGGACATTGCTTTTACAGGGGTCCCCCCGCTGATCATCTTTTTGGGTTTTGCCTGACACAACGTTAATGGGGTCTAAGCATCTTCTGCAAGAGAAGCGTCCCTTTTGAGGCATCTGGGTGGTTCAGTCCATTAAGTGTGGGATTTGATTCCAGCTCAGGTCATGACCTTGTGGTGGTGACATCGGGCTCTGCCCTGACAGAGCAGGGCTTGCTTGGGATTCTGTCTCTCTCTCTCCTTGCCCCTCCCTTGCTCACACTCTCACAGTAAATAAATAAAAACTCTTAGGGGTGCCTGGGTGGTTCAGTCGGTTAAGCATCTGACTTCAGCTCAGGTCATGATCTCATGGTTCATAGGTTTGTGCCCCACATCGGGCTGTGTGCTGACAGCTGAGAGCCTGAAGCCTGCTTCGGATTCTGTCTCCTTCTCTCTCTGTCCTTCCCCTGCTCATGCTCTCTCTCCCAAAATAAATAAGCATTAAAATTTTTTTTAAAGCAAAAACTTTTTAAAAACCTCTCTTTTGGGGCGCCTGGGTGGTGCAGTCGGTTAAGCGTCCGACTTCAGCCAGGTCACGATCTCACGGTCCGTGAGTTCGAGCCCTGCGTCAGGCTCTGGGCTGATGGCTCAGAGCCTGGAGCCTGTTTCCGATTCTGTGTCTCCCTCTCTCTCTGCCCCTCCCCCGTTCATGCTCTGTCTCTCTGTGTCCCAAAAATAAAAATAAACTTTAAATAATAATAATAATAATAATAAAATAAAAAAAATAAAAACCTCTCTTTTTAAATTTAATGTCTTCACTCTCCTTGTCTCAGTCCCCTAATTCTCCCACCAGAAAAACAAATGAAGTTAATATACTCTCTTTGAGATATGTATAACCTTACCAATAGTAATAAGGACACTTAGGGTCTAGAAATAGGCTTCTAAATACCATTTGAGATAAACGGCTGGGCTAGGGCAAGGATAATACAAGATCATTGAGCATCGAATAGCTTGTGGTTCCAGAGAGGAAAAAGTGCTCAAATAATGTGGGGAAAAGTCAGAAAAACAAAAGTTTGAATGGACTTCCACTAATCAGATAGCAGACAATATAATAATAGTAATACATTACAAACTACTGAATAAAACAGGAAACCTTGATTTTGTAACATGTAAATAAACAAATACACTGAATTTCATTAGTAACAGGGTATTTACATGGTTTCAAATTACTTCACCATTAAAGTTACTAATTATAAAAGGAATAGATAAAATACAGGAAGAGCCTGGCAGACACCATCTTCACTTAAGATGATTTAAGTAATGTCTTTAGCAATGGGACACATTGAAACATACCTGATCTTAGTTGGCTCAGGCTGCCATAACAAAATACCGTAAACAGAGTGACGTAAACAGGAATTTACTTTCCCACGTTTCTATAGGCTAGAAAGTCAAAGATAAGGGTTCTGGGAGGATTAGGTTTCTGGTGAAGGCTCTTTCCTGGCCTGCAGATGAACACTTTGTTCACATGTGGTATTTTCTCTGAGTGGGTGTGGATAAAGGTCTCTTCCTTTCTTCCTCGTTTACTAAGGTCACCAATTTTATCGGATTAGACGCCCACCTAATTACCTACCTCTAATTAACTCCCAAAGGCCATATCTTTAAAGACAGTCACATTGGGGTCAGGGCTTCAAGGTATGAATTTGGGGGTGGAAGGACCCAATTTGGTCCATAGAAACACCTGATAGGACACAAAGAAGGCAACATCACTGCTGTGGTTTCCTGACAGAGAGGCAAAACTTGAATCTAATTATGAGGAAGCATGAAGCTCAAATTGAGGGATGTTTATAAAATAAGTGGCTAATGATCTTTAAAGTGTCAACGTTGTTTATGTCAATAAAAGACTGAGGAACCATTTCAGACTGACAAAGACTAAAGAAACGTGATGGGGCTCCTGCCTGGCTCAGTCAGAAGAGCACGTGACTCTTGATCTTAGGGTTGAATTCAAGCCCCATGTTGGGTGTAGAGATTACTTAAAAATAAAATATATTTTTTAATTTTTTAAATATTTTATTTTATTGAGAGATACAGAGTGTGAGTGGGAGAGGGGCAGAGAGAAAGGAAGACACAGAATCTGAAGCAGGCTCCAGGCTCTGAGCTGTCAGCACAGAGCATGACGCGGGGCTCAAACTCACAGACTGTGAAATCATGACCTGAGCCGAAGTCGGACGCTTAACCAACTGAGCCACCCAAGCGTTGGATCCAGTTCTCAGAACCAAGCAAGGAACCATTATAAAGCTGTGACCTGAACCAATTGAAACACAGCAACTTCTGGACTGTCCTAAAATCATTTGGTTATATTTCTGAGAGCCGTAATACTAACATTTGAGGCTAAATCTACGGTTGTGTGTTCCACTTCATCTTGAACCCAACCTAATTTTGATTTTCTGTTGCATTTTTGGTAATCGGTGCTCAACCCTGTGACAAATAGAAATTCCTTCTCCCAATGTCCTTTTGTCCACCCTACATATGGACTTCTGGAACATTGTACAGCTGGTAATTGGCTAAGGAGACATTCCCCACAGAGGCTTCTCACTCCTCAAATGGAAGGTCCTGCTTCTGCTTTTCTGCACAACCTTCTTCCCAACTATCATCGTAGTCCAAGAGGGCAGCCACCTTCCTCTGTACACCAATCAGGGCAAATTTGCTTCTGCCCTAGGTTGCGTGTTTTTTGACACAAGACTCACCTAAGATATGCAAGGGGTAGTTACCAAACGACTCCTTAATGTATATTGCACTCACATGAGAAATGAAAGGCAACCCATCCTCTCTCTGTAGCCCATCGATCGACAGAAACGTATCTTATGCACATAAACACTGGAGCACAGGGGAACAGAGTGCAAGGATAGGGGAGAAGCCAGAGAGGCAGGGAGAGATGGCTGCCTTGTCCACTTGAAAAAACGAACAACCTAGGGGTGCCTGGGTGGTTCAGTTGGTTAAGCGTGCAACTTCGGCTCAGGTCATGATCTCCTGGTTTGTGGATTCAAGCCCCGCGTCAGGCTCTGTACTGACAGCTCAGAGCCTGGAGCCTGCTTCAGATTCTATGTCTCCCTCTCTCTCTGCCCTCTCTCCTGCTTGCACTCTCTCTCTCAAAAACAAATAAACATTTTTTAAAAAAATTTTTAAAAGAAAACATGACCAACCTGGATTGTCTCAGGTAAGAAGTCAGTCCTTCTTTCCTATCAGCTAGTCATGTAAGCTCCTCATTGTGCCCACCAGTGTTACATTGGCTCAGAGGAAGGCAGATTTCTGTTCAGGATCAAAGTCCACATGGAACCACAGAAAAGGTTCCGCAGCTCTAGTAGATAGCTGCCTCTATTTGTATGAGCTAGGTTATGCTGCAGAAACACACGACACCAACACCTCAGTGGTTTAACAAA
>NW_024420491.1:0-9343 GCF_014898765.1 Herpailurus yagouaroundi | reverse complement strand
GTGACCTGGCTGAAGTCGGACGCTTAACCGACTGCGCCACCCAGGCGCCCCAACAATCGCATTTTTTAAGTGTGTTTATTTTGAGAGCGAGAGCAAGAGAGAGAGACAACGCGCGAGCACGAGTGGGCGACGGGCAGAGAGAGGAGAGAGAGTGAGAATCCCAAGCAGGCTCTGTGCTGTCAGTGCAGAGTCTGATGCGGGCCTTGATCTCACAAACTATGAGAGTATGACCTGAGCCAAAGTCGGACACTTAACTGACCGAGCCAACCAGGTGCCCTGCCTACCATTGTATTAACTAGGTAGTATATTAGTAGCTTCACATATCTTATCTTATTTATTGTCACTATAACTTTATGATATGTGTCCATTATGCCCATTTTACTGGTAAGAAAACAGGCTCAGGGAGACTGAATAGCTGCCTAAGGTCACACAGCTAGTATGACAGTGCTCAGATTAGGATCTACGTATGACTTACCACAACACTAAACTCTACTATTCAGGGGTCTGGACACCATGATATGTGCACCTCTGGGGTGCGAAAGAAGTTGGGTTTTTTTTTTTAAGGCATAAAGTGTATAGTATTAAGGAAATGAATTTCCGGATACTCAATCCCCCTCTGAGATCTTCTTTCCTAGAGAACTGAGCTGTGTTCACAAAAGCTCTTCATATGGGGCGTCCGGGTGGCTCAGTCCGTTAAGTGTTGGACTCTCGATTTCCGCTCCGTTGTGCTGGTAGCACTGAGCCTGCTTGGGATTCTCTTCCTCTCTCTCCCTCCCTCCATGCACTCTCTCTAAAACACACACACATACACACAAAAGCAAAAACAAAAAAAGCTCTTCGTATCCTCACCCATTTTATACCTCACTATGGGCACATTGCCCTGGGATGTAAAAACGCCTGGGTGCCAACCAAAGGAGGGCTTCCTTTGACGGTGATGAAGGCACTGCGAACCCCAGGCTTCCTGTCTTTCCTGGTTTTACTCTTGGTTCTGATGAAGGTGGAGGGTGGCGCTCTCCGTGCTGGGAACTCTGGTGCAGATGATATGGCAGAGTGGAGTGGTAGGGGAAGCAAGAATTTGCTTAATACCTTTGCCCCTTGCATTCCCTGACTATGGAGAGAAAGTCTTGTAAAAGTGAAGCAGAGAACATGAATAAAAAATATAGGGGCGCCTGGGTGGCGCAGTCGGTTAAGCGTCCGACTTCAGCCAGGTCACGATCTCGCGGTCCGTGGGTTCGAGCCCTGCGTCGGGCTCTGGGCTGATGGCTCAGAGCCTGGAGCCTGTTTCCGATTCTGTGTCTCCCTCTCTCTCTGCCCCTCCCCCGTTCATGCTCTGTCTCTCTCTGTCCCAAAAATAAATAAACGTTGAAAAAAAAAATAAAAAAAAAATATATATATAGAGTGCTGAAAATGGATTTCTTTTTTTTTTTTTAAGTTTATTTATTTTGAGAGCGAGAGGGAGAGCGATAGAGCAGGGTATGGGCAGAGAGAGAGGGAGAGAGAGAGAATCCCAAGTGGGCTCCGCACTATCAGCACAGAGCCCTATGTGAGGTTCCGGTTCATGAACCATGAGATCATGACCTGAGCGAAAATCAAGAGTCAGATGCTTAACCGACTGAGCCACCCAGGCGCCCCTGAAACAGATTTCTTAAGACATTTAAATATTAACTTTTTTCCAGCCATTTTCAAAAGACTACTGCTTATTCCTTTACGGCTGGGAGGCAAGTCAACTCTGAAGAACAATACATAGAGTGTCATTAATTCTTTTAAAGGTAACAGGAAGCTTTTTCAGGATACATTAGCTAAAACCCATAGATAAAACTTTTATGTGATTTCTCTTACAGAATTAGTAGTTAAAATCTATATTATCAAATCATATTATTAAATATTTATTCCAGTTACAATCAATCCTTGTTTCATTTCATAAGGTGTTGAAGTTATTTTTAACTCATTAGAAAAAAAAAATTATGGGCTAGTGGCCACACCTATGTACAGGAAACGTTTGATCATGATTCATCTGTCAAGGAAATGTAGTATATATAAAATATAATTTTATACTTCATTATAGTTAATATTAATAAAAATATTTACTTTGTCTTCATCAATTACACTTAGTAATCAGTGTAATGATAATGTAATCTAAAATGTAGGGGCGCCTGGGTGGCGCAGTCGGTTAAGCGTCCGACTTCAGCCAGGTCACGATCTCGCGGTCCATGAGTTCAAGCCCCGCGTTGGGCTCTGGGCTGATGGCTCAGAGCCTGGAGCCTGTTTCCGATTCTGTGTCTCCCTCTCTCTCTGCCCCTCCCCCGTTCATGCTCTGTCTCTCTCTGTCCCCAAAATAAATAAAAACGTTGAAAAAAAAATAATAAAATGTTGTTTAAACATTTAACACCTTAGGTCACCAAAAGTGATACGGATATTAAAATTTTAATTAATATACAGATTTTTATTATAGGTATGAAGAGATGATCAGAGCGTTTTAACCATGAAGGACTTTTAACCATAAAAGATGTTAGGACAGTTTTGTGTGTGTGTGTGTGGAGAAGCAGAATTATGAATTCAAATAGGGCAGGGAAAGATATTATATTTCCAAATGTTAAAAAACAAACTCCCATATTTTTTAAGGGAAAGATGATAGATATCAAATGGTTATGGTATTTCATTGGGTAATGTGACAGTTTTATGTTAAAATGTTATTATTTATCATATACCAGAAATGACATTGTAGTATGTATAATTTTTCTATGTCAACTTAAAAATGTGCAAGGAGGGGGATGCCTGGGTGGCTCGGTCCGTTAAGCATCTTCCTTCGGCTCAGGTCATGATCTCACTGTGAGTTCGAGCCGCGCATCGGGCTCTGTGCTGACAGCTCAGAGCCTGGAGTCTGCTTCAGATTCTGTGTCTCTCTCTCTCTGTGCCCCTCCCCCGCTCACGTGTGTGTGTGTGTGTGTGTGTGTGTGTGTGTGCGCGCGCGCGCGCGCGTGCACGTGTGTGTCTCTCTCAAAATTAAATAAACATTAAAATTTTTCTTAAAAATGTTCAAGGGGGTACATAGTTTTCAACTTTCTTGGATATACATGCACACAACACAGAAGATCCCTGCCCCTTGTCACATAGCATGCTGATTTTCTATACCAGGTCTCCAGCTATTAATTACAAAAGGATTTTGCTGAATTTGTTCAAGCTAAAGTCCTGGTTACTAAGATTTTAATGATTATGTTTAGGGGGAGCTTTCTTTTCCCTCAAAATACATCGCCTGACATTGCACTCAGAAAGACGGGTTGCAAGATGTTGTGGCTCTCTGTCTCTCTAAGTCAGGGCTCTTCATCTCTGTTCCGGGGACGGCATGCATCCTCAGAGCTGGGGAGAGGGAAGAAGTATCTGAAGCCCCGAGACGCATGAGTGACTTCCAGCTTGGAGTCTGGAGCCGAGAGAGATCCTACTGTTCAGCATTGTGGTGACGCGTTGCGGGAGAGCCAGGAAACCGCTGTCAGGACCAACCTTATAGGGTGATCAACAGTCCTGCGGTGGCCAGCAGTGGCCTGGGTTTAGCACTGAAAGTCCTGCTTCCCAGAAAACGTTTCCAGAATGTGAAAGGTCCTAGGGTTTTGGCAATGGGTGTGAAAGATCGGGAGAGGGAGGGAATACGAAACCCATACGGTGGCCCCAGAAATGGGAGCTGAAAGCAGCACTGATTTGGTGTGAAAAGAACCGACAAAGATTACCCACCTTCCAAAGTGACTGTCTTTTTTTCACCCAAGCTGTAGTATTGACAAGGACAATTTCCAGTCCTCGCTAAAGGCTCACCCCTTGTTGCGCCCCTGAGTGATGTGACTTTAAGTGTATAGCTCAAGGGCCTTGTAATCATGAGTGTTAAGAGCTCACCTTTGGCTTTGCTGGCAGATTAATTGTCATGCTTTGTATCAACTGCTAGTTGAAGCTTTCACGTTGTGAATATCGTGACCGTGTTTGCTAAAGTTCAGGCAATGAAAACGAGAACAATGACAGTTCCAGCACCAGTATGACCCAGACTTCACTGACTGTGCTCTTCTTATGATTGATGGAAGGACGCTTGCAACTGGAGAAGGGAGGTGAGTGATCCAAAGAGAACCATCTACATAATAGACAGAGAAGAATTTGTGGCTGAGAATGGCTGAGGAGAATTAAAAGCACATAAAGAGGGGCGCCTGGGTAGCTCAGTCGGTTAAGCATCTGACTCTCGATTTCAGCTCAGATCATGATCTCACGGTTCTAGAGATCAGTTCTAGAGATCAAGCCCCGTGTCAGGGCTCTGTGCTGAGAGTACATTTTTTATTAAAAAATTTTTTTTCAACGTTTTTTATTTATATTTTTTTGGGACAGAGAGAGACAGAGCATGAACGGGGGAGGGGCAGAGAGAGAGGGAGACACAGAATCGGAAACAGGCTCCAGGCTCCGAGCCATCAGCCCAGAGCCCGACGCGGGGCTCGAACTCACGGACCGCGAGATCGTGACCTGGCTGAAGTCGGACGCTCAACCGACTGCGCCACTCAGGCACCCCTGAGAGCACATTTTTTTAAAAAGCACATATAGATATTGAACCCCACAGCTTTAACTTTTAATTTAGTAAAACGTTTTGCATCTCCCCAAAAGACATTAATTCTCAGCCCCAAACGGTGGTCACTAAATTAGCTTGGGCAAAACACTAACACGCATTATCCATCCTTCTCTTGATTGCTCAATGAAACTTTGTGAAGATAAGTTTTCTGATTCAGAGATTGCAACTAGGATATCCTTTGGGTGAACAAAAGAAGACGTTTTGACCACAAATACGTCAGCATCTTGTAGTGTAGAACTGATTTTGCAAGAACTCACCAACCATCATGCTTTCCACAGTGGAACAAGTGATACATCAAATCAAAGCATCCAACAAGTGTTTTGTCCCTAGCTCTTAGGTACTTTGATGTGAAAACTGGAGTTTCAAGTCGTGTTCCTGATTTCTATGAAGTTTTTAATGAAACTGCAGAAAAACATGATTGAGACTGCCGATTTCCAAATGAAAGCTAGACTTGACTCATCCACGTGCAATCGGGAGACGGTGCAAATGTAAGTTTTGGCAAGTTCCATTCAGGTTATCAACGTGTTACCAAATAAAACGAAAAGCTTTTACCTACTGAAAAGGTCCTGCACACCTTCCATGCAACACTGCTACAGAGAGCATTTCTCTACTTGCTAGATGGATTGTCACCTGATCCATGAATGGTCTGATAAATCCAGATACATCTTCAAAAATTAAAAAAAGAACTGCCGAATAAAGGGGTATGAGTTGCTTTTCCGTGATATTGAGACTTTCATCATGAAAGCCGTTGGTCGAGTTAAGTCCTTCAGGATGTGCCAGAGCACTTAATGAGAGTTTTGACTTGATAGAAATAGAAGGAGGTATCCTTAGACATGTACCTACCATTGGTTTGCTATCATTAGTGCTGGCCATTGAAAAGATGTTAAAATGTTGACCTGCTGTAAAATCACATTTTCAAAGTGTGGTGCAAGAACGGCCTCCAGTTTTGAGGATGCGAGTGGATGAAAGGATTACAGTGAAACAGAAATTTACAAGCTATTTCTCTAGAGCAAGATTATCTTTAAAGAGTCCAAAGAGCCTAGAAGAGGATACACTGACTGCACCTGCGATGCTTGATGTTCTGTGTTGGTTGTGATAAAAAAAAAAAAAAAATCTCATAAATTTTCGGTACCGGGGGTGCTCAGTTGGTTAAGCATCCGACTCTTGATTTAGGCTCAGGTCGTGATCTCACAATTCGTGGATTCGAGCCCTGCATTGGGCTCTGGCTGGCAGTGTGGCTTCTGCTTGAGATTCCCCGCCTCCCTCTCTCTTTGGCCCTCCCTCATTTACACGTTCTCTCTCCCTCATAAATAAATAAATATACATTTTTTAAAAAACTCATAGTTTTAAAATATGATTCATTTCGGGGAAATAAGATGGCTTCAGAGCCTTAAAAAAAAAAAAAAGTCACCAGTAAAGGACAGCCAAGTTCAACAGAAATTTCTCAATATCTTTACTAAAACTACAATGTCTTTAGAATCCAGCTTCTCGTTTACAAGCTTAAACCACCCCTGTGCTGTAAAACCATCTTCCCCGAGAGGGAGAAGTTTAACTTACAATGACATACAGTGTGATTTGTAGTGTTCCCAAGTGATGGCCCTTTGAGGCATGGTAGCCTATGGGAGGAATTTATAGATGCCAAAGACCTGAAAGACAAAATCTGGTCTACCAAACGAGCCTGTAAATACAAAGTGGGTGGACATGTTTGAAGAGCTGGAAATGAATTGTGGAAGTGGGGTTGCTAAAAAGTAAAGTTATGAGTTCCAAGTTCAAATGCATTCCTCGTGAGGCTATTCAGTTGGATGTTAGCACATAGGATTGACACCAGGACTCTGTGTAATGTGACTTTGGTAAGAGCAAAGCTGCAGGTCAAAGTGAATTTTGCTGGGGGTGCCTGGATGGCTCAGTCGGTTAAGCGTCTGACTTCGGCTGAGGTCATGATCTCATGGCACTTGAGTTCAAGCCCCGCATCAGGCTCTGTGATGACAGCTCAGAACCTGGAACCTGCTTCGGAGTCTGTGTCTCCCTCTCTCTCTGCCCCTCCCCTGTTCACACTCTGTCTTTGTCTCTCTCAAAAATAAGTAAACATTAAAAAAAATTTTTTTTAGGGGCGCCTGGGTGGCGCAGTCGGTTAAGCGTCCGACTTCAGCCAGGCCACGATCTCGCGGTCCGGGAGTTCGAGCCCCGCGTCGGGCTCTGGGCGGATGGCTCGGAGCCTGGAGCCTGTTTCTGATTCTGTGTCTCCCTCTCTCTCTGCCCCTCCCCCGTTCATGCTCTGTCTCTGTCTGTCCCATAAATAAAAAATTTAAAAAAAAATGTTGAAAAAAATTTTTTTTTTAAATAATAATCATTAAAATAAAAGAAAACACAAAGTGTAAAATATCCTACTGCATCACGGGACAGAAAGAAACATGTCACTGTCGTCTTTTGTCAACTATTGATAGTGGTTTAATTAGTCCTGTTGTAGTTATGTTCTCTTTTTTTTAGAAGACTTACATTTATGTAGCTTAAGAATACACAATAAAAAAGCCTATAAAATTTAACTATCCAATGACGAGTTAAAATAAATTGCTGCATTGGAAGAAACACTGTGAAAATATTGTTATATTTTTCCTACACATATTTTTTGTTTAATTATTCCTACTTCCTTTTTTTAAAAAATTTTTTAACATTTATTTATTTTTGAGACAGAGAGGGACAGAGCATGAACGGGGGGTGGTCAGAGAGAGAGAGGGAGACACAGAATCTGAAACAGGCTCCAGACTCTGAGCTGTCAGCACAGAGCCCAACGCGGGGCTTGAACTCAGGAACCGCGAGATCATGACCTGAGCCGAAGTCGGATGCTTAACCAACTGAGCCACCCAGGCGCCCCAAATTATTCCTACTTTCAATTACTAGTAATTCACTCTTACCCAATCCTGTTACTGTTTTGTTAACAATAACAACATTTATGTAACAGGAAGGCAAATAATATAGAATAATATATAACTTCAAATTAATGCCTATTTTTGATATTTTTATGCTAATTTAGTCACCCTATGTGTATAGTAATGGTTATTTATAATATTGTTTTGTTTTGTTTTTTGGTATGGTGTGGCCATGCTATCAGATATGTCCTGATTTGTCTTTTTAAGAAATTGGCCACCTTATCTGTGCCATGTGGAAAAATCCCTCTAGCCTTCTGGAGGTGGGGGTGGACTTTTTTTTTTTTAGCGTTTATTTTTTTGAGAGAGACAGAGAGACAGCACGAGTGGGGGAGGGACAGAGAGAGAAGGAGACACAGAAACTGAAGCAGGCTCCAGGCTGTGAGCTGTCAGCACAGAGCCTGACACAGGGCTCGAACCCACGAACCATGAGATCATGACCTGAGCCGAAGTCGGACACTCAACCGGCTGAGCCACCCAGGCACCCCAAGGGTGGACTTATTCTTTAAACAGATAAACAGTAAGATTTAGATTCTGGTATTTTCCTGGCTATGATTAAAAATAATTTTAAAGATTGTTTCCCTAAACAGATCTTCCCTGTGAGTCAAATGGAAATGCACACGTGGGGACAGAACATTATGTTCATGGTGCTGAGCAATCTAGAGCCCCATGCTGAGTCACATACAGACACCTTGTCTCGTCCTCCATCTCTCTGGAACTTTCCACCCTCCCATTTTATTTCAGGCCAACGTCCAAAGAGAAATCCTTGGTTCTATTTACACACACACAGACGATGGGGGAAAAAGCATTGGAGCACCTACTATGTGTCAAAAATGGCGACAAATATATGCATTTTCTCATTCCGTTCTCATAATGAGGTAAGAGCTGAGTACTATTATTACTCCCACCTGATAGATAAACAGAGGCTTGGTAAGATTATACCCTTTGCCCCAGGGAACCTAACTACTAGAGGAGAGATGAAATCTGAGCCCAGATCTTTGTAACTTCCAAGTCTGAGATCTCGCCTCCTGTGAGGGCCTGGGACTTGTCTTCTTCTTCTTCTTTTTTTTTTTGTTTTCATTTTTATTTATTTTGATAGAGATCCAGAGAGCCACGGGGGAGGGGCAGAGAGAGAGGGAGACAGAATCCCAAACAAGCTCCACATTGTCAGCATGAAGCCCGATGCGGGGCTCGAGCACACGAACAGTGAGATCGTGACCTGAGCCGAAATCAAGAGTCAGACGCTTTAACTGACTGAGCCACCCAGACGCCCCCTTGTCTGTTTTTGACACCCCTGCATCCCTAGCTTCCTGGCAGGTCCTGGCACATGGTAGGCATTCAACAACTATTTGGTGAATGAATGGACGTAATCTTGTCTGGTCAACTCAGTCACCTGTGTGAGGAGACTGGAGCCCTGTGCCAACCTTTGTTAGGGTGTTGTCATGGCACCCACTGCACTGGGCTCACTTCTTCATTGTCTCCCTAATTAGACGGGTGAATTCCTTGAGTGCAGGACCTTGTCTTATTGCCTATAGAAAAACTCCACCATGTCGTACAGTGGAACAATGCCTGAATTCCCAGCATCCGGCACGTACTAAATTTCCAATAAATGTTTGTTGAATGACTGAATGACAAACCTCTGAAGCAGCTGTTCGTCACTTTGGCTGCACAGTGGAATCTCCTAGTGGCAGTTTTAAAACTTACTGACGTCTGGGTCCCGCTCCCGGAGCTTTTCAACATAATCGATCCGTAGTATGGACTAAGTGTCAGGATTTTCTTTTCTTTTTTTTTTTTTTCCTTTTTTTTTTTTTTTAATTTTTTTTTT
>NW_024420490.1:6741266-6751898 GCF_014898765.1 Herpailurus yagouaroundi | reverse complement strand
AGAAAAAAAATTAAGTGAAAACAGAAGGAAAAAAATGAACTAATAAATGAATCAGCAAACAGAATGAAATCCTGATACGTTTATGTTCGGTTTCCCTTAGAACTGATACTATGAAGCACTCTATAATCTGTTCACTAAGTAAGTGGAAGGACTTGTGCTGGTCTTCTAGAGTATGTGCTTGGAGGGCACAGCTGGGGGGGCTTGGTGTAATGGCTTCATTCTCCACTAGGAGGCACTGCTTAGCTTACAGGGTGGATCTGCGTGGTATGCATGCTTGTGTGCACACATGCACGTGCATGGGAGAGGTGGAAATGGCTTCATGTAGTTCCCTAGTCTCTGGCACAGGAACTTTGTGCTCTCATCGACCTGTGATCAAGCATCCCTCCTTTTTCTCAGGCCTCTGTTCACTTCCTGCCTCTACCCTGTCCATGTCCAAGCTGTCCACTGGCCAGAAGGCACCTTCCTCCAGAATATTATCTCAGATGGGGTTGTGTTTCAAACCCCACATGTCAGAGACCCCTGTGCTTGGACCCATGCTGACTCTCGGTGGGGAGGGTCTCACTGAGAAACAGCCGGGTGCCACTTTGCCCCAGAAAACATTCATGTGGTCACTCAGAGGCAGAGGTTCAGAAATTATGGCAAATCACAATACACAGACAGTGCCAGGTTTCACTGAACTCTGGTGTCTTTTTTCTAATACCAGAAAATGTGGCTGCTCTCCAGGGTCCACTGGGACCTTTGCCTGTGGGAAGGCCATATGGTCTCTACCAAATGCTCTCCAAGCAGGGGAACTGCTTCTCACCATGTGGCACACAGACCCCTTAGACCCTGCTGCCTGCTCCTGGGGATTCACCTTGCTTCCTCACCAGAGCACCACCAGGCACTGAGCTCCAGAATTTCAGACTCTGCACTCCACTGTTTATAGAATCCTGGTGGTATTGAAACCCTCTCCTTTCTTCCTGTCATTGGTTTTGGTGAACAGATTTCTTGTTCAGTCCCCTGTGAGTGTTTTCACTTTCTCTTTCTCTCCAGCTACTTTTGGGGTAGTGTTTTTCTTGCACTCTCCTGATGCATGTCACTGTCCTCCTTTCTCTGCCCTTTCTCCACAAAACCAGCTCCCTACCTTCCATGACTTTTCTCTCCCCCAGTTCACTGTTCTGCACCTCATACCTTCTGAGCTCTGTGACTCAAGTTGTGCAGATTGTTGTGTTAATCCTCAGGTCAGTTTCCTAGTTGTGCAAAATGGTTTGGTGCTAATCTATCTGTGTTTCAGGGACAAGACAAGCTGAGGGTCTCCATGCTGCTCCACCATCTTGATCGCCCTCCACTTTTCTTATAATAAAAATAATCCATGCTTACTATAGAGCATTTGGAAGATAGGGGCACCTGGGTGGCTCAGTCAGTTAAGTGTCCGACTTTGGCTCAGGTCATGATCTCACAGTTCATGGGTTTGAGCCCCGTGTCAGGCTCTGTGCTGACAGCTCAGAGCCTGGAACCTGCTTCATATTCTGTGTCTCCTCTCTCTCTGCCCCTCCCCACTCATGCTCTGTTGCTCTCTCTCTCTCAAAACTAAATAAACATTAAAAAAATTAAAAAATATATACATATATAGAAAATTTGGAAGTAAAATGAGATTATTCTGAACACTTTTGTATAGTTAATATTATATTTTATATCTTGAATTTTCACTTAAAAATACATCATAAATTAAATTCTATTTCATGAATGCACCATAATGTATCTAATAATTCTCCAAGTTCTGCCTGTCTATAATTTTTCTCTATTATATTTCCATGGTGAAAATTATTATCTAATAAATTTTCCCCATATGTATGCATAATTTTCTGAGAAGCAATTTTTGAAAGAGACATTTCTAGGAACAAAGATAGAAATACTTAAGAGAATAAAAATTTAAACAAAGATATAAAAATATAAACACATATAAACATATGTGTTACTAAATTGCTTCCTTAAAAAGTGGTATCAATTTCCACTCTCACCAGAAGGGACCATATGTATGGAAATAAGAGCTGTCCAAGGCTGGCATTCCTTTATCATATGTAACTTAATTATTTTGGCCCCTATTGTAGAGGGGTCTCCTGTGAAGAGAAGCTTGACAGAATGACCCAAAAGGTTCCTGCCAACTGCAAGAGTCACTGATTCCGTTAACTGAAATGTCAGAGAACCGGCTTTCCAATAATCGACTCCTCAAGAATTTGGAATCTCAGTTCACATCAGGCACATGCTAGCTGATGAAGATAGAGTCCCTGTCCTTAAAGAACTTATATTCCAGTAGAAAGACAAATATTAAAATAGGTATTTTAATATAATGATAAGTGATCATATATGGGACATTTCCAGGATATTATGGGATCTCAGAGGAGTAGCCTTTAAACAATAAAGGTGGGAAAGGTTTGTAGACAAAGGAAACAGCGTTATCAAAGCTGTGAAGTGCACAGCATGGATTGGAAGTATTGTGTGTATGTGTCTACAAGTCATTAAGTTTTATTAAAGGACAAAGTGTGAAGTAAGAGATGGTATAAGCTTGCAGAATAGTCAGAGGCTAGGTCATGGCAGTTTTTAGATGCCATACTGAGAAACTTAAACTTTATAAGAAATGGAGAAATATTTGAGGTATTAGAGAAAAAGTGATGCAGTCAAATGTTATGATAGAATTTCTGACCGTGGTGGAAGAATGGATAAATTTTTCATTAGGCAAGACTAGAAGCAAAGAAGGCTGTTGGAGAGCTCTTGTAGTGTCCATGTAAGAAATGGTAAAAGATTAAATCAGGGCAGTGGCAGTATGGAGGGATGGAGGGGGAAAGGAAAAGCTCAAAATTATGCTGGGTATCAGTTTGGCAGGAGTTGATAATTTATTGAATTTAAAGGCTAATTGGGAGAAAATCACTGCATATAGAAAACGATAATTAGAGTTGCAAGGAATCTGAGTTCAACAGGTTAAATGTAGAAGGGAGGTCCAGGGGTGCATAATAGAGGAATGTCTATTGGCTTTGATTACATGGGTGTCATTGATGGCTTTTGTAGAAGTCATTTCACAGGAGTAGTGATGAATCAATAGGGTGAGGAGTGAATTGAAGGTGAGTAAATGTAGACAGTGAGTGTATAGTGATATTTCAAGAAGCTTGGTTCAGAAGAACAGAAAACTATTACAGTTGTCATAGAGGGAATCTAGGATCAGCAGAACTTCTTTAAGTTGGGAGGAACCCAAGCTTCTTTATAAGTAGGAGAGAAAAAGCCGTCAGGGAGGGAGAAATTGAAGGTATAGGACAGAAAAAATAAATGATTAAACAAGACATTGGAGCAAATAGAAAAAACTGAAATCAAGAGTAGATGTGGAGACACTGACTTGGAATGGAAAGAGAGAGTTTCATCGCCTAAACCTGGATGGGAAGAGGGAAAGATGGATGTGGAAGTAAAAGTTGGTCAGTGGGGTCAGAAAGGTAAAGTTGTTTATTCCTCAAGGGTGCAGACTGTGCCAGAGAGAGAACAGTATATGCAAAGACCTTGAGTGAGAGGTGGAGAGAGTGTGATGGGTTTGAATAACTTCAGTGAGACTGGAACATAAATTGAGGGGGGAGGTAAAAGGAAGGATTAAAAATAAGGCCAAGGTGGTATCTGGGTGGTCCCTTGTAATTAATTGATTTGGGCTTTCTGTAGAGGATAGAAAAATGCTTGTAAATGTTCGGGAATGGCATGATCAACATTGTATTTGGAAGCATCACTCTGGCTGCAGTGTGAAGAATGAGTAGGAAGAACAAGATCTAAGACAGGGAGAACACTGTGGAAGTTGCTGTAGTAGTCCTAGTGTTGGATGATAGTGACTTGACTAATGTATTGCCATTGAGAGAGAAAGAAGTAGATGGATTTGAAAGATTTTTAGGAAGTAAGAATTGACAGAGCTTGTTGATAGATGGGATAGGGACGTGAATGAGAGAGAAGAGTCAAGGATAACTCCCAAGATTTCTACCTGAGGCAACTGAGAGGATGGCAGAACCATTTATTTTAGACAGGGAACTCCAGGAGAAATGTAGATGTAGGGGTCTATTGAGTTCAGTTATGGACATATTGAGCTTGAGGTGCCTGTGAGACATAATACACTAATTTATTTATTCATTCATTCAACAATTATTTACTGAATGTGTACTACATGCCAGGCACTATGCTATATTTTGGGAATAGAGCAACGAATACAGTGTAGCTTAAATTCAAGTAGATTATGTCAATATTTGAATGAAGCTAAGGAGAGAATTTAAGGCTAAGATATACGATTGGGAATCACCAGAGCATGAAATCATCGAGGCAGTCTCTAGAATATAGCAGTATGTGTGGGGCAGGTTGAGGAAAAGGTACCAAAAAAGAAAGGTGAGAAATAGTGGCCAGGGGTAAGAAAGAAATCAGGATGGGGTGCCTGGGTGGCTCAGTTGGTTAAGTGTTTGACTCTTGGTTTTGGCTCAGGCCATGATCTCTCTATTCTGTGAGTTCAAGCACCGAGTCAGGATCTGTGCTAGCAGTGCAGAGCCTACTTGGGATTCTCTCTCCCTTTCTCTCTTCCCGTCACCAACTTGTGCTGTCTATGTCTCTCTCAAAATAAATAAATAAACTTAAAAAAAATCAAGAGATGTGGTGTCATAGAAACCAAGAGATAAGAGTGATTCAAAGATAGACTGGTGAATGTCCCTGACATATCAAAGGAGAAAGTTACTGTCCATTGTATTTAGTGACAAAGTGGACATTGGTAAGCTATGTGGGAGTAATATTAGAACCATATGAGCACAAATCAATTGCAGTGAGTTTATGAATGAATAGGAAAGGCAATGAAGATGGGCTTTGTGTATAACTTAAAAAAAAATTACTATAAAAAGGAAAAGAAACATCAATAGTATCTGGAAGAGGAATGTGAATAGCCATAGGTAAGCAAACTGCAATGTTGAGGACATAGTCCTTCAGACTGTCAGGTCTGTCCAAGACTTTTGACCCCAAATACAAAGAGTTAGGGCTTAACTACAAAATTAGAGGGGAGAGTCTATACCTACTCACTTCTAACACCAACTGTAAGTTTGGGAGTTTCCCCAAATCAACCTCAGTTTCAGTAACTCACTATAAAGACATAGAACTCACTGAAACCTATTATACTCATGGTTATGGTTTATTATAAGGAAAGTACATAAATTCTAATCAAAGTAAGAGACAGGTAGGGCAGAGTTTGAGAGGATTAAAAATGTGAAGCTTCCATTGTATTCAGAATACATTACCCTCCCAGTATTGATGTGTGAAAATACATACATAGTATTGCCAACCTGAAAAGCTCACCCATGCTGTAGTGTTCAGAGTGTTTACTAGAACATTATTTATGTAGAAACAATTGATTGGATGGTTTTCCATGTAATTGAACTCTGTCTTCAGCTCCCCCTTCCTTGGAGATTGGGCTGAAATCACATGGTCCTAGGGACCCACCTTGAAGAGCATAGATACTCTTATCCCTTGGGAAATTCCAAGGGTTCAAAGGTTACCCCTGAGGAGCCAAGGATAAAGGCCATAATCCTCTTTGAAAAGGCCAAATTCTTTACTATACAATGAAGTTGAGGGTGAATTTTGCTTATTTAGTCTTGTTTGGATAAGATAGATGAGATGAGATGAGATGAGATGAGATGAGATGAGATGAGATGAGTTGAGAGTTAAGATAGCAAGATTCTTGAGAAGGTAGGGTAGGAAGGGATGGGTCCAGACAACAGGGGAACAAAGGCATTAGCCTCTTCCAACATAAAAAGAAGGAAAAATGAAAGGATGAGAACTGATTTGATGATAGGACACATAAGAAAGTCTTCACTAATGGTCTCTAATTTCTCTATGAAGTAGGAAACAAAATCATTTGCTGAGAATGATGGCCCAGGAGAGACTCAGGAGTCTGAGCAGTATGGACAATGTTGGAAATAATGGCCATGGACCAGGGATGCCTGACCTAAGGATCTATTTGATATTTTATTTATGTATTTATGTATTCATTTCCAGTATATTTAACGTACGGTGTTATATTAGTTTCAGGTGTACAATACAGTGATTCAACAATGGTATACATTACTCAGTACTCATCATGATAAGTATACCTTTAATCCCCTTCACCTATTTGAACCATCTACCACCCACCATCAGTTTGTTCTCTACACACAAGAATATGTTTTTTTGTTTGTCTCTTTTTTCTATGTTTGTCTGTTTTGTTTCTTAAATTCCACATATGAGTGAAATGATCTGATATTTGTCTTTTTGTGACTTTTTTCACTTAGCATTATACCCTCTAGATCCATCTACTTTGTTGCAAATGGCAAGATTTAATTCTTTTTTATGACTGATTCATATTCCATTGCATGTATATAACACATCTTTATCTATCCATCTATCTATGGACACTTGGGTTACTTCCATATGTTGGCTATTGTAAATAATACTGTAAGATACGTAGGGATGCATATATCTTTTTGAATTAGCGTTTTATTATTCATTGGGTAAATACCCAGTAGCTGAATTACTGGATCCTATGGTAATTCTATTTTTAAATTTTTGAGGAGCCTCCATACTGTTTTCCACAGTGGCTACACTAGTTTTCTTTCCTACCAACAGTGCACAAGGATTCTCTTTCCTCCACATACTCACCTACACTTGTTTCTTGTGTTTTTGAGTTTAACCTTGTGACAGGTGTAAGGTAATATCTCACTGTAGTTTTGATTTGTGTTTCCCTGATGATGAATGATGTTGAGCATCTTTTTATGTGTCTGTTTGCCATGTGTATGTCTTAAGAGAAGCCTGTTCATATCTTCTGCCCATTTTTAAATTGGGTTATTTTGGGTGTTTTTGGAGTTGCACAAGTTCTTTGTGAGTATTGGTTACTACCCCTTTATTGGATATGTCATTTGCAAATATCTTCTCCCATTTTGTGGGTTGTCTTTTTGTTTTGTTGATGGTTTCCTTCACTACGCAAAATATTTTTATTTTGGCAGAGTCCCAATAGTTTAATTTTGCATTTATTTCCCTTCATATTTTAATGTTGAAAACCAGGAATTAAGAGCCGTGCCAATCTGCATGGTTTCGTGGTAAGTTCAGTGATGATGCAGTTCAGGCTTAGAGGATTTTGGGGAGAGATTCAGAAATGAAATACTACAGTGTTCCCAATTATGGGACAAGAAGAATGAAGTTTCTAGTAAAGCAAGGAGGTGATAAATTAGAGGCTACTGGGTGCCTCCAAAGGATACAGCTAAATGATTTGGAAGGAAGGGTTGTAACTAGAGCAGCAAAGGAAGAGCAGGACAAATATACCTAAAGAAGTATAAATGAGAATTAAAGGGTAGAGAGATTTGCATCTGGGTGATAAAGTGGACCATATGAGAAGCATGGTGGACTCCACAGTTCTTGGTATTGAAAATGGAACACTTGGGCTTGGTTAATGACATTTATTAGGACTCTCCCTTAACAATGCTCTTTGGGAAGTTATAGGTATCAGTCTTCAGATGGAAGTTCAGCTGTCTCTAGCTTATGGCGCTGGGGCTGAGGAAGTGGGAAGAGGGAAAAGGAGTCCATGATGGCAGCTTTCATAGCTAACTTCAATGAATTGGTGTTAGTCACTGTTGTGTTTTAAGTTGTGAAGCAGAAATGCCTCTCTAATAATAAAATAAAATTAAGAATCTAGAGGAAAGGAAATTGAGCTTGGTGCCATCAATTTGAGTTAGGAACTGGAGGAAAAGGAGGAATGAACATTTGGTGAGTACTTCTGCAGCAGAGGCTATCCACAAACTACTCATGCTCACTGAACCTTACATATCAATGTGCTCAGGACAACTTACACCTGCCAGTATTTTTATTTCTGCCTGAGGGCTTTCTCTAGAGCACCACTCTACTTTTTAACAGCAAGCCATAAGTGCTGGGGAATTCTCAATTCCAGGAGCAGCTCTCAACCAATAACTGACAGAAGTGGGTGCATAAATATCCCAGCCTCCTTGATTCCTGAGTAGGGTTATCTGAAGCATGTGTTTTATACCACTTCCTAGAACTTCCCCAGTGTGATTTAGTCACCCCCTCTGGTAGGTGTCTTAAAAATCATGCTCTTTATTGGCCACCTTTTCTTCCTTCATGCCCCTACTTCCCTGGCTATATTCCCTGTACTTCCCCAATAAACCACATGCACTGGAATACTTTAATTTGGGTCTGCTTTTCATGGACTCCAAGCCAAGTCAACCTATGAGCCTGTTGCTTTGCCTATATTATATAATTTAATATTAACAGTTCTGAGCAATAGATATTGCTTAGTCAGTTTGAGCTTCTATAACAAAATATCACAGACTGGGTGACTTATAAATAGTAGAATTTTTTTCTCACAGTTCTAGAGGTCAGAAGTGTCAGCATAGTCAGATTCTAGTGAAGGCCCTCTTTTGAATTACAGACTGTCAATTTCTTGCTATGTCCTCACATGGTGGAAGAGTCTAGAGAGCTTTGTGGGGGTCTCTTTTATAAGAGTACTAATTCTATTCATGAGAGCTCTGCCCTCATGAATTAAATAATTCCCAAAGGCCCTCCCTCCAAATAGCATTGCCTTGGGGGTTAGGATTTCAACATATGAATTTTGGGGGATACAAACATTCAGTCCATAGCGGGTATGATTATCCTCATTTTAGAGATGAATAAATTAAGGCTTAATATGCTAAGGTAATTCAGCCCAGGTTAAAGATATAAATGGCAGAGCTGGGATTTGAACCCAGGTCTTATCAAATTTAATCCACAGGGAAAGGAGGGAGGAGGGAAGATGGCGGCGTAGGAGGACGCTGGGCTCACCGCGCGTCCTGCTGATCACTTAGATTCCACCTACACCTGCCTAAATAACCCAGAAAACCACCAGAGGATTAGCAGAATGGAGTCGCCGGAGCCAAGCGCAGAAGAGAGGCCCACGGAAGAGGGTAGGAAGGGAGGCGAGGCGGTGCGAGCTCCACGGACTAGCGGGAGGGAGCCGGGGCGGAGGGGCGGCTCGCCGGCCAAGCAGAGCCCCCGAGTCTGGCTTGCAAAAAGCGGAGGGGCCTGACGGACTGTGTTCCGACAGCAAGCGCGACTTAGCGTCTGGGAGGTCAGAAGTTAACAGCTCTGCTCAGAAAGCGGGAAGGCTGAAGGACAAAGGGAAGGAGAGCTGCTGAGCCCCCGGACAACAGAGCTCAGTTTGGTGGGGAACAAAGGCGCTCGCCAGCGCCATCTCCCCCGCCCATCCCCCAGCCAAAATCCCAAAGAGAACAAGTTCCTGCCAGGGAACTTGCTCGCTCCGCGCAAACACCCAACTATGCGCTTCTGCGGAGCCAAACCTCCGGCGGCGGATCTGACTCCCTCCTGCTGCCACAGGGCCCCTCCTGAAGTGGATCACCTAAGGAGAAGCAAGCTAAGCCTGCCCCTCCTGCCCCTGTGCACCTTGCCTACCCACCCCAGCTAAGACTACAGATCCCCAGCATCACAAGCCTGGCAGTGTGCAAGTAGCCCAGACAGGCCACTCCACCCCACAGTGAATCCCGCCCCTAGGAGAGGGGAAGAGAAGGAACACACCAGTCTGACTGTGGACACAGCGGTGGGCTGGGGGCAGACATCAGGTCTGACTGTGGCTCCGCCCACCAACTCCAGTTATACACCACAGCACAGGGGAAGTGCCCCGCAGGTCCTCACCACTCCAGGGACTATCCAAAATGACCAAGCGGAAGAATTCCCCTCAGAAGAATCTCCAGGAAATAACAACAGCTAATGAGCTGATCAAAAAGGATTTAAATAATATAACAGAAAGTGAATGTAGAATAATAGTCATAAAATTAATCGCTGGGCTTGAAAAGAGTATAGCTGACAGCAGAGAATCTCTTGCTACAGAGATCAAGGGACTAAGGAACAGTCACGAGGAGCTGAAAAACGCTTTAAACGAAATGCATAACAAAATGGAAACCACCACGGCTCGGATTGAAGAGGCAGAGGAGAGAATAGGTGAACTAGAAGATAAAGTTATGGAAAAAGAGGAAGCTGAGAAAAAGATAAAAAAATCCAGGAGTATGAGGGGAAAATTAGAGAACTAAGTGATACACTAAAAAGAAATAATATACACATAATTGGTATCCCAGAGGAGGAAGAGAGAGGGAAAGGTGCTGAAGGGGTACTTGAAGAAATAATAGCTGAGAACTTCCCTGAAGTGGGGAAGGAAAAAGGCATTGAAATCCAAGAGGCACAGAGAACTCCCTTCAGACGTAACTTGAATCGATCTTCTGCACGACATATCATAGTGAAACTGGCAAAATACAAGGATAAAGAGAAAATTCTGAAAGCAGCAAGGGGTAAACGTGCCCTCACATATAAAGGGAGACCTATAAGACTCGTGACTGATCTCTCTTTTGAAACTTGGCAGGCCAGAAAGAATTGGCACGAGATCTTCAGTGTGCTAGACAGAAAAAATATGCAGCCAAGAATCCTTTATCCAGCAAGTCTGTCATTTAGAATAGAAGGAGAGAGAAAGGTCTTCCCAAACAAACAAAAACTGAAGGAATTTGTCACCACTAAACCAGCCCTACAAGAGATCCTAAGGGGGACCCTGTGAGACAAAGTACCAGAGAC
>NW_024420490.1:6738344-6741256 GCF_014898765.1 Herpailurus yagouaroundi | reverse complement strand
ATCACTACAAGCATAAAACATACAGACATCACAATGACTCTAAACCCGTATCTTTCTATAATAACACTGAATGTAAATGGATTAAATGCGTCAACCAAAAGACATAGGGTATCAGAATGGATAAAAAAAACAAGACCCATCTATTTGCTGTCTACAAGAGACTCATTTTAGACCTGAGGACACCTTTAGATTGAGAGTGAGGGGATGGAGAACTATTTATCATGCTACTGGAAGCCAAAAGAAAGCTGGAGTAGCCATACTTATATCAGAAAAACTAGACTTTAAATTAAAGGCTGTAACAAGAGATGAAGAAGGACATTATATAATAGTGACAGGGTCTATCCATCAGGAAGAGCTAACAATTATAAATGTCTATGCGCCGAATACCGAGCGCCCAAATATATAAAACAATTACTCATAAACATAAGCAACCTTATTGATAAGAATGTGGTAATTGCAGGGGACTTTAACACCCCACTTACAGAAATGGATAGATCATCTAGACACACGGTCAATAAAGAAACAAGGGCCCTGAATGAGACATTGGATCAGATGGACTTGACAGATCTATTTAGAACTCTGCATCCCAAAGCAACAGAATATACTTTCTTCTCGAGTGCACATGGAACATTCTCCAAGATAGATCATATACTGGGTCACAAAACAGCCCTTCATAAGTTTACAAGAATTGAAATCATACCATGCATACTTTCAGACCACAATGCTATGAAGCTTGAAATCAACCACAGAAAAAAGTCTGGAAAACCTCCAAAAGCATGGAGGTTAAAGAACACCCTACTAACGAATGAGTGGGTCAACCAGACAATTAGAGAAGAAATTAAAAAATATATGGAAACAAACGAAAATGAAAATACCACAATCCAAATTCTTTGGGACGCAGCGAAGGCAGTCCTGAGAGGAAAATACATTGCAATCCAGGCCTATCTATCTCAAGAAACAAGAAAAATCCCAAATACAAAATCTAACAGCACACCTAAAGGAAATAGAAGCAGAACAGCAAAGGCAGCCTAAACACAGCAGAAGAAGAGAAATAATAAAGATCAGAGCAGAAATAAACAATATAGAATCTAAAAAAACTGTAGAGCAGATCAACGAAACCAAGAGTTGGTTTTTTGAAAAAATAAACAAAATTGACAAACCTCTAGCCAGGCTTCTCAAAAAGAAAAGGGAGATGACCCAAATAGATAAAATCATGAATGAAAATGGAATTATTACAACCAATCCCTCAGAGATACAAACAATTATCAGGGAATACTATGAAAAATTATATGCCAACAAATTGGACAACCTGGAAGAAATGGACAAATTCCTGAACACCCACACTCTTCCAAAACTCAATCAGGAGGAAATAGAAAGCTTGAACAGACCCATCACCAGCGAAGAAATTGAATCGGTTATCAAAAATCTCCCAACAAATAAGAGTCCAGGACCAGATGGCTTCCCAGGGGAGTTCTACCAGACGTTTAAAGCAGAGATAATACCTATCCTTCTCAAGCTATTCCAAGAAATAGAAAGGGAAGGAAAACTTCCAGACTCATTCTATGAAGCCAGTATTACTTTGATTCCTAAACCAGACAGAGACCCAGTAAAAAAAGAGAACTACAGGCCAATATCCCTGATGAATATGGATGCCAAAATTCTCAATAAGATACTAGCAAATCGAATTCAACGGCATATAAAAAGAATTATTCACCATGATCAAGTGGGATTCATTCCTGGGATGCAGGGCTGGTTCAACATTCGCAAATCAATCAACGTGATACATCACATTAACAAAAAAAAAGAGAAAAACCATATGATCCTGTCAATCGATGCAGAAAAGGCCTTTGACAAAATCCAGCACCCTTTCTTAATAAAAACCCTTGAGAAAGTTGGGATAGAAGGAACATACTTAAAGATCATAAAAGCCATTTATGAAAAGCCCACAGCTAACATCATCCTCAACGGGGAAAAACTGAGAGCTTTTTCCCTGAGATCAGGAACACGACAGGGATGCCCACTCTCACCACAGTTGTTTAACATAGTGTTGGAAGTTCTAGCATCAGCAATCAGACAACAAAAGGAAATCAAAGGCATCAAAATTGGCAAAGATGAAGTCAAGCTTTAGCTTTTTGCAGATGACATGATATTATGCATGGAAAATCTGATAGACTCCACCAAAAGTCTGCTAGAACTGATACATGAATTCAGCAAAGTTGCAGGATACAAAATCAATGTACAGAAATCAGTTGCATTCTTATACACTAATAATGAAGCAACAAAAAGACAAATAAAGAAACTGATCCCATTCACAATTGCACCAAGAAGCATAAAATACCTAGGAATAAATCTAACCAAAGATGTAAAGGATCTGTATGCTGAAAACTATAGAAAGCTTATGAAGGTAATTGAAGAAGATTTAAAGAAATGGAAAGACATTCCCTGCTCATGGATTGGAAGAATAAATATTGTCAAAATGTCAATACTACCCAAAGCTATCTACACATTCAATGCAATCCCAATCAAAATTGCACCAGCATTCTTCTCGAAACTAGAACAAGCAATCCTAAAATTCATATGGAACCACAAAAGGCCCCGAATAGCCAAAGTAATTTTGAAGAAGAAGACCAAAGCAGGAGGCATCACAATCCCAGACTTTAGCCTCTACTACAAAGCTGTCATCATCAAGACAGCATGGTATTGGCACAAAAACAGACACATAGACCAATGGAATAGAATAGAAACCCCAGAACTAGACCCACAAACGTATGGCCAACTCATCTTTGACAAAGCAGAAAAGAATAGCCAATGGAAAAAAGACAGTCTCTTTAACAAATGGTGCTGGGAGAACTGGACAGCAACATGCAGAAGGTTGAAACTAGACCACTTTCTCACACCATTCACAAAAATAA
>NW_024420490.1:6738067-6738334 GCF_014898765.1 Herpailurus yagouaroundi | reverse complement strand
CTACCCTATGACCCAGCAATAGCACTGCTAGGAATTTATCCAAGGGATACAGGAGTACTGATGTATAGGGGCACTTGTACCCCAATATTCATAGCAGCACTCTCAACAATAGCCAAATTATGGAAAGAGCCTAAATGTCCATCAACTGATGAATGGATAAAGAAATTGTGGTTTATATACACAATGGAATACTACGTGGCAATGAGAAAAAATGAAATATGGCCTTTTGTAGCAATGTGGATGGAACTGGAGAGTGTGATGCTAAGT
>NW_024420490.1:6718978-6737967 GCF_014898765.1 Herpailurus yagouaroundi | reverse complement strand
CGGGTGTTGTATGGAAACCAATTTGACAATAAATTTCATATATAAAAAAAAATCCATAGGGAAAGGAGGTCACTATGCTAAGTGAAATAATTCAGTCAGAGAAAGTCAAATACCATACGATTTCACTCATATGTCGAATTTAAGATACAAAACAGATGACATAAGTGGAGGGAAACAAAAATAAGATCAAAACAGAGAGAGAGACAAACCATAAGAGACTCTTAAATACAGAGAACAATCTTAGGGTTGTTGGAGGGGTGTTCGGTGGGGGGATGAGCTAAGGGGCATTAAGGAGGGCACTTGTTGGGATGAGTACTGCATGTTTTAAGTAAGTGATGAATCACTAAATTCTATTCCTGAAATCATTATTACACTATATGTTAACTAACTTGGATGTAAATTTAAAAAATAATTTAAAGCTCAGGAAAACTCTTTATTGCTTCTGTTTCCTCTATTTAGAAATGGATATTGTTATATTACTTTTATTTGGGGGACAATTATTTCTATTTTGTTTCCTTACTTTTTAGTAAACTTCTCTTTGAAAGTATTAGTCTGCCTCTTCTATGCTGAAGTGGAGGAAGAATAAATATTTTCATTTTATTTCAGTTGTAAGGAGAAGTAAGTGCCTAGCCGCGATGTGACTGTCCCACTCAGCCCAGCCATCATTATCCTGAAGCTCATTATTGTGCCGACCTTGTAAGGTTTGGTTTTATTAAGGAATGCCATTCATTATTGAGGACATATAGCAAAAATAGACTCTGAGGAGTTAAATATAGAAAGTTTAGGTCATCATCTGGATGTCAGAATCATAAAGAATATGACAATGATAAACTGTCAGAACAGGAAGAAATCTCAAATACCACCCTGTTCACTTGATTTTACAGATGAAAGACCTGAGACCCAGAGGTTAAGTAATGTTCCTGAGGTCACACTAAAGTAGTGCAGAATAAAGACAGAGTCAAATCACGTGATTAAAGTTCTTTTTCTATCCATAACTACTGTGAAGTTGTGCCCAAATTTTGTTTTCTCAAATTCCTACTCTAACTCCCTGAGACCATAATTCTTTTAATGTTTCTAAATGTCAAGTGGGCCACTTAAATACTGGTCTCTTCTTTTGCTCTGTTGCTAAATTCAAAACTGGGAAAGTTCTAAGAAAAAAAGGTATAAGATAGGTAATATTTCTCACATACCTTTTCTGTGTTTTCCTTATTTCATCCTTTTCATTTCTTACCCTCAAAGATGTGTTTTCCATTGTTGGTTGAAGGGTTTATGTCTAAAGGAATCTATATCTGTTATGTATTATGGCAATTTTAGAACATGGTTAAGGCCCTCTTCCAGCTTGCAAACTGCTGACTTCTTGATATGTTCTCACCTGGTGGAAGGGGCTAGGGAATTCTGTGGGGTGTTTTTTAAAAATTTTTTTTAACGTTTATTTATTTTTTGGGACAGAGAGAGACAGAGCATGAACGGGGGAGGGGTAGAGAGAGAGGGAGACACAGAATCAGAAACAGGGTCCAAGCTCTGAGCCATCAGCCCAGAGCCCGACGCGGGGCTCGAACTCACGGAGCGCGAGATCGCGACCTGGCTGAAGTCGGACGCTCAACCGACTGCGCCACCCAGGCGCCCCTGTGGGGTGTTTTTTAAATAAGAGCACTGATTCCACTCATGAGAGCTCCAACTAATATTGAAGCTCTTTGATACTTCTCAAGAAGCAAAGTCTAAATCCCCTATCATTGAATATAGGCTCTGGGAATGCTTGGTAGCTTGGGCCAATTTCTGGATTTAGGCATTAAAAACTCACAGCTTTTACTTTCTGTTTCTTGAGATGCTCATTCTTGGAATGTAGCCACCATGTGTGAGGAAGCTGGCAGACCTAAGGAGAGGTACATGTGGAAAGACCCTAATGAGCTGCAGCTGGCAGCCAGTACTAACTTGCCAGTCATGTGAGTAAGTCTCTTGGAAGTGGGTGTTCCAGCCCCATTCAAGCTGCTCCATATGGAGGAGAGATGAGTCTTCCCTGCAGAGCTCTGCCCAAATTGCTAATCTATGAGCAAATAAATGGTTGTTGCTGTTGCAAGCCACTAAATTTTGTTTTGTTTTATAGTAATAGTGGGGATTACAAAGTAAAAGATAACTAGAACAAGTACTTCCATAAAAATGCTATGTAACAGTGGTGCCTGCATGGCTCAGTCTGTTAAGTGTCCAGCCAGCTCAGGTCATGATCTCATGGCTCATGGGTTTGAGCCCTGCATCAGGCTTTGGCTGACAGCTCAGAGCCTGGAGCCGGCCTCAGATTCTGGGTCTCCCTCTCTCTCTGCCCCTCCCCTGGGCAGAGATGCTCTGTCTCTATCTCTCTAAAAAATAAATAAACATTAAAAAACAATTTTTTAAAATGCTTGGTAACAGACCACCCCAAAACTCATGGGCCTCAAATAGCATTCCTTTGTTTTTACAGATCTTTGGGTCACCTAGATCAGCTCCACTTCATGTTCACTCTTTTTGGGGACCAATCTGAGCGGTTCTACCGGGGGGGGGGGGGGGGGGGGCGGGACAAGCTATTTTCATGGGATGGAAGAATTATAAGAGGACAAGCAAGAGATTCAAAGTCACTCAAGGTTGAGGCTCAGAACTGGCCACTGTGGTTTCTGCCAACATGCCATTGGCCAAAACAAGTCACTTAAGTCAAGCAGTGAGGAAATACACTTTGTCCCTATAATCAGAGGAACTCCAAAGGCACAAAGCAAAGATGTGATACAAGGAGTGAGTAATTGGGACTAATTGTGCAATCTCCCACAGCATCTAAGTAGAACTGAACAACTTTGGAATGGCCTGAAAATATCTCAACTTTAAAGCATAAATAGATTCTCTGAAATCTATCAAGATGTTTTGCTGATTTTAGAAAATTTAAGAATAAAATAAAAATTAACTCAAGAAAGGGAGAAAAGGGGCTCAAATGCACATTGTTTTAACCTTGAGTGGGCTGAGAAAAATACTTAATAAGAATTAGCTACTGAAAAAACATGATTGTCTTTTTTCCTGCCTATACTGCTCTCTATGATATATTCTGGAGATTAATACCTTTGCTTTTGCAAAGTAGATTCTTTCAGAGTAAGTGGTTATTGTATTCCCAGTAAAATCATGAATTTCCCATGAGGATAAAAATACTATCTTTAGGGAGCAGTAGGAAGATATAGCATTCTTCATTGCCTCTCCATAGATATTGAAGATTAAATTGGGAAGCTAGTTTATAGTATGTGAATGTTCCTTTTTAGAGAATATGATTTGTGGTAATATCAGAAGATAATAAATTATCAGAAGATAATAAAAACTACTGATGGATCTGTGGTAGATTTGTAACTTAGCTAACCTGCAACTACATATCCTAGAATTACCTTCTCTACATAGTTTTTGGTTAACATGGGCCACAGGAGACATTTTGGGTAAGATCTGGGTGGTGGAAGTGAAGCAAAATCCATATTCTTTTTTTATACCTGGAAGGACAGTGCAGGATTACTGATGCTGTTGTAATTCCCACATGCTGTTGGTGATGTGCTAGCTCACCCTGTTGGTATGGGGCAGCAGCTGGACCCACAGCTGCTCTTATTCCTGCCAGACCCTCTACAGCTTCTCCAACTCCTATGCCAATACATGCACCTTCTGGGGTGGCAATCAGTTCTGTAGAGCTCCAACTATATCTTCAGCTTCTCTGACTACTGTGTCAAATCCATGTTTAGCTTTGTAATGAAGGGTGCCAGGTTCTCCATTGTCACTGCACCACTGAACTGGAGCCTTGGGGGCACTTAGACTCATACAAGTTCTAGCTTGTCCTTGAATCCATCTTTTCTCTCCAACTTCCCATCCTGCTGACTTTAGATCCAGGGCCTGGTACAGAAGCAACAGCCACACAAAAACTATTTAATCCACTTCTTTGATTGTATGAGGTCAAATTCCTATAATAAATCTTTTCTTTTTATGTAATTGCTTATGGTTTTGCTTCTCTGATCAAATCCCAAAATATTCAAGGACCTTATGTAAAACTCAACATGATTTATCTTTCATAATATTTTTTTCCAAATACCCAAATACTTTAGTCTATGGTAAATACTTACTAGACGCCAGGCACTGTGGTAGGCCCTGAGGGAAACAAGATGAATAAGGAAGATGATTCCTATACCAGGAAACTCAGTCTGGGCCCTGTATATATTGCTAAATTGTGTAAAGGAACTAATAAACACATTTCAATATAAAGATTGTTATATTTAAAGAATGTCATTATTCAACTCCTAGAACAAATCTGGGGGCTCCAGTGATTTGTCTGTAACCTGTGACATGTGTCTGGCTACAGTAGAGTTGCCTGATGACATATGTGTATAACACTAGGGGATAGGGTAACATGGCCATTATCTGCTATGACGTCCTAGTGACATGTTGCAGTCTTAAGTGGCCTGGAAATGGTGAAACAAATTTTTCCCAAGTCTAGAGCATAATAATAGAAACTATATGAAAGTAGTATTGCTAATAAAATAGTCTAGGTTGAGAGGTCAGAAATCCAGTTTTCTCACTGGAGCAAAGAAAACAATTCTAGGTATTAAGGGTTTCATGGCAGAGAGATGAGGGGCTGTGCATGCTTCAGGCTATGGTGAAGTTTAGCACCAAACTTAGTGCCCCTGGAGGAGACAGATGCCACATAACTTACCCTATCAGGGCATGAGGAAACTGCAATAATACTATTTGCTGTAGCACTGTTTTTTGTACACATATTTCTGAATGCTAAAATGGCCTCATAGTTGGTTAAATATATTATGCCCCATCCATGCCATGTCATACTGTGGAGCCATAAAAAAAGAATGAGGTATGTGTGTATGGACTAATGATGGAAAAAGCTCTTTAAGCCAGTCAGTCAAAGAAGGAGCCAACTGTGGATAGCATGCTACCATTTGGGTTTATAAAGACATAAAAATAGGGTCACCTGGGTGGCTCACAGTTCATTAAGCATCTGACTTCGGCTCAGGTCATGATCTCACAGTCCATGAGTTCAAGCCCCACATCAGGCTTTCTGGTGTCGGCACAGAACCCGCTTTGGCTCTTCTATACCCCTCGTTCCCCCCTGTCAAAAATAAATACACATTTAAAAAAAGAAATAAAAATAGCCTGTATACATAGTTGCTTGTATAAGTATTGAATATCTTTAGAAGGATTCAGAAAACCTAATAACATTAGTTGCATCTAAAGGGGAGAACAGGTAGGCTGCGGGACAAGAGTGAGAGAGAGACTTTTAACCAAATACTCTTGTACCATTTTCATTTCGTGCCATGTGAAATTTAGTAACCATCCAATAAATAAATACAAACATACATAAATACATAAACCAAGCAAAATGTAAAACTTAGAGGGAAAATGACCAGGTGAACATAAAGGGCATTTGGAATGTAACTCACCCTTCTTGGGAGCCGCACAGAGAGAACTGGTACTGGGGAGGGTGAGAATATATCCACTGGCCCTGCTACTTACTGCAGCATTTGTCCAAGTGCCATGTGCAGGGAAATTAGGGCTTGAGAAAGACCTTGCAAACAATATGTCATTGATACAGTCTGGGGTGAGGAGGTCAAGGGTAATTATCTACAGTAGAGACCATTACAAAGGACATAGCTACTTATTTGGTAGAGCTAATGGCTCCTCTTAACAATGGACAAGTTCCCCAACTTCATAAGGAAACTGGAAGCTTGGGAGGTCTTTTTCAAGGACTACCCCATTCACCTACCACCTAAACTATCAGAAACAAACAAAACAAAACAAAACAAAACCAAGAATCCAAACATTCTGGAGAGACGCTAAGGGGTAAGTGCTGAACTAAAAACTCCTGCCTGCTAAGAGCTAAGAACAGAGCTATTTGTTAACCACCTCAGGAGCACACTCAGTTAGCAGAACATAGCCTTATATGACAGAGCCTCAGGGCTTAAAAACATTATTGAAGGAGAGAATCCTGTTAGAACCTTCTGGGGACTGGTTCAGACACTCCCACATCACAGTGCATTCCTCAGAGAGTGCAGTTCCCATCTCTTTTAGGAGAAATCAGCTTATCCATTTGTTTTCTCAATCACAGGTATTTCCACCTTCATATCAGTCAAGTCAGCAACACAGAAATTCCAAAGGCAGGTCCGAATCTGGAAGAGAGAGAGGCAGCCAACATCCTCAGTCTCCCTTCATAAAACCCCCTAGGCCCCAGAGTCTAGAAGGTACATATATTTTAGCAGAAAATTCTCAGCTCACTCCTGTCAGGATTGCAGTCTTGGTGTCTGTCATTATGCATACTTGAAAGGTTCATAAGGAAAGGGGAGATGAAAGGATTTAGGACCCTCAGGCACATCAGAAGTTATCCCACCTCAATTAGCTTTTCCTATACCCTGTCACCAGGTTTAAGGGGAACATGAAAGTAAACTGCAACTGCAGGATGCCCCTTTGCCCATCCCCCTCGCTGTCCAACCTACTTTTTATCTCTTGCCCTAAAAAATAAATAGGACAGCGTGAGGCTAGAGGGAGAAAAGAGTGGCTGGGTCACAAACCTCATTTTCCACCTCCACTCTGTTGCTCTCCTGTTTTAAGACCATCTTTACCTGAACATTACTCCCCTGCATTCATAATCTTTCTTTTAAGAGATCCAGAGTTTATGTTCCCAAGTCAGAATAAAATACTGAGGGCAGACAGTGCTCTGTAATGCAAAATACATCAACCTTCTTTTCAGACCATGGCTTTATATAATTATAATATGTTTGAGCTTAAGGAGAACTTAGACATCATCTTTTTTCAAATCTCTCATTTGCAGGCAACTGAAACCCAGAAAAGTTAATTGACCTGTCCAAGCTAGTTGCTGACCCAGTACCAGGAGGGAGCTTGTCTGACTCCTGTCCAGGATATTTATCAATAGACTTCAAGGTTAGAATTATATTTTTTATTCTTTTTTATGCTGCATTCCTTATGCTGAGTTTTGAGCATGTTATTATAGCACTCCATATTGAGAAGTCACTTATATAATTGTATCAACTGTCCATAGCACAGTTAAGTTTCAGAAAGCAATTCAAAAGGATCAGACTGCAAAAACTGCCTTTGAGTCTATATACTGTTTATTCACTTCATATATAGGAAAGGTCCTCAAGCCTTCATTCAAAGTCTATGTACTCTAACTTGGCACACAGTCCTAATGAGTTTGGTATTTGGTTTTTTTATTCGCTTATTCAGTAAACATCCATTGAACCCCAGACACTGTTCTTGGAGGGTAAGGATTCAAAGATAAGTAAGGCACCGCCTTGGAGCTCACATTCTAGAACTGTAAGCCTACAATTCCAAGACAATGTGCTTGTATGGAGGTTGGCGCAGGTGCTATGAGGCCAGGCAGTCTAGCCTGGGAGAGTCAGTAGACCTTACAAAGCAGGTGAAGTCTGCACTGGGACTGGTCAGGGAAGTAGGTGTTTATTTGTTAAGACAAGTAAAGAAGGATATTCTAGGCAAAAGGAACAGCATGGAAAAGGTAATGGACAGGGCAGAATGTCATGTCTTCCAGAAAGTGCATATTTTCTATGAGTGGAGCATAGGGTAAGTTTAAGGAGAAGTAGGCTTAATACCACTCCCAGGAGTTTTTTATAGCCAAGTAACCAAGTTCTGACCAGTGGCTGTAAATGAAAGTGGTATGTAAAACTTCTAGGCTGAATTCTTAATGGAATCAATTCAGCCCTGAAGTACTCTCATTTACATGCAAGAAAAATAAACTTCTATTTTATCTAAGCCTCTGTTCCTTTGGGTTGCTGTCACTCATAGCCACAATAAATTTTAATACAGATAATCAAGCAGATGGTGGTAGTATGGATTGAGAAAGTAAATGAAAGGAATAAGAAATTTGGGAGAGGGGAAGACTATAAATTTGGATAGTTTGATGTTGAATTGAATATGGAACTTCAAGATAGAGATATAAAGCCAACAGTCAGCTCTATAATCTGGAACTAGGAGAGAGATTTGGGATGGAGACCCAAACTTGAGAATGGCCAGTATGGAGGTAGCAGAAAAGCCATGGGTACAATTTTGAGTGAAAAGTGAATGACCAAGAAAATAGACACAACTAGAGATAAGAGAAGTCAATGTAGTAAAAAGGGAGAGTGTGTGTTCTCTGGACACAGAAGCAAAGCCAGAGTTATAGACAATGTGCTTACGCCAAGCTGGAACAGCTTGCATGCATTTAGTGGACTATACTGATTTCACAAGGCCAGAATGGAACACAGATAGGGCATAGGCCAATGGTCACTATACAAGCTTCCATGCTGTTGATGTAAGAACATTTAAAGGTGTGGTCTGAGTACTTAGAAGAGCACAGTAACTAGCAGATTATCTGACCTACCAGGAAACAAGGAACAATCAATATATGAAGGTACAGTATTAAGAGACCCTACATCATGAGTAGTTTTATACAATAACATGACCCCTAGCATGGTAGCTATCTATCCTCTGCTTTGTTAAAATATCCATGTGAGGAAGGCAGATACCTGCTAGAAGGCCAGTGTATCTCTTCAGAGTAGGGCAGACCCCTTTAGAAGCAATAGTTAACAATGTTTTGATTCTCTTCAGAGTTCTATTTGGCGTAGTAACTGGCCTTGTCCTGTGAGAGGAGAAAAAGAAAGGAGAATAAGAGAAGGTTGGAGGGAAGTAGAAAGAGCAAGAGTGAGCAAATACTTACTTGGAGCACTAAGTAGTCGTATAGTTATTGTAGTATACATAGAATTCCTGTCATCTAGAATGTTTTGTCCTTGTTACCAAAATGTTTCCATTCTTTCAAGATCTATCTCACATTCGTCATCTCCACACAGACTTCTCAAGTCATCCTGTCCCACATTGATGTCACATTCATAAAAATTCAAACAGCACTTCTACCTCATTAGTACTAAGCAAGCAATCATTTAATTATGTACCTATTTTGAATTGTATTCTATGTGAAATCTTGTCTTTCTGAATAAATTACATACTTCTTGAGAAGGATTACATTGTACATGGCATCTATATCCTTTACATGTTGCATTTATAGTAAGTATAGAGATACTGGATGATGAAATGGAACCAAAGGAGCATATGAGTTGTGTAAAATGTCATGTCACACTTTGCTAGGAACAGAATCTCATGGTGGTTCTTTAACCAGGAGTAGGTACACATCATGCTCCTTGTTCTTCTTGTTTAATGTATATGTTAGAAAATAGTTAAATAATCATGCAGAAGTGTATGAGTCCTCACCCCATAGCAACATGAGGGGACAGTTGCTTATCCACTGGATAGTTTACAGTGTTGACCTTTTGGCTTCTAAAACTTTTTCATGTTTTTGGTGAAGTAATTTGTCTCAGTTAGGTGAAACAGTTTAAAAGTTTATTTCATTTTTTAAATCCAGAAGTAGGGAAATGGCTCAGATTTCCTTGTAATAACTATTAGACATAATTTGAATCCTCCCACGCAGAATGGAGCTGAGACTTGGTGTCTGAAAATTTCTATGTAAATCCTGAAGCTCCTAGCAGATACTCTGACCAAAGCAATGAGGATTATGGCCAAGGTGCACTGACTTCTCAGGCCCTGCCACAATGAAGGTAGAGATGCACCTTCAGTCCTCTCTTACTAATAAGTCATTGACCAAACGGTAGACTCTGTTTAACTGTAGAGATAGACCAGGTTTTTAGATAGAGTGTATACAAAGACAAAAGCCCAACCCTAATGATTTCAGAATGGAGTATAGAAAAAATAGAATTCCAATAACACAAACAACAAAGACAAAAATGAGTTCCAGATTCAATAACTATTAATCTTAGGTTTGGGAACAAGAACCATCTGATCTTACAGAGGTGTAAACAGTTGGAAATAACAATAGCTGCTTTTATTGAGCTGAAGTGCCAGGTACTATGCATTGCTCTTTAAGTAAATTATCTGTAATCCACAACAATCCTACAGAAGTATTATTGTCTCCATTGTATGGTTTTAAAAACACAGTCAAAAGGATGCTAAGTAAACTGCTTAAGGTTGCAATGCTATTAAAGGGAGAGAACTGGGATAGAAGCCCATATCCATCTGAAGCTAAATCTCATGTTTTATCCATATCCCTATATGTCTGCTGAATTTCTGTACAATGACTTAGTTTACAAAGAACTTCCATGTATATTATTTCATCTGATCATTACGTATGACAGGTTATTGTTATATCCACTTTGCAAATAAGGAAAAAATGAGAGTAAGTCACTGAATATGGTTAAGCCTTAGTTTCTTCTGCTGTAAAATGGGATAGTAATGCACACTTTGGGTTGTTACTGGGGACTAGACATGTTTACAATGTCTAATTAGTAGTCCATAGTCATTGCACAATAAATACTAGCTCTCTTATTGTTATTATCATTGGCAAAGTTATGAATTTCCCAGATCACCCAGCTTAAAGATGACACATCCAGGACTTGTACAAATTTTCAGATCCTATCCCAGTGATTCATCTATGGATCTATGGCTGAGTCCAACAAAGCCTTGGGAGGGTATCTCTCCAGGTCTACATTTATGCCAGACAAGCAGCACAAGGTGTAGGCAGGAACCAGTCATCTAAAAATCCTTACTCTGCAATTATTTCTTGACCTTGGCTACACATTAGAATCATCTGAGAGTTTTTTAGAAATCCTGATGCCCTTGCCACACCCTAGACCTATGACATCAACGTCATTGATGGTAGGACTCAGGCATTAGTAATTTTTGCAGTTCCCCAATGTGCAACTAGGGTTGAGAACCATCAACCTAGAGAAAACCATGGCCAAAGATTTGTTCATCATGAGATGTTCCTGACTCCCAATGGCCTTGTCATCCACATGCAGCCTCACATTATAACATCTTAGCTACACATTATGCTCTGAACGTGGAAGATACTTTCTTCTTTACAAGCCCATCAGAATACAAAGAAACAGTCGAAGCAAAGACCATCCCCATTTTCCTTATGAGAAATCTTATACCTACAGACATAATTTGGATTATCCAAGACTGAAATATAGACAAGTAAAGTTTTGCTCTTGGGGAAAAACCCACAAACCAGCCAAGGCTCCTTTATTTCAGACCTAAAGAAAATGAAATCAGAAGTATTTTTTCCAATGGAGAGTGAAAATACACAGGCCTGGAGGGAATAATAGAGGAAAGTCAGTATGAATTTAGCATCAGTTTAGAAAGACTAATGACTTGTTTGCTGATTCTAACTTCCTTGACTGTCCATTAACCCAGTTTTTAGACTATGTATTTTCTAAAGATAAGAACCATGTCTGTTTCTCATCAGACACTGGATTTGCAAAACAAAACAGAATAAAACAAACACCTCTCCCCCAAAATTGGATCAAAAGAGGTATTGGGTGAGGCTACTAAAATATGACACATTTCATGAGCATGGGACAACCATCCCAATCACTGTGTAAAATATTCCCAGTTCCCAATTACGAGAGACTTTTAGGGAAGGCCTGTACTCTTATTGCCTGTTTTTTCCCAATCCACAGTAATTTCAGTTGTATCTTTCTCCACCTAATTCTTTGATGGCTATTGGCACCTTTTTCTCTTAGATTGGAAGCTGTTGAATCTAAAGTATAGGCCTTTGTCAATTGACGTCAAATTGTTTTATACTTATTTGAGAGTCATGCTGTTCATTTAATTTTTAAATGTCCTGAAATATCAGGTGTGCAATTTGCAGTGGAAATGTAACAATAGACCGTTGTTTTCTAATGGTATTTCAACAGAGATGAAACTAGAGGGATAATTCTGGCTCTCTAAGTCATTAAGAATATAGAACATTCTGGTTCCAAAAAGGTTCCTAACAAGAATTATGTAGCAAATAAGTAAAGAAAAAATACAGGTATTCAGTTATCATAACTACTTACTCCACAGAAAGATGCAAGTTATAGATTTTGGTGAAGAATGTATTTTTTTAACTTAGATAAATAAATCATGATCTTGTTGTGTTTAAGAAGAGATTTTTCCCTATTGAAGAAAACAAAATATGTTTGGTTTGTAGTTTACTGGAAAAACCTATCCAGATCATTTATTGAAAATAAGCATATAAAATTTACCAGTATCCAAACAAGGCAAAACTCTGCTTTTATTTTTTAAAATTACTGGGGATGGGGATATATTTATGTGTATGGAGGGAGGATGTCATATTTACTAGAAGGAAAATGTTATCTTAAGACAGAACAAGAAATAAACTGAAACCTTTACAGTACACATAAGTCATGTTTGGCCCAGGGAAACTGACAATTTATAAAGTTAACCTATAAATCTTTTCATTCTTAGAATCCCTTCAAAGTTTAAACTGGTTGTATATAACCATCCAAAGCCAGTAGTTTTTTTTTTCTTTTTGTTGTGATTTTCTACCTTCATTCATTAATGATGACAACAAACAAAACAATAAAGAAAATTAAATACATGATTCTGGATGCATTTATTTTTACAGTGTAAAGATATCTGAAATCAATGCCTGAAGGAAGGAAATTCATTTGCCTAACGTAATGTGTGGGAAGTGTCTCCACTCTACATCTGTTTGTTCTTCAACAAGACACTTAGTCCTATTTAGAGAGCTATGGTCACATCCATTAAATAAGACCAGTTATAAATATCAAGCAACCCCTTCTCCCTCTTCACCTGCTTCATTCCCCATTATTTAAGAGCAAATGTCACAGGACAGCTTGTGGTTAAAATGCATGTGAGACTGTACCATAATCCATGAGAACATAAAGATCTAGCTTTATGAGTTACATACCTGTTTGATATCATTTGGCTGAAAAAATCCATCCTTTTAGCTATATTTCTTCAGTCTTTCAAGGTAGCTCATTAAGTGGAAAATGCTTCTTAGATCTTTAGTTAAGATCCCAGCTACCACAATTCTCACCCCAAAAGGCCTTGAGGCAGTTCCTACTCATGTACCAGGAACATGAGCTCCACAGAGTGAGGGTTCTTTTCTGAAGATGGTACATCAAATGCTCCTGGAAGAATGAGGAGGAGTTCTTCACTGAGAAAATCATCTGTGTTGACAAGAATTGTAGATTTGTTCAGTGTCAACTTAGCTAGGCTGGAACTACATCTCTCCAGAATTTCCTTCCCTGTGTGGTTCTGCATTAGGGTGGGCCACGAGAGACATTTTATATCAGATTAGGAAAATACAAATGAAGCAGACCCATCTTCTTATCCTGAAAGATCAGTATAGTGTGCAAGGTGTTGTTGCAGGTCACACAGGTTCTCTCTCTCTCTCTCTCTCTCTCTCTCTCTCTCTCTCTCTCTTTTTAATGTTTCATGTATTTTTGAGAGAGAGAGAGTGGGGGAGGAGCAGAGAGAGAGGGAGACAGAGGATCCAAAGTGGGATCTGCACTGAAAGCAGAGATCCTGATGTGGGGCTTGAACTCATGAACTATGAGATCGTTACCTGAGCCTAAGTTGGATGCTTAACCAACTGAGCCACCCAGCCACTCCCACACAGGTTCTCTCTTATCTGCCTCACCCTGTTGATGTGAGGCAGTAGCTGAGCTCACAGATTCTCTAGCTCCTGACTTGTATGGCTTTTCCAACTCCTGGGACAGTTGAGTATTTAGCTTGAGATGGGGGTAAGCAACCCACCCCCATCATCAAAGATGGAGGCTTAAAGGTCATGGTGAGAGACCAACATGGTTCCAGTTCATCTGTGTAGGTTTCATCTCAGCCTTACAGGTTCTAATTTATCTTTGTTTCTCCTACTTCACGTTTGTCTTCCCTTCTTGAATGTTGGCCCTGGGAGTTTGCACTCCAGCATGAGAGTCAAAAGCAACAGCTTCACATGGGCTGTTTAACAGCTTCCATAAGTCCATAGGGTAAAATTCCTATAATAAATCCCTTAATATTGCTATCCATAGATATAGATATTAATACATAAATGTAGCTATAGATAGAGATAGTAATAGGAAAAGAGTGATAAAGATGGAGAAAGGGATAGATATTGCCTACTGATTAGGCTTTCCATATCAAAACCTGACAGATACTAGAAGCCTGGGTTCTGTAAGAACTTGGAGGAGCACCTCAAGGGAAAGGAACTTAACTGATAGTAACTAAGGGAAGCAGCCTAGACCTGATAGTCATTTCTTTTGCTAGTGTCTCAAGGTCTGGCTCCATTGCTGACTCCTGTCCTTTGTTCAAAGACTTATGTTTTTAGCCTGCCCTCACCCCTGCACTTGATGACATCTCAGCCTTCCCTATTGACTATTGCTGCCTTGATTCCTATTAGTGGCCATTTTTCCTTGACCATATTCTTGTATCTTCCTTCTGTGTGTGTGAATGCATCTATCACTGAAGTCTTCCTGCATCACTTGGCCTATGCTGCTGCATTTGTGGCCACATCTCCTGCCCCTTTTATCCCCTAGTCATGGTCTTCCACTACCTCTGGAAAGCAATATCTTAACCCTCTAATACGCTGCTTTCTATACTAAGAAGAATATCACACAGAAAGCTTAAAGTGGGAACTGGTAGAATGAGTAGTGGGGGGTTCAGAATTGTGGTGAACAAAAGCAAGCCTAAATAGGAGATCACATTGGTGTCCACTGGTTAATCAAGGAATACCAAGAAAGCTGGCATGACTTAAGAGACTCTCGAAAAGTGTAGATAAGGTTCTAAAGAAAGAGGAGTTGAGAAGCTCAACACAAACCTCATCTCTTCCTAAGTGTGAAGAGAAGCTGCCTTGGGACACCTGCCTGGCTCAGTTGTTAGAGCATGAGACTCTGGATCTCAAGGTCATGAGTTTGAGCCCCCTGTTGTTTTTGTTTGTTTGTTTGTTTGTTTTTTAAACAACCTATTAATAGAAGCTTCCTTGCAAACAGTAATTGATAGAGATACTCTTAGCAACTAGAACAGTGTGCCATGTGTTAAATGTAGCAGCATATTGCTCTGCTTGAGCATCCCTTTGTAAGGGGTAAGCTAGAACTGAGATTTTTCTATTGTTTGTAGTAATTTTTTACTTCTAAAGTTTCAACCTGAAGTTCAAAGAAATAGCTTTTTGTGAAACTTTCAATGAGAAACAAAGCCTCATAAGAAAATATTAGATTTATAACAGCATCAAAAAGAATAAAATAATTAGTAATAAATTTAACAAAGGAATACAAAACATATACTCTGAGAACTACAAATACTGTTGAAAGAAATTAAAGAAGATCTAAATAAATGGAAAGACATTTAATGCTCATGAATTGGAAGACTCAATATTGTTAAGATAGCAATACTCCCCAAAGTGATCTACAGACTCAGTGCAATCCCTATCAAAACTCCAGCCAACTTTGCAGAATTTGACAAAGCTCATCCAGGAATTCATGTGGAAATGAAAAAGACCCCAAATAGTCACAAACAATCTCAAAAATGAAGAACAAGGTTGAATGACTCACATTCCCAATTTCAAAATTTACCATGCAGCGAAAATTACCAACAGTGTGGTACTGGCATAAGGATAGACTGATAGATCAATGGAATAGAATTTACAGTTTATAAATAAACTCTTATATTTATAGTTAACTGATTTTTGTAAAGGGTGTCAAGATAATTCACTAGGGGAAGGAATAGTCTTTTCAACACCTGTTGCAAGACAACTGGATATCCACATGCAAAATAATGAAGTTAGATCTCTACTTCATTACCATATATAAAAATTAACTCAAAATGGTCAAAGATTTAACTGTAATAACTGAAACTATAATTTTATTAGAGGAAAACAGGTATTAATATTTGTGGTTTTGGATTAGTCAAGGTACAATATCAAAAACAAGAAACAAAAGAAAAACACAGAACAATTAGACATCATCAAAATTAAAATAATTTGTGCTTTAAAGGACACTATTAACAAAATGAAAAGGCAACCAGTAGATGGGTAAAAAAATTTTGCAAATCATGTATCTTATAAAAAAACTTAGAATATATTTTAAAAATCTTGCAACTTAATCATAAGAGACAAACAACCCAATCTAAAAATGAGCAAATAATCTGAATAGACATTTTTCCAAAGAAGGTATACAAATGGCCAATAAGCAAATGCTAAACATCACTAATCATCAGGGAAATACAAATTAAATTCACAATGAGATATCACTTCACACACACTAGATTGGCTATAATCCAAAAGACAGCTAATAGCAAGCGTTGGCAAGGATGTGAAGAAATTAGAACTCTCATATACCACTGGTTGAAATGTAAAATGTTTCAGCCACTTTGGAAAACAGTCTGGCAATTCCTTCATGGCTAAACTTAGAGTTACCATATGACTTAGCAATTCTAGTCCTAGGTATATACCCAGGAGAAATGAAAACATGCTTACACAAAAGCTTGGACCCAAATGTTCACAGCAGCATTATTCATAAGAGCCAAAAAGTGGAAACAACCCAGATGTCCCTCAACTGATGAATGGTTAAATAAAATATGGCATATCCACACAATAGATTATTATTAAGCAGTAAAAAGAAATGAAGTACTTGTACATGTTACCACATGGATGGACCTTGAAAATACTTATACTGACTGAAAGAAGCCAATCACAAAAGGCCACATATTGTATGATTCCATGTGTATGAAATGTAAGCAATCAGAAAATCCATAAATATATAGAGTAGATTAGTAATTGCCTAGGTCTGAGAGAGATGGGGAAATTGAGGCTGATAGCTAAGGGGTACAAGATTTCTTTTTAGAGTGATAAAAATGTTCTAAAGTTGATTGCGGTGATAGATGCACAACTCTGTGAATATACTAAATATCATTTATTGTGCACTTTAAATGGCTGAACTGTGTGGTATGTGAATTATATCTCAATATATATATTGTAAAAAGACATAAAAAAATCATCTCTTAGAGAAAAAAAAAATCCTCTATCATGACACACATTTGGATCATTGGGAGACAAGAGGCCAAAAGCTTGTAGAGAAGAGTGCTGGGGGTGCCAGTGGTTAAATTACTTGTTCACAAGAACAGGTAATGAGAATGTTTGGCAGGTTTACTCTCCAGGGAGTAAATTAATAGCTGGAATCAACCCAAGTTCAAAAAGGGCATTCTTAGCTAATTATGATTATAAAAATCTGTCAGGTTTAGTAGTATGGTAGATATATGTTTACAGAGTGGGCTTATCTATAACATTACTGCCAAAAGAAAACTTGTAAATTAAAACAAGAGTTTTAAGTGTTTCCTTTGAAATGATGCATATTAGCAAAAAAAAAAAAAAATTCCCTCAGACATATCTGACTAGTTTATAACCTGTCTCCTTAATTGAATGTACAGAGTTATATCTAATTCCATTAATTTTGTTTCTGTGTATTGCTGCAAGAGGATTAAAAATGCCTACTCTCTGAAACCATTTTATATACTCTGTAGGTCTAAGAATTGCTGTCTCTTGTGCTCAGACATGGGAAAGAGAGGAAAGGGTCTTATTAAAATGCCAGTTAGTGGCTTTTATATCAGGCTAGAAAAAATTCTGACCTAACTTAGAGAATCTATCCATCCCTGTCTTGTTAAAGAGCTAATCATTCTCCTTAAACAATGCTATCCCCATAGAGGTGAGGTTGCTCTACTAATTGTTGTTCAAATGTCAACTCTTCTACCCAGTTATTTCTGATTCAGAGGTCTGTCTGCCACTATCCAGTCCTCAGATCTGCAATGCTGACACCTCATGGTTGCATGGTGTAAATTGGAGCTGGAAGGCATGAACAATATTTTTTAGTGTACATGGTCTCTTCAGATAAATTAGAAAAATACTAACAGTATCATTAATTGAGCCCTTTTTATATTAATTGCTTTATGCTTTTTTTTCTTCACACAACAAACTGCAATAGTTATATTAGTTATATTCCCATTTTACCATTGAGTAAACTGAATTTTAGTGAGGTTAACTAGGTTGCCCAAGGAACCAGTGATACTAAGATTAGAGAGACTAGTTTGAAAACTACTTCAATCTCATATATCATCATTACAAAGCTCATGTTCTTAACCATTAGGTTTCTAAAGTGTGGGCCATGAAGAAAGTATCCTTATGTCATTTTTCTACTAGAACAGCCCTCATTTACACCTACTGACCTAGTGAATTGCCAAGAATGTCCCCCCATTTTCTCTTATGGTAGCTATGAGAACACCTTTCAAATCGTCATCTACAGGGAGTGTAATGGACCAGTGACTTCTTCTATCATGTAGCTCCAGCATCATACAAAAGAAGAGAACATGGAAAACAATGGGAAGATTTTGCAGTCAGGCTGGTATAGAATACATCACTTCTGCTCACATTCCTTTGGCCAGAATTCAATTACAAGGGATTCTGGGAAAAGTAGTTTAGTCATGTGCAGAAGGAAGAGAACATGGATTGGTGAACAAATAACCGGTGTCTTGTACAATCTGTAATACTTTTGTTATGCTTATTAATGTCTGGCAGCTTATTCAGGAACAATCACTAGAAAAAAAATCCTATTTATCTATTATATGGTCACATATACACAGAGTCCAGGATGTGTAAAATGTTCATTTACTTTAGGTTATCTTTCAGTATATACAGAATATACTTCACATGGCATCTTAGAGACCTCATCGTCTCTTTCTCTGTTCCCCCAATCTTTTGTCCCTTTTTCTATGGTCACTTTGATACTTCCTACATGTCTCTTCCTCCCTAGCATTCTAGTTTTATCCTGAAGAGGTTGTATATCTACTTGAGGTTCTCTGAATCCTCCCCTGGTGCCACCAAAAAGGAAAAAGAGACCATTATTTGGAATGACAAGAAGCAGGCCTAAATCTTTTGGATTCCTCAAAAAATGGGAAATATACAGTTCAAACTAAGCTTTTTCTTGCTAATATTCACCACCACTCAAGGCATAACTTTAAGGTGTTTTATATCCTAACACATTTCCTTAAATAATTTCACACTCTTTTTTAAAAAAAAAACAATTTTTTAATGCTTATTTATTTTTGAGAGAGAGAGAGAGAGA
>NW_024420490.1:6718233-6718878 GCF_014898765.1 Herpailurus yagouaroundi | reverse complement strand
GGTGCAGAGAGGGAGACATAGAATCTGAAGCAGGCTCCAGGCTCTGATCTGTAAGCACAGAGCCTGATGCGGGGCTCGAATTCATGAACTGTGAGATCATGACCTGAGCTGATGTTGGACGCTTAACCGACTGAGCCACCCAGGTGCCCCAATTTCATACTCTTTGAACCAGCAATTCTATTTTGAGGAATTAATCTTAAAGTACTAATCAGACAAGTTAAAAAGACACATACATAAAGATATTTTACTGCATTACTTATTAATAGTGAAGAACCAGAAACAAACTAAATGTCTGAACGTTTTACAATAGGAAATTGCTCCCAATATTTTTGAGTACATAATACAAAGCATGAATACCATGCAGCCATCAAAAATGATGACTCATATCCATACTCAACGAAAAACATTTGTAATTGAGAAATGAAAATTATATTACAGAATACTAATTATAGTATGATTTTAATTTTTACATATATGTATTTTCATTGGAAAATATTAGATCATACCAAAATGTCAACAATAATTATCTTTAGATCATGGGATTTTATATTGTTTTAATATTGATTGATTTGATTGTCTATATTTCTTTTTTTTTTTATTTATATATGAAATTTATTGTCAAATTGGTTTCCATACAACACCCAG
>NW_024420490.1:6712336-6718223 GCF_014898765.1 Herpailurus yagouaroundi | reverse complement strand
ATAGATTTTGGATACTAGCCCTTTGTCCGATATGTCATTTGCAAATAGTGGCAAGACTTTTTTGATGTATAATTAACATAGAGTAAAATGTACAAATCTTACCTTGATCACCCAAATCAAGATAAAGAACATTTCTATCTCCACAGAAAGTTTTCTCCTGCTCCTTTCCATTTAGTCCCCCTCCCTTGACCTCCAGAATTATTGTAGTAGTTTGTACAATGGTAGTTTTGAAAGTAAAACTGCCCAATGGCATCAACTTCAGCAGAAATCAAATAGAATAAATAGTTCAGAGGACGTTGCAGATGATAAAAGTGATGGGGGGCGATTGCATATTGTAGTATATCTTGAAATGAATGGGAGGTGAAAAAGTCAGAACCTTTTTAAAAGTCTGACACTGATATTTGTACTTGATGGTGAAAAGGGATGAAAAGCACTTATGTTTTTAATACTTAATACACTCAATATATTTGCAGAAATAAGACACTTTGAAATGATCTTTATCAATAGTCTAAAAATGATTTGTAAACAAATAATATTCTAGCATATGCATATAATTTAGTCACTTCTCCAATGTTAAACATGTATAATATATCCAAGTCTTTGTTATTTTAAAAAATTAAAATCTATAGGGGTGCCTTGGTGGCTCAGTCGGTTAAGCATCCGACTTCGGCTCAGGTCATGATCTCACAGTTCATGAGTTTGAGCCCTGCATCAGGCTCTGTGCTGACAGCTCGGAGCCTGGAGCCTGCTTCCGATTCTGTGTCTCCCTCTCTGCCCCATCCCCACTCATGCTCTGTCTCTCTCTGTTTTTTTTTTTTTAATTTTTTTTTTCAACGTTTATTTATTTTTGCAACAGAGAGAGACAGAGCATGAACGGGGGAGGGTCAGAGAGAGAGGGAGACACAGAATCGGAAACAGGCTCCAGGCTCTGAGCCATCAGCCCAGAGCCTGACGCGGGGCTCGAACTCACGGACCGCGAGATCGTGACCTGGCTGAAGTCGGACGCTTAACCGACTGCGCCACCCAGGCGCCCCATCTCTGTCTTAAAAATAAATAAAACATTAACAAAAATTTTTTAATAATAAAATCTATAATTTTTCACATATGTTTTTGTTTGTTGTTCTGATTAATTCAGTTGATTAACAAATAATTTGAGTACCTACTAGATTTTAGGCACTTGACTAGACACTGAGGGATGGGTACAAGACAGTGAACAAGACAGATAAATAGGAATGGAATAGTGGACCTTATGAATTAAACTGATAAAAGACATATTAACAGAAGAAAAAATATTTAATTACATATGTATCTATGGGAGCTCACAAAGAAATGTGGCTCAATAAGGTGTTAGAATTTGGGGCTTATATACCATTTTAGGCTAGAAAAAAGAAAAGGGGTTTGGCGATTCCTGGTGGGAGGGCAGAAGATAAGTTATGGGAAGGTCTGGGGAGGAAATGTATGGTAAATAAGGGTTGTTTGGTAAGGTTTGTTATGCAGGTAAGAGTTATCTCAGGTGCTACCAGTTATCTCTGTAGTTGTTCTCTTCCTGGTAGACATGGATACACCTTTACAAATGAAAATTTATGTCCTACTTTTAGATAGAACGGGGGAGGGCAGAGAGCTAATTACCTTCGTTCAAAAGAATCCTTTTGCCAAAGTAGCATATTTGGGGGTGCTATATTTTGATTTCTTCAGACATAATAGCTGTCTCAAGGAGCTTAGAGTCTAACAAAGATGAGAAACATTGACTAATTGCGATAGATCTTAATTAAGCAGAATTATGGAGTTCAGAACTAGGGGATTTAACAGAATCTAGGGACACTAAAAAAGACCTTTCCGAAGAGGTTATTTTTAGTCTAGGACCTAAAGACTAAGAAGGAGTTTGTTTACTGAAAGGAGAGAAATAAGGCATGTCAGTGTGAAGGTCCTAATGTAGAGAAAATGATGCCTTAGCACATGTAGAACAGGTGGAGTGAAAGGAAGTTGGGGGCACCATCTTGTAAAGCTTTATAGACAACCAAGTATTTTGTCCATTTTTCTAAGGGCAGTAGGAAGCTATTAAAAGAGTCTGATCAGACAGTAACGAAATCAGCAACGCAAATGGCAGTTGACATCTTTAGTAAGCATTTACTTCCTCTGCAGTTTGGAGAGAGGGGAGGGCTTTTCTGACTTGGCTTCTGACTTTGTCCACATACAAGTTTCCTCAGTGTTGTAAATTGCAAGCCACTTCTCTGTGCTGCCTCACTCGTGCTCACTCCACTGCAGTTAAAGCTTGGACATTAGGCAGAATTCCCTGATGGGCTGCAGCACCTTCAAATGGCCCCAGTGAAAGAGAAATGAGGAAGAACACATTTTCCTTTTTTGTTCTGTCCAATTTTCCCAATAGTTCCACCCCTTAAATCTATATGAATATTAGAATTTCTTTCATGGTTGAGAATTATAGTGGAGCAGGAAAGAAAAAATCTAAAAGAGCACAACAAATATGTTTACCTATATAACCCAAAGGGAAAGCACCTAGTATGTATATGGGGAAGGGTGTCCAAATTCCACACCCATGTTCTCAGATTCACTTCTTTTTCAAGAGAACCTTCTAATATCCATCTTGCAAATCTTTACTGACCTTTCAGGACAGCCTTCCATTGCACACATGTTTTATTCTCAACTCAGGATATATCTCTCTGCTCTACCAGTTTCCCTAAATATGAGTTATTAAATCTATAACTGTGATCAAAGGTCCTGCAGGACAATCCATAGTAATCTTTGACATTCTACATCCCATAGAAACATCCAGGTGTGCATTGGCACCACTCTTATGTTCTAACTTGAGCTCCTCCCACCAGCATGAGTTGCATACAAATCTCTACTTTTCCGATTGCTCAATGGTTAACTGTTGGAAGACATACTTATGTGTACTCACATACACTCACCTATAGTCTTCAGAGGACAAATGCTGTTTGGTGGAGACAGTACAAACAAGCCCTATAAGAAAGAAAAGGCAATATAATTCCCTAAGTTTCCATAATTTACAAGGTCACATCTTTCACAATGGAGTTAGTACAGTACATAATTATGCAAAGCGGTGTTATTTCCTTTCTATTATCCCCTTCTCTCAAATTGTACCTGTTTGAGCCTGCCAAGAATAAGAAATGGCCTATTACTAAGCCATATACCTCTTAATGACCACTCAGTTAGCTACAGAAAGACCTGGTTAAAGCTTGAAATTACCTCTTGAAAATTTCCAATTAGCTATTAGACAAAGGCCATCCATCTCCCCAGCCTCTGTCTTGGAAGGAGGGCTTTGGTGCTTGGAAAGTAGGGAAAGAGAATATAATCAGATTTGCATTTTTATAAGAATATCCTGAGAGGTTAAGTGGAAAGTGGCTGCAGAGAGGAATGTAAGAGTGCATGCTGTGGGACCAAAAGGAGAGAAAAAGGACAGATACATTGTAGTCTTAATTTGGTAGTCAACTCACACACACACACACACACACACACACACACACACCCATGCGCACACACACACACACACACACACATGCACGCAAATTCAGGGAAAGGAACTTTGTCAAGTAAGATAGGTTCTAGTTTACACTATAGAAAATACACTGAGAAGATGGTGTCTTAGAACATTTATAAAGTTTCAGGACTGTGGATTGTCACTGTTTTATAAATAGGAGGGAAAATGTAAGAAGATGAAATGGCACCCCCCAAAATCACCAGTGATAGAATCCAAGATCTGTACAAGCTAATATAATCTTTTCTTCATCACTTTCCAAAAGGAGCCCCTCATCAACAACAACAACAACAAAAAATGCCAGAAACTTTGTGTGTTGAATATGACCGCTTCATAAGCATTTGAATCAAATTGATACACCTGGAATAACTATGTGGCTTTTGTTCTAAAATTAAATTGAACAAGTCATATTCAGAAAGCACAACCCCCATACCTCAGATACTCTTCCTCAGATTTGAGATTTCAACTTTTCTGACACTAAATTTGGGCAGAGGTGTCAAATCATTATAATAACTGCAAGCTGGCCCCAACTAAAATAGCATCTCACCAGCCTGCCACTGGCATACAATCAACTGCACACCCACTACTGGACTTGATACTCAATTGTGGTACCAAAAATGATTAGAATGTACTTCTTGGTGCCAAGTATTGCAGTGCAACATATTAACCTTTGACCAGGATAATTATTTTCCCAGTTTCTAGATGTCTAACTCAGTTAAGCATTTTTAGATCAATGCAACCATATGTCCACCTATAACACTTGAGAAATTATTTTTTATTTGCAGAATGTCCCTCTGTCTCACAAAGGACATATTATGTCTTCCAACTCAAAAGTGTGGGCAACTGGCTATTTCAAAGCATTTGATACATAAACAGTCAAGAAATGCTTACCTATTTGCATCATATATGTATATTTCAATGTTCTCACACAAAATTGACCCAAACCAATAGTTTTCTACAAAATATTTCCAGTGTTTTATTTTTCTCGGGATTATCAAGATCAGTACCTTTCTCTGCACTATACATCTTTGTGGCAGTAATTAGCTTTGTAGAATTGTTGTTAGAGAAAAGTAGGTTTCCCTAGAAAAGAAGAAAGATCTACAACTTGTTATGCATATAAAGGCAATTTTAGGAGTAAAATGGTATAGAGTGGGCAGTTTCTCTAACTAGTTTAGATTTTTTCCTTAAGTCCTGATGTTTCTTATTTTTATATTTCTGGACTTTTAGCTAAAGTGCAACACTATCATTATTAAGTTGTCCATTATAGTCATTAAATTAAGTAAATTAAATTAAGCAAAATTTACTTAAAAATTTACTATTAAGTAAAATAGTCATTAAATTAAGTACAAGCTTAATATAAATCTAAGGTTGCAATGTTCAGGATTACAAGTATTCCAGTTTACTTGCAGCTTTTTTCTTCCATAAAATCTCTGTGGAAACCTTACTGCAGGGCAACCCCTCAAAAGTTATGTACCATTTAATACCAAACATGGGTAATAATACAAATTGTGCTCTCATAAAAGGAGACCCCATGGGGCCAAAACAAGTCATAACCAAAAATCAAAATACTGATAAAAATCTTCAGTCACAATACTTTATTATGTATAAATATACTTTGTAATGTGAATTCTGAATAACGGTATAATTGTTAACGTTTTATGCAGGGATGTTAAATACAATGAAAGAAAAATCATTTTAGAAGTAACAGTTAATGCTTGAAAGCTTTAAATGGCCATTTAACTTTCCATAGAAGTACATATAGGAGTTAATTTGTGAAGGGCTACAGAACACACCCACTGCATCTTCCCCTTCTGCTGGACAGATCCAAAAGAAGGAATATTTTGGCGTAGTATATACTTCTTTTTTTTTTTTTTTTAATGTTTATTATTTTTGGGACAGAGAGAGACAGAGCATGAACGGGCGAGGGGCAGAGAGAGAGGGAGACACAGAATCAGAAACAGGCTCCAGGCTCCGAGCCATCAGCCCAGAGCCTGACGCGGGGCTCGAACTCACGGACCGCGAGATCGCGACCTGGCTGAAGTCGGACGCTCAACCGACTGCGCCACCCAGGCGCCCCTATACTTCTTTTTTAAACAAGACCAATAGTACACTGTTTTATAGAACAAGATCATAGGTTATAGTGAAAGAGGAATATATATTGGAATTAGAGACATACAACTTCACTTACTGGTCCTGTGACTGTTTTGCAATGTGGGGCTCCATTTTCTCAAGTGAAGAAGGATAAAGCTAACTGGAAGAGATTGCTTTATGAATTAAAGGAAATCTGTATGAAAGCACTTAGCTCAGAGTAAGTAAGTGTTCAATCCTCTCTGGTACTTTCACCTTTACAGACATGATTTTCATTGTTTTATT